>NC_083223.1:267734413-268080795 GCF_032191835.1 Heteronotia binoei
AGTTACAGCCCAGTTTTTCAGCCTGTCAAGATCATCCTGTATCCTGTTTCTGTCTTCTACTGTATTTGCAACCCCTCCCAATTTAGTATCATCTGCAAACTTAATAAGCATTCCCTCTATTCCTTTATCCAAATCATTGATAAAGATGTTGAGCAAAACAGGTCCCAGGACAGGTCCCTTGAGGGACTCCACTTGTCACTCCTCTCCAAGAGGATGAGGAACCATTCACAAGCACTCTTTGGGTGCAATCTGTCAACCAGTTACAGATCCACCTAACGGTAACAGGATCCAAACCACATTTTACCAACTTGTCAACAAGGATAGTATGTGGAACCTTATCAAAAGCCTTACTGAAATCAAGATAAACGATGTCTACAGCATTCTCCCGATCCAGCAAGGTAGTCACTTTCTCAAAAAAACAAAACAAAATCAGGTTAGTCTGGCATGACTTGTTCTTGAGAAACCCATGCTGGCTCTTAGTAATCACAGCCAGCCTTTCTAAATGTTCCAGGACCGACTGGATGATTTGTTCTAAAACTTTTCCAGGTATAGACGTCAAGCTGACGGGTTGGTAGTTACCCGGATCCGCCTTTTCCCCCTTCTTGAAGATGGGGACAACATTCACCCGCCTCCAATCTTCCAGCACCTCTCCTGTTTTCCAAAGATAAATAATAGCAAGAGGCTCAGAAATTACATCCACAAGCTCTTTTGGATGGATGGATGGATGGATGGATGGATGGATGGATGGATGGATGGATGGATAGCTATAGATAGATGATGGATGGATGGATGGATGGATGGATGGATGGATAGATGATAGATAGATAGATAGATAGATAGATAGATAGATAGATAGATAGATAGATAGATAGATAGATGATTGATAGATGATAGATAGATAGATAGATAGATAGATAGATAGATAGATAGATAGATAGATAGATAGATAGATGGAAGACAGACAGACAGACAGACAGACAGACAGACAGACAGACAGACAGACAGACAGACAGACAGATAGATAGATAGATAGATAGATAGATAGATAGATAGATAGATAGATAGATAGATAGATAGATAGATAGATAGATAGAGATGGGCAGATAGATGAACAGACAGACAGATGGATGGACAGACAGACAGACAGTATGTGGAAGGGCTGCATAAAACTGAAATACTGTGCCCAGAGTGTATGTTTTGTGGGGGGTGGGGACAGGATGGAAAGGAGCCCTTCTGAATGCAGCCGTTCCATGGATTAGCCTCCCCATCATGGATTAGCCTCCCTATCATGGATTAGCCTCCCCATCATGTCCAGTCCAGCTGAGGACATCATCACTTCCAGATCCCTTCTCTAGCCCACCAGTTCCTCCCCACCCTGAACTGTGAAAAGAACCGAAAGCGTGGTGTCATTACTTCCCTTTCTGTCCTCAGGCCTAACCTACCAACGGCAGACAGTCCTCCATGAGAGCCAAGAGCCCCAAAGTTAAAATCTGAATGCCTGAGCTGGGACCTGGCACCTCCTCTTAGGAGGATCAGGTCCCATTTGGCCATCGGCAGCGGTGCGGTTGCCAGTTCCAGGTGGGCAAGAATTTGACCTGGAAATCCTACCCAACAGGCCCGGAAGAAAATATCCAGTCCCCTTGAGGCTTAATGTGTAACAGTGGGCCAGGACATGGGGCTAAGTTATATCTCCTGGTGCATAACATCCCTTTCATAGACCCCGCTGCAAAGAAGAGCCCTACCACTGAGGGTCCATCTAGCCCAGCATCCCGTCTCTCAAAGTGGCCTCAACCAGTTCCTCTGGAGGTCAAACAACAGGGCTAAGAGGCCGAGGCCTTCCCCTCATAAGAACATCAGAAGAGCCCTACTGGATCAGAACAGTGGTCCATCTAATTGAACATCCTGACTCAGACAGTGCCCTCAACCAGATCCTCTGGAGGGCCAGCAACAGGGTAGAGAGGCTGAGGCCTTCCCCTCATAAGAACATCAGAAGAGCCCTACTGGATCAGAACAGTGGTCCATCTAATTCAGCATCCTGCCTCACACAGTGGCCTCAACCAGATCCTCTGGAGGGCCAGCAACAGGCAGAGAGGCCAAGGCCTTCCCCTCATAAGAACATCAGAAGAGCCCTGCTGGATCAGACCAGTGAGGGTCCATCTAGTCCAGCCTCCTGCCTCACACAGTGGCCTCAACCAGTTCCTCGGGAGGGCCGACAACAGGGCAGAGAGGCCGAGGCCTTCCCCTGATGTTGCCTCCTGTCTCCAGGATTCAGAGGATTAGTGCCTCTGAATGTGGAGGTTCCCTTCAGTCCCTGTCACTACCTCCTGTGGCAGCAAATTCCACATTTTAATCGCTCTCTGTATAAAGTAGTATTTCCTTTTGTCTGTCCTGGACCTCCTGCCCCTCAGCTTCCTTCGATGCCCTCAAGTTCTAGTATTTGGGGAGAGGGAGGGAAACTTCTCTTTGCCGATTCTCTCCACCCCATCCGTAGTTTCACCAGCCTCTGTTACGTCCCCCCTTGGCAGTCTCTTTTCTAAACCGAAAAGTCCCGCCAGAATGTTCAGATTTTTTTCCCCTAGAGAAGGTGCTACAATCGCCTGATTATCTTGGTTACCCTCCTCTGTACTTTGGCCACCTCAGCCATGTCCTTTTTGCGATACGGTAACCAGAACTGTACACAGTGTTCCAAATGAGGCTGCCCCGTAGATCTACACAGAAGCATTACAACACATGGGCAACTTTATTCTCAGCCTTTCCTAATAATCCCTAACGTAAAATTCGTCTTTTTCACCGCTGCTTATATAGAAAACCACTAAGAAACCATTTTTAAATCGTTATAGAGTCAATACGTTCAATTTCGACATAACGTTCTATCACAAGCCAGCGTATACGAACACAGGATCCACCCTTTTTTTCTCTTACAACCCTCCAAAAAATTAAAGTCCATCACACAGTCCATTCACGCGCAAAAAAACGTTGTAAGCTGTGAACTTTGTCTCTGTATGAAAAGTCACTGGAATCGGGTTCAATTTAACAGCCTGGCAACTGAAGAAGAACAGAATTGAAACGTCTTGAATTATCTAGAAGGGGCATCTGTATGAAGGCTGTAGAGATTTCCTGATCCCACCTTTGGACAAGTTTTTTGCACATTAACCGACCGTGTGATGAACCTTAATTTTTTGGAGGGTTGTAAGAGAAAAAGGTGGATCCTGTGATTATATACGCCTGTGATAGAATCTTATGTTGATATTGAATGTATTAACTCTATAACTATTTTAAAAAGTTCCTCAGTGGTTGTCTATATCAGACTACTTTCAGCATCAAGGCCCCTAGTTTGTGCAACCCCCCGCTACACCACTGCAGAACACTGGGTCGACCCTTCTGTTGAACTACCCACTATGATCCCGAGATCTTTTCCTCTCAATCACAGCAAATTCAGACCCCATTCCCCTAGACTTGATATTGGGATTTTTTTGTTTGTTCCCATTGGCACCTCCAGACATCACCCAGTGCCTCCCCTCCCCAGTCCTGGCATGCCCAATTTCTCAAGTACTCACCTTGATGCGGGCACAGTAGCCCTGGCTCCACCAAACCAACTGTGGCGATGATCAGTGAAACTGTCAAGGAGGCGCCGGCCAGCCACATAGTGCCAGAGAGAGGCCCTGGGTTCCAGCCAGGCTTGCCGGGCACTGCTGCCCTCCTGTGCCCCTTGGCATCGGCTTCTGTCCCTCTGAGCTGCAAAGGAGCATTAGAGGAACTGTTCCGAGCAAAGGGCTGCGAACGGAGGCCGTGGCTGGTTGTGAAAGGCTGAGCAACGGGGCGGAGCAGGAAAAAAAATAATAAGAGGGCCCAGGAGGAGGGATATGACAGCTAGGAAACACACACGCGCGCACACACAGACCCACACTGCCAGCTCCTCTGAAGAGAGCGGAAAATACACAAATCCCCTGGGTGTTTCTCTGAAAATATGCTTCCCAGACTTCCGCTGGCCTGGAATCAACACCTCTGACCCTAGGGTTGCTGGGTCCAATTCAAGAAATATCTGGGGACTTTGGGGGTGGAGCCAGGAGACTTTGGGGGGTGGAGCCAGGTGTAAGGTTGTGACAAGCATACTTGAACTCCAAAGGGAGTTCTGGCCATCACATTTAAAGAGACCGCACACCTTTTAAATGCCTTCCCTCCACTGGAAATAATGAAGGATAGGGGCATCTTCTTTTGAGGCTCATAGAATTGGATCCCCTTCTCCAATCTTTTTGAAATTTGGAGGGTAATTTAGGGAGAAGCACTGGATGCTATGCTGAAAATTCGGTGCCTCTATCTCAGAAAACACGCCCCCTCAAAGCCCCAGATACCTGCAGAACAATTCTCCATTATATCCCATGGGAGTTTCCATAGGGTAAAATGGAGTGCCCAGCAGACATTTCCCCCCCCCCCGCTTTCTGATGACCCTGAAGCGGGTGAAGGGCCTCCAGACCAGGGGATCCCTGCCCCCACCTGGGGGACTGGCGACCCTATCTAATCCCTAAATTGGCCTCCTTACAGCACTGTGGGGGGGGAGAATAGCACTCCGCACATGCTCAGAGACACAGCTTGTTACCCATCTTGTCTGGACTGAGGGTTGAACTAAGAAGCATTTCTGAATGCTTCAGAAGTTTTGGCTGAAAGCTACACTGCACCTTTTGGCGTCTGGATAAAATTGCAACCTCCTCAGACATCTGCTGCCATTTCCGAAGTTCTCGCAGCATTAGCACTGACCTCCAGACCACAGAGATCTGTTTCTATGGAGACAATGGCTGCTTTGGAGGGTGGAGTCTAGGGCATTGAGTCTCTGCCTCTATGCCCTGTTGTTGGCCATCCAGAGGAACCGGTTGGCCAATGTGTGAGATGGGATGCTGAACTGTTGTGTCCTAGGTTCAAATGGAGAACTGTTACTTTTGGAGGGAAGCTGAACAAGCCAAGCTTGTACTCCACACCAGGGTTCCAGAGAAGGCCTAAGCGTGCCCAATCAGGGGAAGGATTGAAACATAAGTAGCCAATCAACATCTAGGCTCATACTGTACCCTGATAGGCCCTTAGGCCTCTGTAAATAGCCAATCCATGTACATAGTTAAGGTCCAATCAGAAGGGGGCAAGAATTGTATAAAGGAGGAGGAGGTTTGAATAGAGCTCAGTCTGTGTTGGTGTTCCTGAAGTAAAGCTTGCTGAAATCACTCTCCGACTCTGGTCTCTTACTGCGCCAACCCCAGTACTTTACACTGGTGACAAGGATGGGATGCCAGTAAGAACCAGCAACAGAACCAGGAACATGGAAAGGTGGCTAAATCCAAGCCATCTGGGTCCGCACCTCCGCTCTGCGCACACCCCATCTCTCAAGCTGCCCAGACACGCTGCCAAGGTCAGAGGCTCCAGATCCGGACAATGTAAGTCCCTGTGAGCCTGACACAGAACAGGGTTCCGTAGAGCCCGCTTCAGCCCAGCAGGAGGAGACCCCCGACTGCGCAGCTGAACCCAGGTCTCCCGGGGCCGCCGTCCCAGATGTCTCCAGCTCTGCAGCCGTGGAACCACCAACCAAGTCAGAACGCCCAGTCCCCTTGGAGCTCCGACACGAGACCACCGCCCGCCCTCCGGCATATCTCCAGGACTATGTCACCTGATAGCTGGAACTATGGGGGGAGGGGTGTTGTGTCCTAGGTTCAAATGGAGAACTGTTACTTTTGGAGGGAAGCTGAACAAGCCAAGCTTGTACTCCACACCAGGGTTCCAGAGAAGGCGTAAGCGTGCCCAATCAGGGGAAGGATTGAAACATAAGTAGCCAATCAACATCTAGGCTCATACTGTACCCTGATAGGCCCTTAGGCCTCTGTAAATAGCCAATCCATGTACATAGTTAAGGTCCAATCAGAAGGGGGCAAGAATTGTATAAAGGAGGAGGAGGTTTGAATAGAGCTCAGTCTGTGTTGGTGTTCCTGAAGTAAAGCTTGCTGAAATCACTCTCCGACTCTGGTCTCTTACTGCGCCGACCCCAGTACTTTACATGAACTAACCGACAGTCTGAAAGAAGAAATTATTTCACTTTAGAGCTATCAGCTGTGGGTTGGGAGATACCTGGAGATTTTGGGGCTGGAGCCTGGGATGGGTGGGATTTGGGGAGGCGAGGAAACTTGGCAAGGTTGTCAGCCTCCAGGTATGACCTGGAGATCTCCTGCTTTTACAACTGATCTCCAGCTGGGAAAGATCAGTTCCCCTGGAGAAAATGGCTGCTCTGAAGGGTGGACTCTGTGGCATTGGACAATGCTGAGGCCCTTTCCCTCCCCAAATCCTGCCCCTCTCCCGGATCCACCCCCAAAGTCTCCAGGTATTTACCAACACAGACCTGGCAACCAGTGTTTCCTCTAAGCTGAGTTAGTGTGAGCTAGCTCAGTTTTTTAGCTCACACCTTTTTGTCTTAGCTCACAAAAAATGGCTCCAGAGCAAACTAATTGATGCAGTAGCTCACAACTTTAATACTAGCAGCTCACAAAGTAGAATTCCAGCTCACAAGGCTCCACAGGTTAGAGGGAACATTGCGCGGCAAGTGGCAACCCTACTTTTGACACAGTGTGGTGAGTGCAGCCACAAAATGGTCGCCACAAAATGGCTGCTGCAGGAGGTGGTCAGCCACAAAATGGCTGCCACAGCTTACCCTCAATCACGCAGCGAATGTTCTAGTGACTTAGTGGCAGCTGCTGCCAAGGCAGCTTTTTTTTAAAAATCAGCAGCACCAATCAAGTCTCTAATGCCCAATCAGAAGCCTCGCTGGGCAAAAGCCCCAAAAGTTTTACCCACTTTCTAAAAAAAAATTGGCCGGCACCAAGGTGTTGGCAGGCGCAATGGCTCTCATGGGCGCCACACTGGGGACACGTTTTAGACAAAACCCACAGGGTTACAATTGGCCTCCCCGCTATTTTTTATGGTTATATGTGACTGTGCTATGTTGCCAGACATTGGGCTGTTTGTTGATGTTGTGCTGCCCTCAGGTTTTATAACGTATGCTTTTATGATGTTTTATATTTTAATTCGTCTATGTTAAAACTTTTGTTGTAAGCCGTTCTGAGCCCACATGCAGGAAAGGGCAGGATATAAATCTAAAAATTAAATTAAATTAAATTAGAGGCTGGGATTGGGCTGGATGTTGGGTTGCCAGTTTCCAGGAAATGACGGGAGACTTCCCAAAATTACAACTGGTCTCCAACTTAGGTATCAGTTCTCCTGGAGAAAATGGCTGCTTTGGAAAGTGGACTCTATGGTATTCTACCCCATTGAGGTTCCTTTCCAATCCCCACCTTCCCCAATATCTCCAAGTATTTCCGGCCAGTGAGCATTGAGCAATCCTGTCTGGGTCAGGTGTGGCTGTTCTTCTTAGCCTGGTTTCCTGGCCCACTTTTACCAGAACCCCTTTGGGAAGGAAGAGTTTATCTCCTCCATACTGATGGAAGCGTTGATGATGATGATATTGGATTTATATCCTGCCCTTTACTCTGAATCTCAGAGCGGCTCACAATCTCCTTTATCTTCCTCCCCCCTCCCGCAACGGACACCTTGTGAGGTGGGTGGGGCTGAGAGAGCTCTCCCAGAAGCTGCCCTTTCAAGGACAGTCCCAGAGCAGCCTACAATCTCCTTTATCTTCTTCCCCAACAGACACCTTGTGAGGTAGGTGGAGCTGAGAGAGCTCTCCCAGAAGCTGCCCTTTCAAGGACGACTCTGCAAGAGCTATAGCTGACCCAAGGCCATTCCAGCAGGTGGAGGAGGGGGGAATTGAACCCGGTTCTCCCAGATTAGAGTCTGTGCACTTAACCACTACACCAAACTGGCGCTCAGCTGACCCTACACTGTCCTGTCTCCTTCCCTGCCTGATTCATAACCTTTCAAGGTTGGCACAATGACAAGAGGTGTGGGATGGATCCTCCGGAAAATATTTTTGCGCGCCTTACTTCCTGTGCTCAGAAATTCCCCACCTCTGAGTACGTCCAAATGTGATGAGGCCCATCCAAATACATCCATAAGCAAGTACGGAGAGCCCAGATACGGAAACGCAAAATACTCATCCAGCATGTTCTTAAGGGAATGAAGACTACATGCTGGAAAATAACAAACCCATTTTACAGATGGGGAATACTGAGGATGAGCGTTTTTAACCCTAACAGTTATCTCAGATTTAAAGTGAATGACTTTTGTGCCTAGGGCACAAAAGCTGGGCTTTGTGGTTTTATGTCATGGGTAAAGAGTAAATGGTAGCTGCTCTCTGCCCTGGAGAAATTTCACTTACCTTCGGTGCTGTCTAAAGGTTAAAAAACCGGATCTAGGGGCTAGAGGACATATGAGTTCAAATGGTATTGATGTGAAATAAATGGGTAGTTCGCATCTTCTCAAGAAATGGCTGACCATGTACAGAAGGTGAGTATTCGAGGCCTACATGATTCCTCTAATATAGGGTAGGCCAAACTTGCTCCACGTAAGAGCCACATAGAATAAACATCAGAGGGAGGGAGGAAGATGGGGAAGGGGGAAGAAGAGAGGTGGAAAGAAAGCAACAAGAAAGCAAGTGATTTAAAGAGAGAAATGCCTTCTCCAGGTTGACCGATAAGAGAGGTGGGGGCTTCCAGAGCCACACGATATGTGTGAAAGAGCCACATGTGGCTCCCAAGCCGCAGTTTGGCCACCCCTGCTCTAATACCTGCCACGTAACCTGGAGTCTCCCAGCTTTCTTTGTTCAAAAGCACACCAGGTTTCTAGACCTCATTGCCTCCTTCCCAATGAACTGAAAGGCAGAGCCAGAACTGGAGAAGACGATTTGGTGATAGTGAGCGTACCCCTGGCAAATAGGATCGCCAACCCCCAGGTGGCAACTAGAGATCCCCTGCCATTACAATTGAGCACCAGACCACCAAGATCGATTCCCCTGGAGGAAATGGTTACTTCTATGGCATTATATCTGGCTGAGGTCCCTCCCTATACTCCTCCCCACCCTGGCTCCACTCCCCAAATCCCCAGGTCTTTTTCTAAGCTGGCAACCCTGCTGACAATGACAATATTGGATTTATACCCCACCCTCCACTCTGAACCTCAGAGTCTCAGAGCGGCTCACAATCTCCTTTACCTTCCTCTCCCACAACAGACACCCTGTGTGAGGTGAGTGGGGTTGAGAGAGCTCTCCCAGAAGCTGCCCTTTCGAGCTGTAAGAGCTGTGGCTAACCCAAGGCCATTCCAGCAGGTGCAAGTGGAGGAGTGGGGGAATCAAACCCAGTTCCCCCAGATAAGAGTCTGCGCACTTAACCACTACACCAAACTAGCTTTGCACCCTATGCTCTATCAAATTTACTCTGGTAGCTAACGTCAAGAGTTATCCTCTCTGTATCCCTCTTGCCATATTTTCTTTGCTGTAACATTATCCTCTGACTTGGGTGCATTCCTGCTTAGCTCATTTTGCTCTCTGCATGCTTACCTGAGGAACTTATTATTGAAGCTGTTTCTACCGACCAAGGTCAGTCGCTAACGAAGCACAGATAAACACCTGGACTCTAAGACTTGGGGGGGGAGGGGGTCCCGCCAAAAGTCGCAATTGCTTTGCCGTGCTTTGCACTTGAATTATAACGGCTGGGGCGAAGGGTTAAATAGAGAGCCACTGAGCTAAGACGTCAGTCTTAGCAAAGATGGTGTACTGCCTTATGGTGTATTGAATAAACTGCTGAATTATTGGACTGTGTTATTCCTTGACTCGAGGTCTTGACAGCTAACATTGGATTTGCTGGTCGCAGAACTTCTTTTTTTTTCTGGGGGCCAGGGAACACACAAGACCGTAGAGAACTGCAGCGTCCACCTCTTCCCTCCCACCCCGAGCACACTTCCTTTTATTCAGGCGTGAAACAGAAAGACGTTATGAAAGCAACGAGGAGTTTTCTTTTTTTTTTTTAGAAAATGCAATTTCTCTTTATACCCATAAAATGATACAATTTTGCCAAGTATAGAAATGTGTAATAAATTAAACGGAATGTTCCTCGGTCCCTGCCCGGTAGCGGCTGCCGCGTTATAGATCCCCTTGCCCCGTTCCAAAAATAAGACAGTCTGTGGCAAACTGGACCCTTCCCTCCCTCCCCCACCCCCAAATGAACGTTTCCTCTTTGGTATCGAAAGGGGCCTCGGGCAAAACGCGGGAATGGCCACCACCTGCGGCTTGTTCTTCTAACGGTCCCTTCCTCGTGCTTCAACGATCGAGTGGGTCCTGCAGACGAGAGGAGGGACGAGGGTGGCCCAAGAACACAAAGCAGAGCAAAAGGAGAACTTTTGAAAACCATTTTTAAAACAAAGCCTGCACCCCTTCTGGGTTACCCCTGGGGCCACCGTCTGAACGAGTCAAAGACCACCCCGCTTTGTGGCAGCACAAGCCAGTGGTTGGCTACAGGTGCTCCGGATACTGCTATATGGGTATTCAGCCCCTGATCTACTGCATGGCTGAGTCAAGGAGAGAGGCGAGAAGGACCCCTAAACGTACTGGGAAAAACGAAGGGGAAACGGGGGGAGGGGGGCGGTCAGGATCAAGGCCTAAGAGGGAGAGGATGAGATAACTGATCGATGGGCAAAGGCAAGCCAGTAGACGGACGATGCCAGGATCAACCTCTGCTCGAAAGCCAAAGTCAGCTGAGAAATGGGTGATTTGGGATGATGGTTATGCTGTCAAATCTCGTTGACGGGGGTGTCGTTCGGGGATTCAGCCGCCTAGGATTCTGTCAAGGAGACGGGACATACACCTGAGCTAGGAAAAACCTTTCTTCCCAGTCTGCCTTAAGCACAACGGGATTGGTGACCCTCCTAGCACGGTGGTGGAGGTGCCAAAGACCCAACTGTGTGCAAGCTCCATGTGCCACCCAGAGGTCTGTAGTTGCAAGACTAGCCCAGGTCAAGATTCAGGGTGTGCACGTGGGGGGAGAATGAACTGAAAGAAACCTCAGTTTCAAAACCACTCTGTTTTTTAAGGGGGACGGGAGAAGTGGGCTCTTGCATCCCACCTGGTATGCCACTCGTGTGATGGAGAAGAAGAGTGCAAGTCCACAGCTCGGTCATACAAGAAGGACAATGGACCCAATGAAACTTCACGATGGTCCCACCACCATTCCCTAGGCCCAGTTCTTTGGCCTTTGCTGGGAAGGGGGGGGGGAGTGGAAACCCAGAAGAGAGGGAAGACTTCTCAAGCTGGAACATGAATCCTGACTACTGAAGAGACCCCTTCCCAAAAGGGAATTGTTGAGGCACATCTCTAGCGGCAACGGTAATATTGGAAGGTCCAGAAAAGCTGGGGGTAATCTTACGAGTCCCAGTCCCTGGAAGGGATAATGTTGGGGAGAGAGGAGGAGTTGTAGTTTAGGCTCCTCCTCCTCTTACACGACCTGATGTTACCTTTGCACTACAAGGCCAAAAGTGCAAGTGGAACGACGAGTCAAAGGGACGACCGGGCTCAGCTTTCTCAACAGATCTGTATGTCCCTCAGCTTCTCTTGCAAGTGGTTCGACTTAACAGCTGATGTGTCAACTTGCCATGTTCAGCACCATGAAGTTTTCTGAGGATGGGTTATCCCTGGGGCCACCATCTGAACGAGTCAAAGACCACCCCGCTTTGTGGCAGCACGAGCCAGTGGTTGGCTACAGGTGCTCCAGATACTGCTATATGGGTATTCAGCCCCTGTTCTACTGCATGGCTGAGTCGAGCAGAGAGGCGGGAAGGACCCCTGAATGTACCGGGAAGAATGAAGAAGAAACGGGGGGGGGGGGTTCAGGATCAAGGCCTATGATGGAGAGGATGAGATAACTGATCGATGGGCAAGGACAAGCCAGTAGATGGACGATGCCAGGATCAATCTCTGCTCCATACCCGAAGTTAGCTGAGATTGCAGCTTCAGAACAGAGGTGAAAGAAGAGGGTTGTTGACAGGGCACTGAGCGATACAACTCTCTTCTGCCTTACAGGGTGAAAGAGAACAAAAATGGCACGATCCCACTTGGGAAACATTTCCATGCTCCATCCCAGACACACCTGGAGGACAGGAAATGGAAGGCTACCCCCGTCAATAAGGTGTCCTATTTAATTTTGCTGTAAACAAATGCACTCAGCTACCCTGCTGGAAGTACAGCCCAGCTAGGGGACGGGGACAGTGTGGTGGACAGAAGGACAGTGAGACGTCGAGAGGTCTGAGCGACTGTCGCAGGGCCTGTCTGAGCTGAAAACCCAACGAGGTCATCTTTTAAGATACCAAACAAGCAAGTGATTCGTCAACACCATCAAGTCGGGGGTGGGCAATGGAAGATGGGGACTAAAGATGCTGAAAGGGGCAGGGTATCGCCCCAAACAGACAGCTGTGGAAACAAATTAGGGAGGGGCTACAGAGAGACTGTTGCCTGGCTAAAGGGGGGCTTGATGTGCGGCTTCACTTGCCAGGATCCTAAAAGGTCAACGCTTAGCTCAAATCTCCTTTGCTCTGCCGTGTTCAATAGGTCTGCCTTCGCCCCATGCCGCTGACAGTGACTCGCGACACTGGCCGGGACCATCGGGGGAAGGACGAAGGACTAAGAGGAGGCGGCTCCTTGCAAGCCGAAGTCTGACGTTATATAAAAATAAAATTCTCTGAAACCTTCTACTGCCCCGGTAAGCGGTCGCAGGGTTTGAGACGAGGCGGGCTGGAGAGAGGGCAGCCGAACAATCTCCCAGGATGAGATGAGAGGACAGAAGCTGCCCGGCATTCTTCTGAAGCCCCGGTTTTCCCCGCCGAAAGAAGACATCCATATGCCAAGGAGCTGGGCGTCTCGCTTCTTCACGCGCATCAGACAGCGGAGTCTTCCTCGGTGGGGCTCGCCAGGCCTACCGCTGGCCGAGTGGACCCCGGGGGTCTCCCGTGCCGTGATGGTTCCATCTCGTTCCTTAAAATGCCCCTGCTCGTCGCCCAAGGACACCCGCTGAGAACTTCTGGTGCCAACGGGGAATAGAAAATAAAAAAGTCTTCTTTTTGTAAACTTAAGGTTGTTTCTTTAGTATCTCTATATATGTATATTTTTTAAAAGACACGTGTGTCGTGGTGAGGAGCCAGGGAGGTGGGCAGAACGGGAGGGCCGGAACTCTCCCTGGCGTCTTGCTGCAGGGTATCAGCCTCCTCCGATCCTGTCTTTCTTGTGTCTCTAGCCGGATACATTCGTGTGTGGTTCGTGGAGGGGAAAACGTTGCGCTCCTGGAGTAGGTAGGATGGAAAAGACCCCTTTTTACGCAACAGTCAAGAGCGTTTGTCCTCTGTTTGGGGAAAGGGGAGGGGAGTTACAGCCGTCTGTCCCACCAAGTCTGAGGCTGTGCCACTATACACTGGCAGTCAGATATGGTGGGGTTGGTTTTTTTTTGTTTTTTGGTTATACGAAGAGGGCCCAGTGGTCTCAGGTGAATACTAAAGATCCATCCGGAAGGTTCTGCATCTCCATGGAAACCAGCAGCGACGGCCCATTTCTGGCCTGCGAGAGACCCTTTCGCCTCAAGGCCGCCTTTCTGCCCTGCTTGCGTTTGTCCAGTCGGGACCGTCCCCAGCTTCCTCACACCTTCAGGGTCTTGTCCGGCCCCCCGCCGCTTGGGCTGCTGGCGGCACTGGCGTCTCCGCCCGCGTTCTTCTTCTTCCGCAGGGTCTCGATCCAGCTGGTGCTGGGGCGGCCGCTGAAGCTGGACAGGGCCAAGGAGCTCAGTCGCATGTTCTTCCCGGACATGATGAGCTCGCCGAAGCCCTCCTGGTGGGAAAAGGCATAGCCGGAGCGCCGTGAGCCGACTCGGCCGACCCGTCCCATGCAGCGGTGTTGGGTCTTCTGCTTTTTCCGTACCAACTGAGTATAGCGCACCTGGGAGATATCGGAAAGGGAAGAAGGATGACCGCAAGTCAGGAGCTGCGAGAAGGTTTTATGTGCATGCCCAGGGTTTCCACAAAGTCCTGCCTTTTTTTCTACCTCTCCTCTTCCAAAAACAACTGCAAAGCACCAAAGTTGGCAGCAACAGATACCTCTACCGAAAATTATTTCATTTGCGCTTTCTGCTCTATCTGTCCTGCCTGACCTTCCACACTTGTGGTCTTATCTAGGTAGCTAGCTAGCAGCGAACAATAAGGCAACTGCCAAGCAAAAACATATTCTAAAACTCAAATTATGTATGCATGCACCATCAAGTTGTAACGGACTTCTGGTGAACCCGGCGAGGGGCTTTCAAGGCAAGTGAGAAGCAGAAATGGCTTGCCATTGCCTTCCTCTGCAGAGACTTCCTTGGTGGTCTTGCATCCAAGAAGAAGAAGAGTAAGTGTTTATACTGCACTTTTCACTACCCTAAGGAGTCTCAAGGCAACTCGCAATCACCTTCCCTTCCTCACAACAGACACCCTGTGAGGCAGGTGGGGCTGAGAGAGCTCTGAGAGAACTGCTCTCGAGAGAACAGCTCCGAGAGAACTGTGACTGACCCACGATCACACCAGCAGCTGCATGTGGAGGAGGAGTGGGGAATCAAACCTGGTTCTTCAGATTAGAGTCTGCCGCTCTTAAGCACTACACCACACTGGCTCGCAAGTACCAACCTCAGTAAGCTTCTAAGATCTGATTAGATTGAAAACCCAAGTTAGGAAGAATTTATTTACTTCCCTGATAAGATTTCTGCTTGCAAGGAGTTGTTGTTATTTCATTTCGCAGAGAACCAGTTTGGCGGAGTGGTTAAGAACGGCAGGCTCTAATCTGGGAGAACCAGGTCTGATTCCCCACTGCTCCAGCCAGCTGGGTGACCTTGGGTCAGTCACACAGCTTTCTCTGAGACCACTCTCGGCCCCACCTCCCTCACAGGGTGTCTGTTGTGGGGAGGGGAAGGGAAATAAATCCAATCTCCTCTTCTTCCACAATTACCATGAATTAAAAGTATTATTAATTACTAATTGAAAATTATTATTATTATTCTGTATGGAGGAGTGTTTTAATTTCCTCAGCGCCACCTCTGCAATGTACAGTCAGAGGAAGATGATGATGATATTGGATTTATATCCCACCCTTCACTCCGAATCTCAGAGTGGCTCACAATCTCCTTTATCTTCCTCCTCCAACACAGACACCTTGTGAGGTGAGTGGGGCTGAGAGAACTCTCCCAGAAGCTGCTCTTTCAAGGACAGCTCCATGAGAGCTATGGCTGACCCAAGGCCATTCCAGCAGGTGCAAGTGGAGGAGTGGGGAATCAATCCCGGTTCTTCCAGATAAGAGTCCTCACACTTAACCACTGCCCCAAATTGGCTCTCAGTCACAGGTTGACTACCTCACCCACCATTTGCCGAAATGAGGCCTGAATTCAGCAGGAGAGAGGCACACAGGGTAGGTCTTCAACTTGAGCACTAAGCCATTTCCCCTCCTTCATCAGTTGATTGGCCACCCCCCTGACCCAAGCCTCTCGTGCCCCGGGGGGCCAAATCTCACCGTATCTGACAGCTCCGGTTTCAGATCCAATTTGAGGAAACGGAATGCCACCACCGGCATAATGCAAATGACAGTCGTGAGGGCGATCGTCAGCCACACGGCAGGCTGGGCAAGGGTGTTCTGGGCATTTCCTGGCCAGCGGAAAGAAAGAACCAAACAATGGTGCGATGAACAAAAAGAAGACGACGACTGCAGATTTATACGCTGCCCTTCTCTCTGAAGCAGAGTCTCAGAGCAGTCACAGTCTCCTATATCTTCTCCCCCCACAACAGACACCCTGTGAGGTAGGTGGGGCTGAGAGAGCTCTTACAGCAGCTGCCCTTTCAAGGACAGCTCTGTGAAAGCGATGGCTGACCCAAGGCCATTCCAGCAGCTGCAAGCGGAGGAGTGGGGGAATCGAACCCAGTTCTCCCAGGTAAGAGTCCGCACACTTAACCACTACACAAAACTAGCTCTCAGATGAATGAGAAAGGCTGCTGCTGCCCCCAAGGGTGGGGTAAGGTGGCACTCCAACATTAGTGCATGCAAGCACACACAAACACACAATGTAGTGGATATCTCCCATAATGCACACTGCTTTTGGAAAGAAGAGGGATGATCAGGAGACACATGTGGTTCTTTTCACACCTATTGTGCGGCTCCTGAAGCTCCCACCGCCCCATCAGTCGGCTTGGAGAAGGCATTTCTCTCTTTCCATCACATCTCCAAGCCAAATCAACCAGCAGTTTGGAAAATGCGTTTAAAGATGAAGTTGCTGTATCTCTCCCATGGGATCCAGGGAACTGGGCAAAGGGAGCTCTGGCACTTTCCCTCCCTCTCCAGGGGACCGAGAGGAGGAGGAGCCTCAACCAATGGAGAAAATCGAGGTTTTGTTCTGTAGCTCCTGTGCAACTGAGCAAGCCTTGCAAAGCAAGCTGAGATGCAGAAGGAAGTAAGAGAAAGGGAGTAGGAAGAGACAAGAGCCTGTTGCTCTGGGGCCTGATTCAGCCCCTGGGCCACATGTTTGACACCCCTGTCTTGGACCTTCTGCAGGTGGTCAGCCACTTCTTGAGAAGATGCTGGAGAGCTTTTGGAGTTCTGGCCCTGCTGGTGGACCTCCTGATGGCGTCTGGGTTTTGGCCACTGTATGACACAGAGTGTTGGACCGGATGGGCCACTGGCCTGACACAACATGGCTTCTCCTCTGTTCTTAACACATGAAGCTGCCTTACACGGAATCAGTTCCCTTTAACTTGAGGTGTGGGGGATTGAACTAAGAACCTTCTGCGTGTCAACAGATGCTCTTGCCAGTGGTAGCTCAGTTGTGCGGCAGCTGCTCTGCACAAGGGCCCCAGCTTCAGCCACGAGCATCTGCTACGGAAAGATCTCAGGCGGCAACGGATGGGAAAATCCCCGCTCTGCATAAAGCCCCGGACGGTGCTGCCACCCGTCATAACAGACAGTTCTGAGCCACATGGGCTCGTGGTCCAACATCGGCCGACTCCTTTAGCAAAGGGAGGCAACCTCTCACAGCTCATGAACACACAAAACCACACAAAGCTGCCTCAGAATGAAACCATCAAGATCAGGGTTGCCTGCTCAAACTGGCAACAGCTCTCCAGGGTCTAAGGCTGAGGTCTTTCCCATCACCTCCTGCCTGGTCCCTTTAACTGGAGATGCCGGGGATTGGACCTTCTGCATGCCAAGCAGAGGATCTAGCTCTAAGCCACAGCCCCTCTCCATAGCTCCTCAGGGTCTGAGGCTGAGGTCTTTCCCATCACCTCCTACCTGGTCCCTTTTAACTGGAGATGCCGGGGACTGAACCTGGGACCTTCTGCATGCCAAGCAGAGGATCTACCTCTAAGCCACAGCCCCTCTCCATAGCTCTCCAGGGTCTCAGGCTGAGGTCTTTCCCATCACCTCCCGCCTGGTCCTTTGAACTGGAGATGCCGGGGATTGAACCTGGGACCCTCTGCAAGCCAAGCGGATGCTCTGCCCCTTAGGCACAGCCTCTAATCAGACCAGCAGTGGCCCTCCAGGGCCTTTGGCTGAGGTATTTTCTATCACCTACTGCCTGCTTGGTCCTTTTGACTAGAGATGCCGGGGATTGAACTTGGGACCTTCTGCATGCCAAGCAGAGGCTCTAACAGTAAGCCACAAGCCCTAATTCAGCCTGGCAGCAGCTCTCTAGAGTCTCAGGTTAAAGGTCTTTCCCATCCTCTACTGCCAGATCTTTTAACTACAGAAATCAGGGATTGAACCTGGGACTTTCTGCATGCCAAATGGATGCTCTACCACTGAGCCACAGCCCCTATTCAGACCGGCAGTGGCTCTCCAGGGTCTGAGGCTGAGGCCTTTCCCATCACCTCCTGCCTGGTCCTTTTGACTGGAGATGCCGGGGATTGAACCTGGGACCTTCTGCACGCCAAGCAGAGGATCTACCTCTAAGCCACAGCCCCTCTCCATAGCTCTCCAGGGTCTCAGGCTGAGGTCTTTCCCATCACCTCCTGCCTGGTCCCTTTGAACTGGAGATGCCGGGAATTGAACCGGAGACCTTCTGCATGCCAAGCAGTTGCTCTACCATTGAGCCACAGTTCCCCTTGAGGTGGACAGGTGTGGAGGAGTGGACTGGACTCACCGACAAAACGGAACTGGTTGGGGAAGAGCTGGAAGAGGCCGTCACTGTGCATGGCGAACAGGATGGCAAAGTAAACAGCCAGGCTGCCCCAGATGAAGAAATGATTGATGGCTGTCCAGAATCCTGTGTCCAGCCCGATCTGTCGAGGAGAGAGGAAGAAGGTCAGTGGGGCACTGCTGGGGGAGGGAGGGAGACGTTGCTCCATAAGCCATGAGCCCTGGCCAGAGTCCCACCAGGGCACTGCGAGAGTGCAGATGCAATCAAGACTACACGAGAAGCTGAGAAGAGCCCTGCTGGATCAGACCAGTGAGGGTCCATCTAGTCCAGCATCCTGCCTCACACAGAGGCCTCAACCAGTTCCTCTGGAGGGCCAACAACAGGGCAGAGAGGCTGAGGCCTTCCCCTCATAAGAACATGAGGGTCCATCTAGTCCAGCATCCTGCCTCACACAGTGGCCTCAACCAGTTCCTCTGGAGGGCCAACAACAGGGCAGAGAGGCCGAGGCCTTCCCCTCATAAGAACATCAGAAGAGTCCTGCTGGATCAGACCAGTGAGGGTCCATCTAGTCCAGCATCCCGCCTCACACAGTGGCCTCAACCAGTTCCCCTGGAGGGCCAACAACAGGGCAGAGAGGCTGAGGTCTTCCCCTCATAAGAACATCAGAAGAGTCCTGCTGGATCAGACCAGTGAGGGTCCATCTAGTCCAGCATCCCGCCTCACACAGTGGCCTCAACCAGTTCCTCTGGAGGGCCAACAACAGGGCAGAGAGGCTGAGGCCTTCCCCTCATAAGAACATGAGGGTCCATCTAGTCCAGCATCCTGCCTCACACAGTGGCCTCAACCAGTTCCTCTGGAGGGCCAAAAACAGGGCAGAGAGGCTGAGGCCTTCCCCTCATAAGAACAAGAGGGTCCATCTAGTCCAGCATCCTGCCTCACACAGAGGCCTCAACCAGTTCCTCTGGAGGGCCAACAACAGGGCAGATAGGCTGAGGCCTTCCCCTCATAAGAACATGAGGGTCCATCTAGTCCAGTATCCTGCCTCACACAGTGGCCTCAACCAGTTCCTCTGGAGGGCCAACAACAGGGCAGAGAGGCTGAGGCCTTCCCCTCATAAGAACAAGAGGGTCCATCTAGTCCAGCATCCTGCCTCACACAGAGGCCTCAACCAGTTCCTCTGGAGGGCCAACAACAGGGCAGAGAGGCTGAGGCCTTCCCCTCATAAGAACAAGAGGGTCCATCTAGTCCAGCATCCTGCCTCACACAGTGGCCTCAACCAGTTCCTCCGGAGGGCGAACAACAGGGCAGAGAGGCTGAGGCCTTCCCCTCATAAGAACATCAGAAAAGCCCTGCTGGATCAGACCAGCGAGGGTCCACCTAGTCCAGCATCCTGTCTCACACAGTGGCCAACCAGCTTCTCTGGAGGGCCAACAACAGGGCAGAGAGGCCGAGGCCTTCCCCTCATAAGAACATCAGTAGAGCCCTGCTGGATCAGACCAGCGAGGGTCCACCTAGTCTAGCATCCTGTCTCACACAGTGGCCAACCAGCTCCTCTGGAGGGCCAACAATAGGGCAGAGAGGCCGAGGCCTTCCCCTCATAAGAACATCAGAAGAGCCCTGCTGGATCAGACCAGTGAAGGTCCATCTAGTCCAGCATCCTGTCTCACACAGTGGCCTCAAGCAGTTCCTCTGGAGGGCGGACAACAGGGCAAAGAGGCCAAGGCCTTCCCCTCAGAAGAACATCAGAAGAGCCCTGCTGGATCAGACCAGTGAGGGTCCATCTAGTCCATCTAGCATTGTGTCTCACACAGTGGCCTCAACCAGTTCTTCTGGAGGGTCAACAACAGGGCAGAGAGGCCACCTGGTGGATCGCAATCACCCAAAGGCCACTCACAAAACAGCAGCCTTGCATGCCCTGTGGAACTTAGAGAGGTCCTGCAAGGCACACACTTCTTCAGGTAGCTAGTTCTACAGGATGGGGGCCACAACTGAGAAGGCCTTCACCCTTGTGGACACAATGCAGACAGTTCATGGACCAGCGACCTTCAAGAAATGCCAAGGTGAAGTTTGGAAAAGATGGGGAGGATCACACACAGTTTAATTAAAACATTCATACCCCCCCTTTTCTGGCAGTTCACGGCAGCTTACAACTCTAGCCCCAACTTGAAGTTAGTTTTCCCACCTTATATCTCCCCTCCGAGACCTTGCGCCCCACCCGAAAGGGTCTCCTCAACATGCCTCAAGGCTGAGCCGAGATCTGAACCACCCCTTCTCACTTTGATTCGGCAGATTGGGGCTGTACCTGCACACTGACGACGATGACGAGGGAAGTTGCCACGGTGACGGCAAAGGACTGGTAGTCGGCGAGGTGGGCGTTGTCGCTGAAGACCCCATAGGGGATGAAGAACATGAAGACGGACGTGTAGATGCCCTGGGCAATGCAGATGAAGAACTCCCGCTTGTTGAAGAGGAGGTTCAGCTGCCCCGGTTCATACAGCTTGGGGTACTCCAGGCTGCGATGTTCAGGCACATCCTAAAATAGAAGACTGCAGATTGATACCCCGCCCTTCTCCCTGAATCAGAGACTCAAGAGCGGCTCACAATCTCCTTTATCCTCCTCCCCCACACACACAACAGACACCCTGTGAGGTGGTTGGGGCTGAGAGAGCTCTCTCAGAAGCTGCCCTTTCAAGGACAGAGTCTCAGAGCGGCCGACAATCTCCTATATCTTCTCCCCCCACAACAGACACCCTGTGAGGTGGGTGGGGCTGGAGAGGGTTCTCACAGCAGCTGCCCTTTCAAGGACAACCTCTGCCAGAGCTCTGGCTGACCCAAGGCCACGCTAGCAGGTGCAAGGGGAGGAGTGGGGAATCAAACCCGGTTCTCCCAGATAAGAGTCTGCGCACTTAACCGCTACACCAAACTGGCTCTCAGAAGGGCTAGAGGCCTAACGACCTTCACTTCTCTGATGAGGATGATCAGGGGCCTGGAGACCAAGCCCTATGAGGAAAAGTCCCACGACCCAGACTTGGGAATGTTCAGTTTGGAGAAGAGGAGGTTGTGGAGGGAGGGAGGATTGCTCTCTTGAAGAATTTGAAGGGCTGCCACGTAGAGGAGGAAGGCAGGGAGCTGTTCCTGTTGGCGGCAGAGGAGAGGACTCGCAATCACGGTCTTAAATTAAGAGTGTGAAGGTACCGGCTGGATATGAGGAAAAACTTTTTTTATGGGAAGAGTTGTTCAACAGTAGGATTGGCTACATGGGGAGGTGGTGAGCTCCCTCTCACTGGTGGTCTTTAATTAGCAGCTGGACAAGTACATATCAGGGATGCTCTAAGCCAGGAGTGTCAAACATGCAGCCTGGGGGCCGAATCAGGCCCCCGGAGGGCTCCTATCAGGCCCCTGAGCAACTGGCTGTCATCTGCTTCCTTCTCCCTCTCTCGTGCTTCCTTCTGCGTCACAGTTTGCTTTGCCAGGCTTGCTCAATCGCACAGGAGCTGCAGAGCAAAACGTCTATTTTCTCCATTGGTTGAGGCTCCTCCCATGGGGAGAAAGGGGAGGAGGAATAGCTTGCTTTGCCAGGCTCTCTCAATTGCACAGCAGAGCTACTGAGCCAAGCCTTTCTTCCTTCTGTTGGTTGAGGCTCCCCCCCCCTAGTCCCCTGAGGAAGGAGAGAGCCAGAGCTTCCTTTGCCTAGTCCCCTGGATCCCATGGGAGAACTACAAAGAAAGCATCTTTAAGACCAACGACTGCTAACATTTTAAGCATGTTTTAAGTTTTTAAAAATATATATATATATTTGTGTTTGTCTGTGTTCTTTATAAAATGTATTGTCTCTGCTACCTAATCTTAAATAGGTACACACATGGCCCAGCCTGACATGGCCCGGCCCAGCAAGGTCTCATTTATGTCAGATCTGGCCCTCATAACAAATGAGTTCGACACCCCTGCTCTAGGCTGATCCTGCACTGAGCGGAGGGTTAGACTACAGCTCCTTCCAACTCTAGGATTCTACAGCAGAATTGTTTCCTGCAGCAGTGATGGATTGGGAAGAAGCTAGGCTTGGAGAGTCAATCATACGGAGGCACGATAGGCACACTCTTTTCCTCAGAGTAGGTAGCTTTTCTCAGTGGACGACCTTGTGATCACAGGAGGCATCCATTTTCTAACAGAATGCTAGAAATTCAAAAAGGGGCAGGGCTTGCCTAGCCCCTCCCTGCCCTGTGTGCCTAGCTCTGCCCCCCCCCTCCACCCTCATGGTGTTCAGAAGTGAAAAAGAACCTTCAACTGACCTGGTCAAAGACACCCATGGCGAGCACAGGCAGCGAGGTGTAGACAATGTTGTACAGTGTGATGAAGTACTGATCGTAGACGGTCTTTGGAAAGAGAGGGGGGGGGGGAAATGGCGAGTCAAGGACAGGAAGGGGAAGAGGAGTCCGGACACTCCCCTAACTCCCTGCAATCTGCTGACCCCAGGCTCCTAATCTTTGCTGCCCCCAAGAGGCCATTCATGTCAACAAATCAAGCTACACAACCACAGCGGATTGGGATAGGGATGCCAGCTTCAGGTTTGGAAACTCCTGCAGATTTGGGGGTGGAGCTTGGGGAGAGGAAGGACCTCAGTGGGGTGCAATGCCATAGGCTGCACCCTCCAAACCACTTATTTTCATTCCGGGCAAGTGATCTCTGTAGTCTGGAGATGAGCTAAAATTCCAAGAGATCTCCAGGTCCATAGGCCCCACCAGGAGAACCTTCCACTGGAGATGCCAGGGACTGAACCTTCTGCACACAAAGCAGGCACTCTGCCCATTGATCTAGCTGAGTCTACTATGGACATGCCAGCTGACACTCACTCTGCCTATATAGTTCTGCACTGCCTACGCTGACTGGCAGTGGCTCTCCCAGATCTAAGAATATCTGAAGGGCCCTGCTGAACCTGACACAGTGGCCTCAAACAGTTCCTCTGGAGGGCAAACAACAGGGCACAGAGGCCGAAGCCTTCCCCTCATAAGAACATCAGAAGAGCCCTGCTGGATCAGACCAGTGAGGATCCATCTAGTCCAGCACAGAGGCCAACTAGTAGGTCTAACAACAAGGCAAGGCCTTCATAGAGTCCTTCACAGGAACATTTATTTATTTAATTCAGCCTCTATCTCACCCTAACATGCTGGATCAGAGTGGTGGTCCATCTAGTCCAGCCTCCTGTCTCACACAGTGTCCTTAACCAGTTCCTCTGGAGGGCCAACAACAGGGCAGAGAGGCTGAGGCCTTTCCCTGATTTGCCTCCTGGCAGTGGGATTCAGAGGTTTAGTGCCTCTGAATGTGGAGGTCTTCACAGACCAGTCATTCCTCCAGAGTCAACGCTAGAGTGCCTTCTCCTACCCCATCCCTCCCCCTTACTCCCCGCCACCTTCCCCGGAGCCTCACCTGGGCAGAGAACCCGCAGAAGAAGCCGAACCAGAAGTGCACCATGGTGAAGGCAAAGTTCTTGTAGAAGAAATAGCAGAGGAACTTGCACATGCGCAGGTAGGACCAGCGCCCGTGGACCAGCAGGAGGCGCTGCAGAAACTTGAACTGCGAGAAGGAATAGTCCGAGGCCAGCACCGCTTGGATGCCCTCCTGGCCGCTGATGCCGACACCGATGTGGGCAGCTGCCGGGGGCGGGAGGAGGAAAGAGAGAGAGGGGATGCTGGACTAGCCAGACAGCTCTTTATTTCTGCTCCTGCCCCAGTTATCACAGATCTCCTCCACAGTTCCTTTCTTATCTACCATCCAAAACACTGCACTTCTGTAACATCACAGAGTCATACAGTTGAAAGGGACCTCCAGGGCCATCTAGTCCAGGGGTGGCCAACAGTAGCTTTCCAGATTTTTTTTTTGCCTACAACTCCCATCATCCCCAGACATTGGCCATGCTGGCTGGGGCTGATGGGAGTTGTAGGCAAAAAAAACATCTGGAGAGCTACCGTTGGCCACCCGTGATCTAGTCCAACCCCCTGCACAATGCGGGAAATTCACAAACACCTCCCCCTAAATTCACAGGAACCTCATTGCTGTCAGATGGCCATCTAGCCTCTGTTTAAAAACCTCCAAGGAAGGAGAGCCCACCACCTTTTGAGGAAGCCTGTTCCACTGAGGAACCCCTCTAACGGTCAGGAAGTTCTTCCCCCTATATTCACAGGATCCGCATTGCTGTCAGATGGCCATCTAACCTCTGTTTCAAAACCTTAAAGGAAGGAGAGCCCACCACCTCCTGAGGAAGCCTGTTCCACTGAGGAACTGCTCTGTCAGGAAGTTCTTCCTAATGTTGAGCCAGAAACTCTTTTGATTTAATTTCAACCCGTTGGTTCTGGTCCTACCTTCCGGGGCCACAGAAAACAATTCCACACCCTCCTCTACATGACAGCCCTATCAATGGGTTATGACTAGGTTGCTAAGCAGTGGGTTGTGGGGTGGGGTGACAAGAAAAATAATTAAATCAGGAGTCCCCCAAACGGTTCCTGTGGGTGCCGTGGTGCCTGCTGACAAGTCCCGGTGCCCACCAAGGGAGATGTTGCAGATGGCTTTTTTTGAACACCGGGCCCTGAAACATTGCCCACCCATGCCAGGTCTCTGCTCCGGCCACTCACTCTTGATCATGCTGACATCGTTGGCCCCGTCGCCGATGGCCAAGGTGACGGCCTTCTTGTGCTTCTTGACCAGCTCCACCACTTGGGCCTTCTGCAGGGGGGTGACGCGGCAGCAGATGACGGCTTTGCAGGCGCAGGCCGTCTCCAGGAATTCCAGCTCCATGTCGGCCTCCAGCGCGTGCGCCTGCAGGGACAGGTCGGGAGAAGGCGATCAGCAGACAAGGGTGTGGGGAGGATGGGAAAAGAAATCGCTAAGCTGTGCACAAGGTGGAGGGAAGATAGGGTTGCCAATCCACAGGTGGGTGAAATTTACAAATTTTTACAAATTTTACAAATTACAAAATTTTTTACAAATGTTACAAATTATTAGCCACAGCGTATTGATGGAACTTTCTGTCTGGGGCAGTGAGCCAGTTTGGTGTAGTGGTTAAGTGTGCAGACTCTTATCTGGGAGAGCCGAGTTTGATTCCTCACTTGCACCTGCTGGAATGGCCTTGGGTCAGCCATAGCTCTGGCTGAGGTTGTCCTTGAAAGGGCAGCTGCTGTGACAGCCCTCTCAGCCCCACCCACCTCACAGGGTGTCTATTGTGGCGGAGGAAGGTAAAGGAGATTGGAGCCCCTCTGAGACTCTTCGGAGTGGAGGGCGGGATATAAATCCAATATCTTCTTCTGTATTCTGGGTGCTTGGGGGGGCAACAGTGGGAGGGCTTCTAGTGTCCTGGCCCCACTGATGAACCTCTTGATGGCATCTGGGTCTTTTTGGCCACTGTGTGACACAGAGTGTTGGGCTGGATGGGCCACTGGCCTGATCCAAAAGGGCTTCTCTGATGCTCTTCTGGAGGAGAATTCTCTCCTGACCCCAAAGCAGTGATTGGCATTACCCTGAGCATATAAGAAAGAGCCACAAGAGTCGAATGCCACAGCTCACCCCTTCCTGCTCTCTCTCCCATGACTTGCCTGGGCACGTTTGTTTCTAAGTGCCTGCCAGGACCTCCCTTACCAGGCTGTGCCCGTTGATGACCAGGGCGTACTCTCCGGCCACCGCCTCCAGCACCGAGGTCAGCTTCGTGGCAGACACTTTCTCCTGGTAGGTGAAGCCGTTTCCCACGGACCGCGAGGAATCCAACATCTTCTCCCGGGCCTTCCTGCCAGCAGAGGGAGGGAAGGAAGGGAAAGGAAGAATAAGGACGAGCGATAGAGGAGAAAGCTTTCCCTGCCTTCCAAACCTTGAGATCAGAGTAACAGCCCTGGGAAACCAAACGTTAAGGTTTTGGCCCAGGATAGGATGTTTCCAGAGCAGCCTCAAAGCTCAGCCTCTGCACTGCTTCAGTGCAGCATGAGTTTCTGACCTTCGGGGTGACAAAATGGGCTCAGAAGCTAGTGGACAACATCCGGGGGATTGCAGAAGCCAGCCTCCTCTATGGCGTCTCTTCCCACAGTCTTGGTAAAACCTCTGCCACAGAGAATGCTTGCATCGGCTCTCGTGGGACTCTTAACAAGAAGCTGAAACTGATCCTTAGTCCGTCACGGTCGGAATTGTCTACTTGGAAACCAAGAGCTGGATGGGACCTCAAGGGTCATCTGCTCCAATACTGAACCCGGCCACTGGTCTATCGAGGTCAGTATTGCTAGCCCTGACCTGGATAGCCCGGGCAAGCCCGATCTTGTCAGATCTCAATAGTTAAGCAGAGCCGACTCTGTGCTTGGATGGGAGACCTCCTGGGAATACCAGCAGTTGGGAGGACATGGCTGGGCTTAATTCGGCCACCTCTGGGAATATCCACCAAGTCCCCAGCGTTGTGCAGGGGGTTGGACTAGATGACCCTGGAGGATATTCTAGCATTGGAGAAAGTTCAGAAAAGGGCAACTAGAATGATTAAAGGTTTGGAACACTTTCCCTATGAAGAAAGGTTAAAACGCTTGGGGCTCTTTAGCTTGGAGAAATGATGACTGCGGGGTGACAGGATAGAGGTTTACAAGATTCTGCATGGGATGGAGAGAGTAGAGAAAGAAGGGCTTTTCTCCCTTTCTCACAATACAAGAACTCGTGGGCATTCGATGAAATTGCTGAGCAGTCAGGTTAAAAACGGATAAAAGGAAGTCCTTCTTCACCCAAAGGGTGATTAACATGTGGAATTCACTGCCACAGGAGGTGGCAGCGGCTACAAGCATAACCACCTTCAAGAGGGGATTGTATAAAAATATGGAGCAGAGGTCCATCAGTGGCTATTAGCCACAATATATATATGTATATATAGGGGGGGGGGTGTATATGTGTGTGCATATGTATGTATATGTGTGTGTGTGTGTGTATACACTCACACACACACACATATATATATATATATATATTGGCCACTGTGTGACACAGAATCTTGGACTGGATGGGCCATTGGCCTGATCCAACATGGCTTCTCTTATGTTCTTACGTTCTTATGTCCCTTCCAACTCTATGATTCTATGACGGGAAAGGACTGCAGCCCAGTGGCAGAGCAGCTGCTCAGAATGCAGAAGGTCCCAGGTTCAATCCCTGCCATCTCCAGTAACAATCAGGCCACTTGTGGTGGGAAAGAGCTTCGCTGCTTGAAGAGCAGCTGACAGTCTGAGTAGACAATACTGATATTGATCATAGAATCATAGAGTTGGAAGGGATCTCCAGGATCATCTAGTCCAACCCCCTGCACAATGCAGGTAACTCACAAACACCTCCCCCTAAATTCACGGGATCTTCATTGCTGTCAGGTGGCCATCTAGCCTCTGTTTAGAAACCTCCAAGGAAGGAGAGCCCACCACCTCCCCAGGAAGCCTGTTCCACTGAGGAACAGCTCTAACGATCAGGAAGTTCTTCCTAATGTTGAGCCGGAAACTCTTCTGATTTAATTTCAACCTGTTGATTGTGGTCCTACTTTTTGGGGCCACAAAAAACAATTCCACACCATCCTCTATAGGACAGCCCTTCAAGTACTTGAAGATGAGGATACTATCACCAAGGGTCTGAGTCAGGATGGCAGCTTCATGGAAGAATAGCTGCAATTAAGATGAATATTTTGCCGAGAATTTGTTTCAAACAATTCCAATTGTGAAAGACAGTAAACAATTTAACAAATGGCAAAGGAAGATTTTGGAATTTGTATGGGCTAGGAAGAAACCAAGGATTAAAATGAAAGTTTTAATAGATGCTAAAGAAAGAGGAGGATTCCAATTACCAGATTTAAGATTATATCATGAAGCAGTTTGTTTAGAGTGGATAAAAGATTGGGTGACGCTGTTGAATAAAAAACTTTTAGTGTTGGAAGGTCATGGAAATAAATTCGGCAGGCACGCTTATATGTATTATGGGAAGAAAAAGATGGATAGTTTTTTCTCTCACCATTATATAAGAAATAATTTGTTGAATACTTGGATGAAATATAAGAAATATGGTGATGAAAGAGAACCATTATGGGTAGTGCCAGCAGAAGTGATAAAAATAACAGCTGAGACAGGTGAGGAGAAATGGCTGTCATACAATCAACTATTAAAAACACAAAGCGGCAAAACAGAATTGAAAACTGCTGTGGAGTTGAATAACAAATACGATTGGTTTCAAATGGAACAAATAAAGAGTTTGGTGGAAAATGATGTTAAAACTGAAGGAATAAGACGAGAGCAAACAGAAATGGAAAAAGTTCTGCTTGGAGATAATGAAAAATTAATTTCAAAAACTTATAAGTTACTTTTAAAATGGTCTACAGAAGATGAAGTAGTGAAATCTCAAATGATTAAATGTGCAATAAATGTAAATAAAAAAATACAGATGGATACATGGGAATATTTATGGAAGAACTCTATGAAACTTTCAACATGTCAGAGTATTAAAGAGAACTGTTTTAAAATGATGTATAGATGGTATATGACTCCTCAAAAATTGGCAAAGATGAATAACAAGATGCCAGGCAGATGTTAGAAATGCAAAAAACATGAAGGTTCTTTCTACCATATGTGGTGGACCTGTGAAAGAGCGAAAAAGTATTGGCAGATGATCCAACAAGAAACTTCTAGGATCTTGGGATATGAATTCAAGAAAGCTGCAGAGACTTTTCTGTTGGGATTACAAATGGAAAAATTTCCAAAAGAAGACAGAACTATAATTTGGTACTTGCTTTCAGCTGCTAGGACACTATATGCGCAGTTATGGAAGCAAGAAAAAAATACCAAAAAAATGGGATTGGATTGTAAAAGTTATGACATGGAGTGAGATGGACAAATTAACAAGAACTTTAAGAGACTATGATTTAGAAGATTTTAAAAGGGAGTGGAAAAAATTTAGAAGTTATGTAGAAGACGAGTGAAAAGTAAAAGGACTTTGGACAATTTTTGATAACGATTAAACTTTAGAAGAAGAATATTAATTTTAGTTCTTAGTAATTAACGGTACCTTTCAATGCTGGTATTTTAAGTAAATAACACTGGCGGGGGTCAAGTAATGGGGGGAGGGGTGATTAGAAAGAAGCATATGGGATAGATGAAAAGAAGTTATTAATGGAAATTGTTACCGGATGTTATCAATAAAATTGTTTAAAACAAAGGATGGCCGCTTCATGTATGTTCCTACTGAAGTGTTCTTATCAAGTGGCCATGGATCCAGGCCGGTCCTGCTACTGGGCAAACTAGGTGATTGCCTAGGGCGCCAGCCTTCGGGGGGGGCAAATTGGGCACCTCCATGAGACTTAGTGACTTTAATTGTGCGGGGGGTTGCCAGAAGTTAGCCTTGTCTAGAGTGCCAGACAGTCTAGGGCTACCCCTGCATGGCTCAGTGGAGGAGCCTCTGCTTGGCACGTAGAAGGTCCCAGGTTCAATCCCCAGCATCTCCAGTTGAAAGGACCAGGCAGTAGGTGACGGGAAAGACCTCTGCTTGGGACACTGGGGAGCCATGGGGAGGGGCTGTGGCTCAGTGGTAGAGCCTCTGCTTGGCATGCAGAAGGTCCCAGGTTCAATCCCCGGCATCTCCAGTTAAAAGGACCAGGCAGTAGGTGTTGGGAAAGATCTGTGCCTGAGATCCTGGAAAACTACTGCCCGTCTGAGTACACAAGACTGACTTTGATGGATCAAGGGTCTGATTCAGTCTAAGGCAGCTTCATCTGTTCTGTTCATCTCTTCGGAGCAGCTACCCCATTGTCTTAGCAGCAACGTTAGTACAGACTGGCCAAAGTCCGGCGCCCCACTGTATCCAGCCACGGCCCCGACTCACCGCAACTCTTGCCGCACCTCCAGGACCGTGTGTCCTGTGATGATGAATACCTCGGTCATCTCGTCCGTCAGCATCTTGCAGGAGTAGCCGATGTTCACGGCTGTTTCTGGAGAAACAAATGAGAGCTGAGTCAGGGACCAGACATCAACAGAGGTGACAGGATAGAGGCTTACAAGATTATGCATGGGATAGAGAAGGCAGGGAAAGAAGGACTTTCTTCCCTTTCTCACAACACAAGAACTCGTAGGGACTCCATGAAATTGCTGAGCAGTAGGCTTAGAACGGATCAAAGGAAGTCCTTCTTCACCCAAAGAATCATTTACACGTGGAACTCACTGCCACAGTAATTGGTAGCAGCTACAAGTACAGACAGCTTCAAGAGGGGTTTGGATAAACATACAGGTCCATCAGTGCCTATTAGCCACAAGAACAAGTAGGTGATGGGAAAGACCTCTGCCTGGGACACTGAGGAGCCATGCGGAAGGGTTGTGGCTCAGTGGTAGAGCCTCTGCTTGGCATGCAAGAAGCCTCATACCAAGCTGTAGCCAATGTGAAATTGCTGCTGGAGACGCTTTGCGTCCCCTTTTTAAAAAATTATGTAAAGAATCTATATAATTGAATCAATATGGGTCCCCGGTCTGATGAAGACTGGAAAGAAGCAAGTACTTAATCGACTGGCTTGTCACCACACTACTTTGGGACTTGAACATACATGTTTTGGACATTTGGACTGGTTTCTATATATTTCTTTGTAAATTGGTCACTAGCTTGTATTTTTTGTTGTGTTATCCATTATAGTGACCTCTCTCGGATTGTATTCTCCCTCAATTGCACAGCAGAGCTACTGAGCCAAGCCTCCCTTCTATTGGCTGAGGCTCCTTGCTCCCCCCAGTCCCCTGGGGAAGAAAGGAAAGAGTCACAGTTTCCTTTGCTCAGTTCCCTGGATCCCAGGGGAGAAATACAAAGAAAGCACCTTTAAGACCAATGAGTGCTAACGTTTTAAGCATTGTTTTTAATTTTTAAAAAGATATATATTTGTGTCCATCTATGATCTTTATAGAATTTATATCTCTGCTAGCTAATCTTAAATAGGTATACACATGGCCCGACCCAACACGGCTTGGCCTAACCTGATATGGTCCAGCCCAACAAGGTCTAATTTATGTCAGATCCGGCCCTCATAACAAATGAGTTTGACACCTCTGAATTTAGGCCGATTAGGATTTCCTCAGTTCTCTTAGAGGAGGCATTCCTCTCTGAAAGAGAGAGACAGGACCTCTTCTAAGGTTATTTCTATGACTAATGTCTCATCTAGAAATGCTTTAAGCGTACTTTTCCCTGACAATTTTCTAGGGTTGGCTGATGAGGACTTCTTCAGTCCTTTTAGAAGAGGCATTCCCAGCAAGAGAACGTCGACTGCGGGGTGACGTGATAGAGGTTGACAAGATAATGCCTGGGATGGAGAAAGTAGAGAAAGAAGGCCTTTTCCCCCTTTCTCACAATACAAGAACTCGTGGGCATTCGATGAAATTGCTGAGCAGTCGGGTTAAAACGGATAAAAGGAAGTCCTTCTTCACCCAAAGGGTGATTAACACGTGGAATTCACTGCCACAGGAGGTGGTGGCAGCTACAAGCATAGCCAGCTTCAAGAGGGGATTGGATAAAAATATGGAGCAGAAGTCCATCAGTGGCTATTAGCCACAGTATATATATGTGTGTGTGTATACACACACATATATATTGGCCACTGTGTGACAGTGTTGGACTGGATGGGCCATTGGCCTGATCCAGCATGGCTTCTCTTACGTTCTTATGGCCACTGTGTGACACAGAGTGTTGGATTGGATGGGCCATTGGCCTGATCCAGCATGGCTTCTCTTATGTTCTTATGGCCACTGTGTGACACAGAGTGTTGAATTGGATGGGCCATTGGCCTGATCCAGCATGGCTTCTCTTACGTTCTTATGGCCACTGTGTGACACAGAGTGTTGGACTGGATGGGCCACTGGCCTGATCCAACATGGCTTCTCTTATGTTCTTATGGCCATTGTGTGACACAGATTGTTGGACTGCATGGACCACTGGCCTGATTCAACATGGCTTCTCTTATGTTCTTATGGCCACTGTGTGACAGAGTGTTGGGCTGGATGGGCCACTGGCCTGGTCCAACATGGCTTCTCTTATGTTCTTATGAATGTCTCTTTTATGGTGACGTCTCTATGATGGAAGGCTCATCTAGAAACAGTTTGAGCAGGCTTTTTTCCCCCCTCCCAGAGCTATTTTCTTTACTCATGTGCAAATTTAACCAATTTACTGACAAACTTCTAGGACCGACTAGTTAGGATTTCTTCAGGGACCTACCTCAAAATGAATAAAGCAACTCCAAAACAGCCACCTCCCCAACCCTGCGCCAACTTCCCTCTCCCCCCCACCCCTGGAGTGCCTCTCACCCTGCTTATCTCCGGTCAAGACCCAGATCTTGATGTTGGCGAGTGTGAGAAGGGCGATGGTCTCTGAAACTCCCTGCTGCAACTTGTCCTCGATGGCGGTGGCTCCCAGGAGCTGAAGGGCAAGAGGAGGAGGAGAAGACATCATAAGAACATAAGAGAAGCCATGTTGGATCAGGCCAATGGCCCACCCAGGCCAAAACTGTGTCACAAAGTGGCCAAAAACCCCAGGTGCCATCAGGAGGTCCACCAGTGGGGCCAGGACACTAGAAGCCCTCCCACTGTGGCCACCCCCAAGCACCAAGAATACGGAGCATCACTGCTCCAGATATAAGAACATAAGAGAAGCCATGTTGGGTCAGGCCAATGGCCCATCCAGCCCAACACTCTGTGTCACATAGTGGCCATAAGAACATAAGAGAAGCCATGTTGGATCAGGCCAATGGCCCACCCAGGCCAAAACTGTGTCACAAAGTGGCAAAAAAATCCAGGTGCCATCAGAAGGTCCACCAGTGGGGCCAGGACACTAGAAGCCCTCCCACTGTGGCCACCCCCAAGCACCAAGGATACCCCAGACAGAAAGTTCCAACAATACGCTGTGATTAACACCCACTGATGGACCTCTGCTCCATAGGTTTATCCAATTCCCTCTTGAAGCGGTCTATGCAGCTCTGGAGCAAGGAGTGCCTGTTTGAGCGTTTCGCCCAGTGCACCCAAACCGAGCCAGCCAGACCGCAATGAGTGTCCCCAGGGGTCAACAGGGAATGGGGGAGGGTTCACCGAAACTATTTGGAAAGAGATGTCTTGCCTCCTGTTATTTGGCAGGAGTGGCCATATTGCAGCTTAGGAGCCACCTGTGGCTCTTTCACACATATTGTGTGGCTCTCAGCTGGCTTGCAGAAGGCATTTGTCTCTTTAAATCATTTCTCCAAGCCCAGTCAGCCTGAGGCTTGGAGAATGCATTTAAAGTTGCCTTCTTTCCACCTCTCCCTACCCCATCTATTTGCTTTCCTTCCTTCCTTCTGCCTGCTCTTAAATGTTTGGGACGCATGTATTAAATAAATAAATTAAACGTGTCATGGGGAGGGGAGGAAGAACCTGAGAGAAATTTTGGCAGTGGAAAGGTGGGGCAATAATTAATTAATTATCATATGGCGTTGTGTGTAGAATAGCCAGGAGATCCTAAGATTGTCTGGCAGCTGGAAGAGAGAGCCAGTTTGGGGAGAACAGCTAGTTTGGTGTAGCAACCGCTACACATATGTGTGCAGAGTCTTATCTGGGAGAACCGGGTTTGATTCCCCACTCCTCCACTTGCAGCTGCTGGAGTGACCTTGGGTCAGCCACAAGTTCCCTCCGAGCTGTTTTGCTCAAGAGCAGTTCTCTCACTCAGCCCCACCTACCTCACGGGGTGTCTGTTGTGCAGAGGGGAAGGGAAAGGAGATTATAAGCCGCTCTGAGACTCCTTTGGGTAGCGAGGGGCAGGGTCTAAATCCAATCTCTTCTTCTCCTTCAGCATTATGCATCGCTAGGTGGCAAGCTAGACTTGGTCTTTTTGGACTGAGAGAATCGTGAGAGAACTATGACTGACCCAGAGTCACCCAGCTGGCTGCATGTGAGGGAATCAAACCTGATTCGCCATACTAAGAGTCCACTGCTCTTAACCATTACACCTCACTGGCTCTCTGGAAGTGGGGAGTAGAGGCTGGTTAGAGAGCCAGTTTGGTATAGTGGTTAAGCGTGCAGACTCTTATCTGGGAGAACCGCGTTTGATTCCCCACTCCTCCACTTGCACCTGGTAGCATGGCCTTGGGTCAGCCACAGCTCTGGCAGAGATTGTCCTTGAAAGGGCAGCTGCTGTGAGAACCTTCTCAGCCCCACCCACCTCACAGGGTGTCTGTTGTGGGGGAGGAAGGGAAAGGAGATTGTGAGCCGCTCTGAGACTCTTCGGAGTGGAGGGCGGGATATAAATCCAATATCTTCTTCTGCCTCACAGGGTGTCTGTTGTAGGGGAGGAAGGGAAAGGAGATTGTGAGCCGCTCTGAGACTCTGTCCTTGAAAGGGCAGCTGCTGTGAGAGCCCTCTCCAGCCCCACCCACCTCACAGGGTGTCTGTTGTGGGGGGAGAAGATGTAGGAGATTGCAAGCCGCTCTGAGTCTCTGATTCAGAGAGAAGGGCAGGGTATGAATCTGCAAATTCTTCTTCTTCTTCTGGGAAAAAGATGTGAAGTGAAACCAGACAGAGAAGAGGTAAAAGAAGAAAAGGGAAACAGCATGAAATTCCCTGCCACCTGATATAGGGACTGCCTCTCACTCTGATAATGTAAGACACGTTCCCAAAGTAGGAAAGAGAACAGACAGCTATCCTCAACGGTATCTAAATGGTACCTCCACATTCGGAGGCAGTGTCCTTCTATATGCCAATCACAGGGGCAACCCTGGTTGGGAAGCAAGTCTGAATGGTCCCTTGGTCCAATCCGTCAGGGCTCTGGTGGAGGGGGGGGAGGAGGAGGAGGAGGATGGGCTTTATACTCCACCCTTAGGGTGGAATTTCAGAGCGGCTTACAATCTCCTTCTCTTCCCCTCCCCATAACTGAGGCAGGTGGGACTGAGAGAGCTCAGAGAGAACTGTGACTGATCCAAGGTCACCCAGCAGCTGCATGTGGAGGAGGAGGAGTGAGGAATCAAACCTGGTTCTCCCAGAGAAGAGTCCACGCTCTTAATGCTACACCGAACTGGCTCTCAAGAACAGACATGCAGAAGTAGAATCTTAAAAACCATTTCTGCTACAGAGACAGGCCGCTGTGTCGTTCAATAAACAAAAAGGGGGTGGGGGAGGCGTTCACTCAAGTAGCTGTTCTGAGTCGCTAACTAATCGTGTCACAGAGCATGAATTTGTCTACAGGGGAAACAAGGGTGAAGGATGCAACTCAGGGAGGGACGCTGGCTCAGTGGTAGACCATCTGTTTGGTAAGCAGAAGGTCCCAGGTTCAATCCCTGGCATCTCCAACTAAAAAGGGTTCAGGCAAATAGGTGAGAAAAACCTCAGCTTGAGATCCTGGAGAGCCACTGCCAGTTTAGGGGAGGGAGGGTGGCTCAGGGGTAGAGCATCTGCTTGGTAAGCAGAAGGTCCCAGGTTCAATCTCCAACATCTCCAACTAAAAAGGGTCCAGGCATGAAAAACCTCAGCTTGAGACCTGGAGAGCCGCTGCCAGTCTGAGTAGACAATACTGACTTTGATGGACCAAGGAGGGTCTGATTCAGTATAAGGCAGCTATGTCTATGTTCATATCTCGGTGGGCCACCTTACCACCATGTCGTTCTCCACCTCCTCGTACAACCGGGCCACCCTCTCCTCGCGGCCCTCGCTGGTCGTGCTGACTCGATGCAACCGCTCAGCCCAACTGGCATAGTAGCTTTCCTCCAGGTCGCGATAGGCCAGCACCAATGTTCGAAGACCCTCGCCGGCGTATTCCTGAAAGCAAGAGTGGGACAGGAGGGGACGAACATAAGAACATAACATAAGAACACAAGAGAAGCCAAATTGGATCAGGCCAATGGCCCATCCAGACCAACACTCTGTGTCACACAGTGGCAAAAAAACCCCAGGTGCTGTCAGGTCCACCAGTGGGGCCAGGACACTAGAAGCCCTCCCACTGTTGCCCCTCCCTCAAGCACCCAGAATCCAGAGCATCACTGCCCCAGACAGAGAGGTCCATCAATACTCTGTGGCTAAGAGCCACTGATGGACCTCTGCTCCACATGTTGATCCAATCCCTTCTTGAAGCTGTCTATGCTTGTATCCGCTGCCACCTCCTGCGGCAGTGAATTCCAGGTGTGAATCACCCTTTGGGTGAAGCTCAGGGGGATGGCCTTTGCTGATCTTTGCTGATCATTGTTGTTAATGCGCCCCTCTCAGGTGCTTATCTCTTGCTGCCCCTCACCCCTGGAACTTTCTCCTAAAATACTTGTGAGAAACACCAGAATCATAGAATCATAGAGTTGGAAGGGACCTCCAGGGTCATCTAGTCCAACCCCCGGCACAATGCAGCAAACAAATACCTCCCCCTAAATTCACAGGATCTTCATTGCCGTCAGATGGCCATCCAGCCTCTGTTGAAAAACCTCCAAGGAAGGAGAGCCCACCACCTCCCGAGGAAGCCTGTTCCACTGAGGAACCGCTCTAACTGTCAGGAAGTTCTTCCTAATGCTGAGCCGGAAACTCTTCTGATTTAATTTCAACCCGCTGGTTCTGGTCCTACTTTCCGGGGCCACAGAAAACAATTCCACACCATCCTCTAGATGACAACCCTTCAAGTACTTGAAGATGGTGATCCTATCACCTCTCAGCCGCCGCCTCTCCAGGCGAAACGTGCCCAGCTCCTTCAACCTTTCCTCATAGGACTTGGTCTCCAGACCCCTCACCATCTTTGTCGCCCTCCTCTGGACCCGTTCCAGCTTGTCTATATCCTTCTTAAAATGTGGTGCCCAAAACCGAACACAATACCCCAGGTGAGTTCTTGCCAGTTCTCTTTCTTCCCATCCAGGTTCTGAAGTGTTCCTTGGGCCAGATCCTGGCAGTGGGTTCCCTTCCTAAATGATCTCCCTTCCTCGGCACGCACGCCCTCTCAGCTTCTGGGCTCCACCCCACCCCCCATGTCCAAAAGGAGTGGTGCTTGAGGGGTCTTCTCATCACTCCTGGGCCTGCTCTCTCGTAAGAACTATTGGATCAGCCCAGTGAGGGGCCATCTAGTCCAGCCTCCTGTCTCACACAGGGGCCTCAGGCAGTTCCTCTGGAGGGCCAGCAACAGGGCAGAGAGGCTGAGGCCTTCCCCTCATAAGAACATAAGAAGAGCCCTGCTGGATCAGACCAGTGAGGGGCCATCTAGTCCAGCCTCCTGTCTCACACAGTGGCCTCAGCCAGTTCCTCTGGAGGGCCAGCAACAGGGCAGAGAGGCTGAGGCCTTCCCCTCATAAGAACATAAGAAGAGCCCTGCTGGATCAGACCAGTGAGGGGCCATCTAGTCCAGCCTCCTGTCTCACACAGGGGCCTCAGGCAGTTCCTCTGGAGGGCCAGCAACAGGGCAGAGAGGCTGAGGCCTTCCCCTCATAAGAACATAAGAAGAGCCCTGCTGGATCAGACCAGTGAGGGGCCATCTAGTCCAGCCTCCTGTCTCACACAGGGGCCTCAGGCAGTTCCTCTGGAGGGCCAACAACTGGGCAGAGAGGCCGAGGCCTTCCCCTGATAAGAACATCAGAAGAGCCCTGCTGGATCAGACCAGTGAGGATCCATCTAGTCCAGCCTCTTGTCTCACACAGGGGCCTCAACCAGTTCCTCTGGAGGGCCAACAACTGGGCAGAGAGGCCGAGGCCTTCCCCTCATAAGAACATCAGAAGAGCCCTGCTGGATCAGCCCAGTGAGGGTCCATCTAGTCCAGCATCCTGTCACACAGTGGCCAGCCAGTTCCTCTGGAGGGCCAGCAACAGGGCAGAGAGGCCAAGGCCTTCCCCTCATAAGAACATCAGAAGAGCCCTGCTGGATCAGACCAGTGAGGGTCCATCTAGTCCACCATCCTGTCACACAGTGGCCAGCCAGTTCCTCTGGAGGGCCAACAACTGGGCAGAGAGGCCGAGGCCTTCCCCTGATAAGAACATCAGAAGAGCCCTGCTGGATCAGACCAGTGGGGGTCCATCTAGTCCAGCATCCTGTCTCACACAGGGGCCTCAACCAGTTCCTCTGGAGGGCCAACAACAGGGCAGAGAGGCCGAGGCCTTCCCCTCAGAAGAACATCAGAAGAGCCTTGCTAGCTCAGACCAGTGAGGGTCCATCTAGTCCAGCACTCTGTCTCACACAGTGGCCTCAACCAGTTTCTCTGGAGGGTCAATAGCAGGGCAGAGAGGCTGAGGCCTTCCCCTCATAAGAACATCAGAAGAGCCTTGCTAGCTCAGACCAGTGAGGGTCCATCTAGTTCAGCATCCTGTCTCGCACAGTGGCCTCAACCAGTTCCTCTGGAGGGCCAACAACAGGGTAAAGGGGCTGAGGCCTTCCCCTCATAAGAACATCAGAAGAGCCCTGCTGGATCAGACCAGTGAGGGTCCATCTAGTCCAGCACTCTGTCTCACACAGTGGCCTCAACCAGTTTCTCTGGAGGGTCAATAGCAGGGCAGAGAGGCTGAGGCCTTCCCCTCATAAGAACATCAGAAGAGCCTTGCTAGCTCAGACCAGTGAGGGTCCATCTAGTTCAGCATCCTGTCTCGCACAGTGGCCTCAACCAGTTCCTCTGGAGGGCCAACAACAGGGTAAAGGGGCTGAGGCCTTCCCCTCATAAGAACATCAGAAGAGCCCTGCTGGATCAGACCAGTGAGGGTCCATCTAGTCCAGCACTCTGTCTCACACAGTGGCCTCAACCAGTTTCTCTGGAGGGCCAATAGCAGGGCAGAGAGGCCGAGGCCTTCCCCTCATAAGAACATCAGAAGAGCCCTGCTGGATCAGCCCAGTGAGGGTCCATCTAGTCCAGCCTCCTGTCTCACACAGTGGCCTCAACCAGTTCCTCTGGAGGGCCAACAACAGGGTAAAGGGGCTGAGGCCTTCCCCTCATAAGAACATCAGAAGAGCCCTGCTGGATCAGCCCAGTGAGGGTCCATCTAGTCCAGCCTCCTGTCTCACACAGTGGCCTCAACCAGTTCCTCTGGAGGGCCAACAACAGGGTAAAGGGGCTGAGGCCTTCCCCTCATAAGAACATCAGAAGAGCCCTGCTGGATCAGCCCAGTGAGGGTCCATCTAGTCCAGCATCCTGTCTCACACAGTGGCCTCAACCAGTTTCTCTGGAGGGCCAATAGCAGGGCAGAGAGGCCGAGGCCTTCCCCTCATAAGAACATCAGAAGAGCCCTGCTGGATCAGCCCAGTGAGGGTCCATCTAGTCCAGCATCCTGTCTCACACAATGGCCTCAACCAGTTCCTCTGGAGGGCCAACAGGGCAGAGAGGCCAAGGCCTTCCCCTCATAAGAACATCAGAAGAGCCCTGCTGGATCAGCCCAGTGAGGGTCCATCTAGTCCAGCATCCTGTCTCACACTGTGGCCCCAACCAGTTCCTTGATGGTAGGCAGGGTAATTTTTCAGGAAGGTGGGGTAGGGCTGAGTCAGATATAAATTACCTGCCCACCATCTTCTTCTCACTTTGACCTAGAGGGAACTCCGATTTTCTGGGTTACACCTCTGAGGATGCCAGTCACAGTTGCTGGCGAAACGTCAGGTCTCACAATGCCAGGACCATGGCCACACAGCCGGGAAAATCTATAACTAATGAACTCCAGCTGTGAAAGCCTTCAACAACAAATGTTTTTCTACATCTTTCTATCAAAGATTTTTCTGTTTCTGGGGGGGTTGGGGGAGGAGCATTCAATTTGACTCCCCCAGGAGCTCCCAACAGGGGTTCCTTCTGCCCAGAGTCAACCCCTAAATCACATGAAAACAAATCACATGACTTGCCCGTCTCAAAGACGACCACGGGAACGTCGCCCTCTTTTTCCCACCCCCCTCCGCTTCCCGATCCCCCGCTTCCCCGCCCTCCGCTTCCCGATCCCCTGCTTCCCCGCCCTCCGCTTCCTGATCCCCTGCTTCCCCGCCCTCCGCTTCCCGATCCCCTGCTTCCCCGCCCTTCGCTTCCCGATCCCCTACTTCCCCGCCCTCCGCTCACATTCAGATGGTCGGTGGTAACGTTGTACAGCTCCTGGTTGCCAGGGTGAAGCCGCTCGAGCAGGATGGTGTCGGCTCCCTTGCAGTACAGACGGATCTGCCCCTCGTGGTTCCGCACTGGGGAGGGGCGGGGGGAGAGGAGGCAGGGAAAAGGAGAAAAGAGGAGAAACCGCTTTTGAATTCCAATGGGAAAGGGGCAAGTCTGTGTCGAGAGGGTGGGAAACTGGGGGTGAAGATAAGAGAGGAGGAGGAGGAGGAGAGGACGTCTATTAGCAGCTGTTCGCCGTGAGAGCTCTGCAGAACCTCCACCTTCAGAGGCAGTCGACCTCTGAGAACCAGCTGCTGGAAGGGATCGACAGAGGACAGCTCACGCGTTCGTGACCTGGTGGCAGGCTTCCCAGAAATGTCAGGCTGGTCCTGGTGGGAACCGGATCCTGGATTACATAGGCCCTGGGACTAATCCAGCAGGGCACACGCGTTACATGTCGGGACCAAGGGTCTGGTTCACTAAAAGACAGCGCCATTCATCAGGGAGAGGCCATGGCCCTTTGCTTGGCATGCAGAAGGTCCCAGGTTCAATCCCCAACATTCCCAGTTGAAAGGACCAGGCAGGAGGTGATGGGAAAGACTTCAGCGTGAGACCCTGGAGAGCTGCTGATAGTCTGAGTTGGGTCTGTGGCTCAGTGGCAGAGCCTCTGCTTGGCGTGCAGAAGGTCCCAGGTTCAACCCCTGGCATCTCCAGTTAAAAAGGACCAGGCAGGAGGTGATGGGAAAGACCTCTGCCTGGCTGCTGCCAGTCTAAGTAGACAAGACTGACTTTAATGGACTAATATTCTTGATTCACTATAAGGAAGTGACCTGGGTTCATAATGGAGGCACCGTGGCTCAATAGCAGAGCATCTGGCATGCAGAAGGTCCCAGGTTCTGTTCTCAGCATCTCCAGTGAAAAGGACCCAGAGCAGCTGATGTGAAAGGTTACTGAGTAGGAGTCATGGCTCAGTGGAAGAGCATCTGCTTGGCATGCAGAAGGTCCCAGGTTCAATCCCCAGCATCTCTAGTTCAAAGGGACCAGGCAGGAGGTGATGGCAAAGACCTCAGCCTCAGAACCTAGAGAGCTATGGAGAGGGGCTGTGGCTTAGAGGTAGATCCTCTGCTTGGTATGCAGAAGGTCTCAGGTTCTATCCCCGGCATCTCCAGTTAAAAGGACCCAGGAGTAGCTAATGTGAAAGGTTACTGCCAACCTGAGTAGGAGCCATGGCTCAGCGAGAGAGCATCTGCTTGGCATGTAGAAGGCCCCAGGTTCAATCCCCGGCATCTCCAGTTCAAAGGGACCAGGTAGGAGGTGATGGCAAAGACATCAGCCTCAGAACCTGGAGAGCTAAGGTGAGGGGCTGTGGCTTAGAGGTAGATCCTCTGCTTGGCATGCAGAAGGTCCCAGGTTCTATCTCCGGCATCTCCAGTGAAAAGGACCCAGGAGTAGCTAATGTGAAAGGTTACTGCCAGCCTGAATAAGAGCCATGGCTCAGCGAAAGAGCATCTGCTTGGCATGCAGAAGGCCCCAGGTTCAATCCCCGGCATCTCTAGTTCAAAGGGACCAGGCAGGAGGTGATGGCAAAGACCTCAGCCTCAGAACCTGGAGAGCTATGGAAAGGGGCTGTGGCTTAGAGGTAGATCCTCTGCTTGGCATGCAGAAGGTCCCAGGTTCTATCCCCGGCATCTACAGTTGAAAGGACCAGGTGGGAGTTGATGTGAAAGATCTCTGCCTGGGATCCTGGAGAGCTGCTGCCAGTCTGCGTTGGGGAAAGCAAGTGGCGACACAGTAGAGAACAGCAGGAAAAACAAAAAAAACTGTGTACAAGAAATAGATACATTCCAAAAATGTATAGCCTCTGTGTCAATTTCTTAAAACTCTCAGAGATACCAAATAACACAGTAAAAACCATTTCTTTCACGAGGGAAGGTTCCACTGCAGAGAAAGGACAGTCCTTTTGCACATAAAGTCACAAGAAGCCTTTACACTTTTCCAAACACCCTGCGTGGAATCCAACGCTCCTCTTAGATGACGTGGCTCCAAAAGGACTTTTATTTAAAACCTTTTGTTTCAGAAATTCCTAGTTTTGTCCAAGACACCACAGATTTGATTTCTAAAGTGGAAGAACTGAATCCACCAGCAGATTCATATCTGGTGTCTACGGATGAGTGTTTGGAAACGAGTAAAGACTTGTCGCGAACGTGGGCTTTATGCGCAAAAGCACCGTCCTTTCTCTGCCGTGGCACCTTCCCTCATGAAAGAAACGGTTTTTACTGCGTTCTTTGGTATCTCTGAGAGTTTAAGAAATTGACACGGTGTCTATACATTTTTGGAATGTATTTATTTCTTGTACACAGTTTTTTGTTTCTCCTGCCAGTCTGATTAGGCAACATTGCCCATGTTTCTTCTGCCAGTCTGAGTAGGCAACATTGCCCATGCTGGACCCAGGCTCTGATTCTGCATAAGGCAGCTTCAGGTGTCCAGAACTTCTGCTCGCCGGACTAGCCAGCTCTGTGCTAGACTTAGGAGGACCAAAGTTCTGGCTCGGCTTCCTACATCGAGCCCACCCTCCTGAGCGCACACCTCTATCCCCCAGCGCTTCTCCTTTCTCACCTATGACAGACATGCGCTTTCGAACATTGTTGAAGTCCAGGATGGCCAGCAGCTGGTAAGTCACGGGCCGCCCCAGCTCCTGCACCGTGATCGTCTTGGGGGTGCGGGAGCGAAACACAAAGCCGAAATTGCGAGCGGCCGTCACCAAGGCACCTTCGTCCGGAGACTGGGCTTTGTAATACAGTTCCCCTGTCGGGGCGGGAGGGAAAGGGAAGGAGAGGAGGGAAAGAAAGGCTGTTGAGATAAAGAGGGAAATCAAAACCTCGCCGATTGTCCTGACCCGGATTAGTCCAGGCAAGGCTGATCTCATCGTATCTTGAAAGCTAAGCAGGGCTGATTCTGGTGCTCCCTCTTAGATGTGAAGGTTCTCGTGAGCAAAAATTCTAATTTGTAAGCGACTGGCATTAAAGTTGTGAGCTACTCCATAAATTCGTTTGCTCTAGGTCTATCTGTCCTGAGCGAAGACAAAAAAGTGTGAACCGGAGGCTAAAAAAACTGAGCTAGCTCACACTAACTCAGGGGGAACGGGGAGATCTCCTTGGAATGCCAGAAGTCGGGAGGCAGGGCTCAGTCAACAGAGGTTGCAGTGATTTCCAGGTGCAGACAGACACTCACTTGCGCACACACACACACACACACACAGATTTCAGGACTTTATTTCTCTATTACTGTGTGCAAAACAGTAAAGGAGAGCCAGTTTGGTGTATATAAAAGTCCATTGCTTTTAACCACTACACCTCACTGGCTCTCTAGAAGTGGAGACTAGAAGCTGGTTAGTGGCCCATGTGAGGAGTAGAAGCTGATTGGAGAGCCAGTTTGGTGTAGTGGTTAAGTGTGAGGACTCTTATCTGGGAGAGCCGGGTTTGATTCCCCACTCCTCCACTTGCAGCTGCTGGCATGGCCTTGGGTCAGCCATAGCTCTGGCAGGGGTTGTCCTTGAAAGGGCAGCTGCTGTGAGAGCCCTCTCAGCCCCACCCACCTCACAGGGTGTCTGTTGTGGGGGGAGAAGACAGAGGAGGTTGTAAGCCACTCTGAGTCTCTGATTCAGAGAGATGGGCGGGGTATAAATCTGCAACCTTCTTCTATCAAGCATTTTGATCTGGCACCCTCAAACAAAATGGTTCTTGGAAAGGATGGCATAGAAGAAACAAGTCCAAAAAAACAAAGCACACCAAAATGCTGGTTAAAAAAAAGATAAAAGGTAGTCCCCCGTGCAAGCACCAGTTGTTTCCGACTCTGGGGTGACGTCGCATCACTACATTTTCATGGCAGACTTTTTAGTGGGGTGGTTTGCTTTTGCCTTCCCCAGTCACCTACACTTTTCCCCCAGCCAGCTGGGGACTCCTTTTACCGACCTCAGAAGGATGGAAGGCTGAGTCAACCTGGAGTCGGCTACCTGAACCCAGCTTCCGCCGGGATCGAACTCAGGTCGTGAGCAGAGCTTAGCACTGCAGTACTGCAGCTTTACCACTCTGCGCCACGGGGCTCTGGTAAAGCAGCATCAAAAAACAAAGCACCAAAGGAACAGAATTTCCGAACTGCAAAACAGCAAACGCAGCAAGTGGAGGAAATATAACTATACTGTTATGCAGAGGTCCCCAACCTTTTCGGTTCATGATCCACAAGTTCAGGTTTACTCGGGATGATGACCCACTTGCCCCCCCGTGGCATCATGCCCCTCACTGTGCCTCCTGCTCTCTCCCTTCCCCACCCCAGGTCTATTTCAATGTCTGGAAGGGCAACAGAGCGCTGCTCCGGGTTGTATAAAGGCGACCCCCCGCCAATCAGCTGATCGGCGGAGAAAACCGCACTGCGCGCTCACTCAGCACCCTGGGAGGCTGCTGCTGGCCTGCCCAGGCGCTGAGTGAGCGCGCAGTGTGGTTTCTCTCGCCGATCAGCTGATAGGTGTGGGGGGGGTGATTTTACACAGCTGCAAGTGGAGGAGTGGGGGAATCAAACCCGATTCTCCCAGAAGAAGATGATGATATCGGATTTATATCCCGCCCTCCACTCTGAAGAGTCTCAGAGCAGCTCACAATCTTCTTTCCCTTCCTCCCCCACAACAGACACCCTGTGAGGTAGATGAAGATATTGGATTTATATCCCGCCCTCCACTCCGAAGAGTCTCAGAGCGGCTCACAATCTCCTTTACCTTCCTCCGCCACAACAGACACCCTGTGAGGTAGATGAAAATATTGGATTTATATCCCGCCCTCCACTCCCAAGAGTCTCAGAGCGGCTCACAATCTCCTTTACCTTCCTCCCCCACAACAGACACCCTGTGAGGTGGGTGGGGCTGGAGAGGGCTCTCACAGCAGCTGCCCTTTGAAGGACAACCTCTGCCAGAGCTATGGCTGACCCAAGGCCACTCCAGCAGCTGCAAGTGGAGGAGTGGGGAATCAAACCCGGTTCTCCCAGATAAGAGTCCGCACACTTAACCACTACACCAAACTGGCTCTCCAAGGTAGGGTGTGAGATTTGTGGCCCCCCCCCCCCCCCCCGGCCGCAAAGGAGACCATCTTCAGGACCCTGGTGGGTATGAGATCTGCACCCCCTGGAAGGTACCGAGCCAACTCCCTTCCTCCTCTCTGTCTCTGACTGCCCCCACCCCAAGCTGACCCCCAGGTTCCCGATCCCAACCTGGGTTCTTCTCCTCGGACATGACCGTGTGGCAGAGGGAGAGCAGGCGGAAGAACTCGTGGACGTGGGCGTCTCCCAGCTTGACTGCCTCCAGGAGGCCGGTGTCCCAGAACATGAAGTTGGGGTCAGCCAAGGGGTTGAAAGAGAAATCGACGGGTTCCGTTTTCTGCAGGGGGAGAGAAAGGGACAGATCAGAGCGGGGCTACTCAGGGCGTCTTCCCTGCACTGCACAAGTAACCAGCATTAGACCCACTTCCCCTCCTTGAGCTGTGAGCACCGGAACTTTATCTAACCAAAAAGGAGGAAGGGGAAATGAGACCGTGGAAGGATTTTTGTTTCATGGCTGCCTTGAGGGATAGTTTAGGCTGAGACAGGGAGTTTCCCCGGGGTCACCCAGTATGCTTTATGATGGGGGAAGTCGGCAGAGTGGATTTGAATCTAGGTCTTTCCAAAGACAGCGTGTTACTTTCACATTCGTTTTAAGCCAGGGGTGCTGAACTCATTCGTTATGAAGGCCGGATCTGACCGAAATGAGACCTTGTTGGGCCGAGCTGGGCCATGTGTGTACCTATTTAGGATTAGGTAGCAGAGATATAAACTTTATAAAGGACACAGTCAAACACAACTAAAAATATATGCTTAAAACGTTAGCACTTGTTGGTCTTAAAGGTGCTTTCTTTGTATCTCTCCCAGGGGATTCAGGGAACTGGGCAAAGGAAGCTCTGGCTCTTTCCCTCCCTCCCCAGGGGACCAGGAGGGGGAGGAGCCTCAGCCAATGGAGAAAATCGAGGTTTTGCTCTGTAGCTCCTGTGTGACTGAGTACGCCTGGCAAAGCAAGCTGTGAGGCAGAAGGAAGCAAGAGAGAGGGAGAAGGAAGCAGACAAGAGACAGTTGCTCGGGGGCCTGATAGGAGCCTTCCGGGGGCCTGATTCGGATCCCGGGCTGCATGTTTGACACGGGTTTTAAGTGTTTCTTTTTTGTTTGCAAATACAGTGGCCTTCTGAGATGGCTTTATCAAGGAAGAAACTGCATTGGAAGAAAGGGAGGGGGGGGAAAACTTTTTTGCTAAAAAAAAAAATCCATCCCTGAATTACTTTTACTTTGGGGGAGGGGGGGCAGAGAATAAGTGTAACTGTAAGTTTCCCCCAGCAGGAGTAAAAACATCTTGGGGTGGCTTTTTCTAGTGAGAAAATGGCAGGGGAGGGAAGGGTTAACCTCTTTCTTGACAAAGCAATAAAAAAAAGCTGCCTTTGCAAGATAGAAAAAAAGGCATTTAGAACAAATACAGAAGAAAAATTAATAGGCAGTTGAGCTCTTAGGCCAACATTTTAACCAACTCACACTCGCCATCTAAATTTGGGAGATCTACTAGCTAGGCCTACGCAGGGGCTTATCTTCCAGGAGCAGGGCCTTTTTCAGAGTGGCTCCCGAGATTCAGAAAATTTTCTTCCCTGGGAAATCTGAGCCCAGAGCAGGGTGTGGGGGAGAAAGGTATTTGTATAATTCTATATATTCTTTTCAAGTTTCTTTTCATAGACTGGTCATATACATGCACTGATCCTGGCAGCAGAACACTGGCAGTCAGTTGTGTGTACACGGGGGCTAGGGGGGCCAGTCTTGCCATCACGACTGCTGGGAACCTTGGGGAGGGGGAGGAGTCTAGGAAGGGGGACAGCATCACAAGCACAGTGACATCCAGGGGTGTTTTTTTGTAGCAGGAACTCCTTAGCGTATCAGGCCACACCCCTCTTGTGTAGCCAATCGTCCAAGAGCTTACAGGGCTCTTCGTACAGGGCCTACTGTAAGCTCCAGGAGGATTGGCTACATCACAGGGGGTGTGGCCTAATATGCAGAGGAGCTCCTTCTAGAATTCCACCCCGTAGCTAATCCTCCAAGAGCTTAGAGGGCTCTTCGTACAGGGCCTACTGTAAGCTCCAGGAGGATTGGCTACATCACAGGGGGTGTGGCCTAATATGCAAAGCAGTTCCTGCTATGAAGAAAAAAAACCCCGGTGACATCATTTCCAGGTTATTGCTCGGAAGTGATGTCACTGTGTCTGCAACTCTCTGTTAAGTTCCACCAATGTCTCTGTGGTAAGGACCGCAAGATTTGGGGGGAAGCCAGCATCGCAGACACAGCGGCATCACTTTCAGGCGACAACCCCAGGGCTCTTTTTGCTAGCAGGAGCTCTCCTGAATATTAGGCCACGCCCCCCCCCCTGATGGAGCCATCCTCCAAGAGCTTAGAGAGCTCTTAGTACAGGGTCTACTGTAAGCTCCAGGAGGACTGGCTACATCAGGGGTGTGTGGCCCAGGGATGGAATTCTAGCAGAAGCTCCTTTGCATATTAGGCCATGCTCCCCTGATTAGCCAATCCTCCTGGAGCTTACAGAGCTCTTCGTACAGGGCCTACCGTAAGCTCCAGGAGGATTGGCTACATCAGGCGGCGTGGCCTAATATGCAGAGGCGCTCCTGCTAGGAAAAGAACCCTGGGGTTGTCCCCTTGCGTGACGCCTGCAGCATTATGTCCCCATATTTCTCATGAGGTTTGATAGACTGAGTACAAGCTGGGGGGGAGATTGGGAGGCTGCCCCTTTTCGTGGCCGATTAGCATGCCTTGGGGGGTGGGGCAGCAGGAAGGCGAGATGTTGGCATCTGCTCCTCAACCCCCCCCCCTCCAAAGTTTGTTACTGCTACCCTCTCCAATGAAGCCACCCACCCAACCATCAAGACTCTGAAATTCTTACCTCTCCAAGCTCTGCTTTGTACCCCAGAACATCCAAAACATCACCTAGGGATGCAGAAAACAGAGACTGACATGTGAGTGCGGGGTGAGGGAGGCCACGCATCCGAATGACCCAACGTATCATCAGACAGTGAGCCAAGACTAAGAAGGTGACATTAATTTTTAAAAGGGGATTAGGCAGATCCCTTTAGAAGGAAACAGAGGCGTGGAGTGGTTATCTATCAGCAGCTACTAGCCACAGTGACTAAAAGGAGCCTCCCAATCTAGAGGCAGTCAACCTCTGTATCCTAAAGCCAGGAGGCACCATCGGGAAAGGCCTCAGGCTCTCTGCCCTGTCGTTGGCCCTCCAGAGGAACTGGTTGAGGCCCCTGTGTGAGACAGGAGGCTGGACTAGATGGACCCTCACTGCTCTGATCCAGCAGGGCTCTTCTGATGTTCTTCTGAGGGGAAGGCCTCAGCCTCCCTGCCCTGTTGTTGGCCCTCCAGAGGAACTGGTTGAGGCCACTGTGTGAGACAGGATGCTGGACTAGATGGACCCTCCCTGGTCTGATCCAGCAGGGCTCTTCTGATGTTCTTATGAGGGGAAGGCCTCAGCCTCTCTGCCCTGTTGTTGGCCCTCCAGAGGAACTGGTTGAGGCCACCGTGAGAGACAGGAGGCTGGACTAGATGGACCCTCACTGGTCTGATCCAGCAGGGCTCTTCTGATGTTCTTATGAGGGGAAGGCCTCGGCCTCTCTGCCCTGTTGCTGGCCCTCCAGAGGAACTGGTTGAGGCCACTGTGTGAGACAGGAGGCTGGACTAGATGGACCCTCACTGCTCTGATCCAGCAGGGCTCTTCTGATGTTCCTCATTATTATTGCTAGTAAATATTAATAAATAACTACAATAAATAATTGATGTTAAGTCTTGGTATATTATTTTCTAGTGCTCAAACTAATCCACACACTCCTGACAACAACCCTGTAGATACTGAGCTAGATGGACTGATGTATCTAACTGGCATTCCCATTCAGACATTTCTTTGCCACGCCAAACCTGGGCAAACGGTCTTTCGAGATGCTTTGGCAGAGACCACTTACCCAGCGCTCCCCTCCCCTCCCTGCCTGGCTGGCTTACCGTAGCTCCGTTTGTTCACCGAGCACTTGCTGAAGACCATGATGTTCTGGGTGAGGGTCCCCGTCTTGTCCGAGAAGATGTACTCCACCTGCCCCAGCTCCTCGTTCAGGGTGGTGGTCCGCGCCTCGGCCGGTGTGCACCGCTTCGCGCAGTACATCTTCTTGTCCCAGTTGATGAAGTAGCTGTGCCCGAGACGGATCACCTCCACGCTGAACGCAAAAGGAGGGAGAGGTTAGAAGGTCTACCAAAGCCCCGGGAGCTTGGGCATCTCCCCAAAGCCACAGGTGGCATCCAAGGATGCGTAAAAAACTGTCTTGCCAGATCAGGTCCCAAGAACCCGTTTGCGGAAGTGGCCAGCCGCAAGCTGAGCATGAAATTGTCGATCTTCTGCAGTCCAGCTCAGGGGTGGGTTCTCAGAGGTACCCCACCTTGGTGAGTGGCAGCAGCACTGCACTGAGAGCCAGTTGGGTGTCGTGGTTAAGTGTGCGGACTCTTATCTGAGAGAACCGGGTTTGATTCCCCACTCCTCCGCTCACAGCTGCTGGAATGGCCTTGGGTCAGTCATAGCTGTCGCAGAGCTGTCCTTGAAAGAGCAGTTCCTGGGAGAGCTCTCTCAGCCCCACCCGCCTCACCGGGTGTCTGTTGTGAGGGAGGGAGGGAAAGGAGATTGTCGGCTGCTCTGAGACACTGTCCTTGAAAGGGCAGCTTCTGGGAGAGCTTTCTCAACCCCACCCACCTCACAGGGTGTCTGTTGTGGGGGAAGGAGACAAAGGAGATTGTGAGCCGCTCTGAGCCTCTGTCCTTGAAAGGGCAGCTTCTGTCAGAGCTCTCTCAGCCCCACCTACCTCACAGGGTGTCTGTTGTGGGGGAGGAAGGGAAAGGAGATTGTTGGCTGCTCTGAGACACTGTCCTTGAAAGGGCAGCTTCTGGGAGAGCTCTCTCAACCCCACCCACCTCACAGGGTGTCTGTTGTGGGGGAGGAAGGGAAAGGAGATTGTCGGCTGCTCTGAGACACTGTCCTTGAAAGGGCAGCTTCTGGGAGAGCTCTCTCAACCCCACTCACCTCACAGGGTGTCCGTTGTGAGGGAGGAAGGGAAAGGAGATTGTAAGCCACTCTGAGACTCAGAGAGAAGGAAGGGATATAAATCCAGTATCATCTTCTTCAGCCTTTGATGAGAAACTCTGAAGGATCTTCTACGTGCCAAGAGAGATCTCTCTCATGACCTGTCCTTGTTTGCCATAAGGTGCACACGCTCCTTGGGTTTGTGAATTTAACAAGCTGAGACAGACCGTGGGGGATTTCAGCGAAGAAAAAGTAGGCCGCATGAGGCAGCCTGAGCAGAAGTGGGAATTTTAGTACACGCAGCCTTTCCCATTTATTTATTTAAAATATTTCTGTGCCAACTTTTCAGAGACCTGCTTTACAACTTGCAATTTGCAATTACTCAAGTTCCCTGATCTGCTATGGGGAGGGAGCAAGGAATTAACTGGCTATGTTCCTCCTCTGTGGGTAAGGGGGGGGGGGAGAGAACATAAGAAGAGATTGCTGGGCCCAGTGGTCCATTCAGTCCAGCATCCCTGTCTCACACAGTGGCCAGTTGGTTCCAACAACAGGGCATAGAGGCCAAGGCCTTCCCCTGTTGAGAAAATCAGAAGAGCCCTGCTGGATCAGACCAGTGATATATATAAATGCGGGATATAAATGCGGAAAATAAATAAATAAATCTAGCAGGGCTCTTCTGATTTTTTTTTTCTGATCCAGCATCCTGCCTCACATGGCGGCCTCAACAGGTTCCTCTGGAGGGCCAACAACAAGGCAGAGATCCCAAAGCCTTCCCCTCAGAAGAATATCAGAAAAGCCCTGCTTGATTAGACCAGTGAGGGTCCATCTAGTCCCAGCCGCCTCCTCTCCAGGCTAAACATCCCCAGCTCCTTCAACCTTTCTTCATAGGACTTGGTCTCCAGACCCGTCACCATCTTTGGCACCCTCCTCTGGACCCCTTCCAGCTTGTCTATATCCTTCAAATGTGGTGCCCAAAACTGAACAAAATACTTACTCCAGGTGAGGTCTTACCAGAGCAGAGTAAGAAGGAATGAGATAACTTGCCTTGCCTGGCTGTTATGGCTGGAAGTCCTCCCCCCACTACCCACCTGACACCGGGGAGGGAAGCAAAGTTGAAGATGGGCGTCTGGAGCAGAAGGAGACATGCTCTTACCTGGGAGCTAAGAGTGAGAGAGAAATTCATGCTGGGGAAGCCAAAAGGGGAAAAAAAAAGAAATTATAAAGAGAAAAGGGCAGACAGGGGGAGGAGGGAGGCAGGCAAAACAAGGAAAAGGATGAAACCAGGACCGATGGGAGGCGATCAGAACAGAATACAGAACTGGGAGTAACTTTTTCTAGAGAGGGGCAGCACAGCGGGGAGATCTTGGGACAGGGAAAGAAAAGGATTTCAGTGGTTTCCGAGAAGAAACAACATAACACGGAAGAGTCCACAGGCACCCCAGCCAGGGTTTCTTTTGTAGCAGGAGCTCCTTTGAATATTAGGCCACACACCCCTGATGTAGCCAATCCTCCAAGAGCTTACAAAAAAGAGCTCTTGGAGGACTGGCTTCCTTAAGGGGATGTGGCCTAATATGCAAAGGAGCTCCTGTTAGAATTCCACCCCCGGACATCACACAGAAGTGACGTCATTGCGCTGGCGATGTCACACGGCGACGCTCTGCTTTTGGGGCAAAACTCTATGGTTTGAGCCCCATTTTAACAATAGAGCTTGACCAACAAGCAGAACGTGGCCCCTGACATCACCGCTGCGACGCTGTCACTTCCGCTTGATATCATCGCATCAGGGATGACCCCGCCCACTCTCAAACTCCCCCTGCGGGTGCAAGAATCACATCTGCCAACCTGCCCCTGTTCCAGGCACATGAGGTGGCCTCAGAACAGAAATTCAGGCCACGCCACTGCACCTGCAAGAATAAAACTGGCCCACCTTGCAAGCTTGTTGCGAAGGCGATGGAAACAGAGGGCAGAGCTCTTGGAACATTCCAGAGCATATGAACATATGAAGCTGCCTTATACTGAATCAGACCCTTGGTCCATCAAAGTCAGTATTGTCTACTCAGACTGGCAGCGGCTCTCCAGGGTCTCTTCACACCTATTTGCCTAGACCCTTTTTTGGAGATGTCAGGGACTGAACCTGGGACCTTCTGCTTCCCAAGCAGATGCTCTACCACTGAGCCACCGTCCCTCCCCTACTAGACTGGGAGCTAAACACCGTTATTCCCAGGAATTTTTTTTTTGTAGCAGGAGCTCCTTTGCTTATTAGGCCACACCTCCCTGATGTAACCAATCCTCCGAGAGCTTACAGGGCTCTTAGTGCAGGGCCGAGGACCTGTTTACCTCAGGGACCGTCTTTCCCCCCACGTTCCCCAGAGAGTACTTAGATCTGGATGCCAAAACCTATTAGCGATCCCAGGGCCAAGGGAGGCAAGACTAAAACCCACCAGAGCGAGGGCCTTCTCAATAGCAGCCCCCTACTGGTGGAACCAGCTGCCGGAGGACGTGAAGGCCTTGCGGGGCCTCGCTCAGTTCCACAAGGCCTGTAAAACCACCCTCTTCCGGTTGGCCTTTAACTGATTCAGACTCGCCATTCTCGTAGGAGAAAACATAAAAACACTGAAGCCATCGGAAGTGAAACGACTACCTATGATGTTAACACCAGATTGTTTTAACAACTGAATTTTAAACGGATATATTAATGCTGTGAAATTTTAATCGATTGTTGTGATTTTATTGCTGCGGTTAAAACAATTTTATTGGTAACATATGGTAATAAATCTATTTCTTACATCTTTAAAAACTTCTTTTATCTACCCCATCTATTACTTTCTACTCCCCCCCCCCTCCACCCGTTACTTGACCCCTGCCGGTGTTATATACTTAAAATGCAAATATTTAAAGGTACCCTTAACTATTAAAACAAAAATTTATATTCTTCTTTTTAAAACTTAATCCTTATCAAAAATTGTCCAGTGTCCTTTTATTTCCCACTCTTTTTCTACGTATCGTCTAAACTTTTTCCACTCCGTCTTGAAAACTTCTAAATCATAGCCTCTTAATATTCTTGTTAATTGGTCCGTTTCACTCCATGTCATAACTTTTATAATGTGTTTTTATTGCTGTGAGCCACCCTGAGCATGCTTTGGCAGGGAGGGCAGGATATAAATCAAATGAGGTAAAGTAAAAGTAAAGTACTGTAAACTCCAGGTGGATTGGCTACATCAGTGGGGGTGTGGCCTAATATGCAAAGGAGTTCCTGCTACCAAAAAAGCCTCGGTTATTACACTGTAACCCCACCCCCCCATCTCCTTGTATCCAGAAGGGACAGGCAACGAAAGCCCCCCTTCCCTCCAAAAACAAAACCCCGTACCTGACGTAAAGAGAGATGGGGACTACGGTGTTGAGGATGATGATGTAGGACCAGAAGGAGAGGAAGCCAGAGAAGAAGGCACTGTCGACCGCCTCGTCCCAGGGCAGGTAGATCTGGAAGCAGGCGCCCACCTCGTACTCCCAGATGGAGTTGCCGATGGCCAGGATCACGCCCATGCAGACTAGGAAGCCGAAGATCTGCCCCACGTGTTTTTTTTGGGGGGGGGAGGAACAACGGAAAAAAAAAGAAGAGCAAATGGGGAAAGGATCAGATTTGGAGAACAGCGCAACCCTCAGGCTATCGTTCATCAGAGAACAGTCTTCGGCAACTGCCAAACAGCAAATGAGCCACATCAACGACCGCCTGTACCCTGGTCTTCTCTGTGATGGCCCCACCTTATGGAACAGCCTGCCTGAGGTCAGGAAGGGCCCCATTCTTCTGGCTTTCCCCAAAGTGTACAACGCTGGAAGTATTCAAGATGCAACCAACGAAGCGGTGAGGCACTAAGCTATTCTCCACGTTGCTTCGAAATATTAAGGGCTGTGGTCCGTACTGCTGGGTACGGCTTGCCGAAACCAGGATCCCGCTATGGAATTTTGCATCATTTAATACGTTGTGTTAACTCTGATAGAATCGTAGAGTTGGGACCTCCAGGGTCATCTAGTCCAACCCCTTGCACAATGCAGGAAACTCACAAATACCTCCCCCCCACAAACATCCCCAGTGACCCTTGCTCCACTTCCAGAAGATTTCCTCCCCCCCCAAAAAAACCCCTCCAGGATCCCTGGAGACAAACAGCTTTCTGACCCCTAAGTGTCAATCAGCATTTCCCAGCGTGTGTAAGAAAGGGCCACGAGAATCAAGCCCTGATGCAACGCGTCCAGCCTTCCTTCTCATGATACGCCTGAATTCACAGAATTCAGGTGGCCATTAGCATTGCTGTCAGATGCTTTCCTTTGGTTCTGTTTTTAGACTTCCGGTTGGTTCTATGACCCTAATTCTATCGCATTGTCTGCTGAACGGCCCATCCGTCGACTGCATCGCCTCACTTGACCTAAACCGCCTCGAGTTCGAGTGAGAAAGGCGAGCAATGAAGAATGGAAGCAAATAGATAAACGTCACAATTTGTAAGCTCCTTGAGGCAGGGGTCGATTGCTAACGCAACGGTGTTAAGAAGGGGTAAGCCGCCTACAGCTTGCTGTGGACGAAATACAGCTGCGTTAAGAAGAAGAATTGCAGATTTATATCCCGCCCTTCTCTCCGAATCAGAGACTCGGAGCGGCTTACAATCTCCTATATCTTCTCCCCCCACAACAGACGCCCTGGGAGGTTGGTGGGGCTGAGAGGACTCTCCCAGAAGCTGCCCTTTCAAGGACAGAGTCTCAGAGCGGCCGACAATCTCCTATACCTTCTCTCCCCACAACAGACACCCTGTGAGGTCGGTGGGGCTGAGAGGACTCTCCCAGAAGCTGCCCTTTCAAGGACAGAGTCTCAGAGCAGGCAACAATCTCCTATACCTTCTCCCCCCCACAACAGACACCCTATGAGGTGGGTGGGGCTGAGAGGGCTCTCACAGCAGCTGCCCTTTCAAGGACAACCTCTGCCAGAGCTATGGCTGACCCAAGGCCATTCTAGCAGGTGCAAGTGGAGGAGTGGGGAATCAAACCCGGTTCTCCCAGATAAGAGTCCATGCACTTAACCACTACACCAAACTGGCTCTCAAATCTTTTGGTTAAGGTTGATTGGAGGGGAAGATGGGATGAATAACTAGCATGCAAAGGGAATGGTAGGAGAAACGTCGACTGAGGGGTGACATGATAGAGGTTTACAAGATTATGCACAGGATAGAGAAGGTAGAGAAAGAAGTACTTTTCTCCCTTTCTCACAATACAAGATCTCATGGACATTCAATGAAATTGCTGAGCAGTTGGGTTAGAACTGATAACAGGAAGTCCTTCTTCACCCAAACGGTGATTAACACGTGGAATTCACTGCCACAGGAGGTGGTGGCGGCTACAAGCATAGACAGATTCAAGAGGGGATTGGATTAACATCTGGAGCAGAGGTCCATCAGTGGCTATTAGCCACAGGGTATAGATGGAACTCTGTCTGGGGCAGTGATGCTCTGTATTCTTGATGCCCGGGGGGGGGGGGGCAACAGTGGGAGGGCTTCTATTGTCCTGGGCCCACTGATGGACCTCCTGATGGCGCCTGGGTTTTTTGGCCACTGTATGACACAGTGGATGGGCCATCAGCCTGATCCAACATGGCTTCTCTTATGTTCTAGGCAAAGACTTTTTTTTAAATGGAACTCCAAGGCTTCTTATTAATTTATCTGCTTTATTCATACCCTGCCTTTCTCTCCCAAAGCTCTTCTCCTTCATTTTATCCTCGCAGCAGCCCCGTGAGGTAGGACAGGCTGAGAGCGTGTGACTGGTCCGAAGTCACCCAGCGAGCTTCCACGGCGGAGTGGGGATTCGAACTTGGATCCTAGTGGGACCCTTTCACCGCTACGCTGGCTCTTGCCGCTTTACAGAAAGGGAAACGGGAGAGGGGAACAGCTGCCAGTCAAACTGAGTGCCAGCGGGGTGTGGGATTACATCGCTGCAGTAAAACAATCGCGCCGGGGGGTGGGGGGGAGGGGGTGTATCTTTGTCAATTATTTGCGAGAACTCATCCCTGCCACTGCGTAATAAAAGGCTCTCAAAAACCAGGGGGTTGGATGGCAGGAACTTTATGGATTATTAATCTATGTGTCAGTCATCAGCGAGATTTGAATCCAGTAGCACCTTAGAGACCGACAAGATCTAGGAGGTATGTGCTTTTGAGAGTTAAAACTCCCTTCGTAGATGCCTTTTGTGTCTGTAGAAGGAAGCTTTGATTCTAGAAAGCTTATATCCAGGGCCTTTTTTTTTTAAGGGAAAAGCCCCCATCAGGAACTCATTTGCATATTAAGCCACACACCCCTGACTTCCCCATTGTTTCACGCGGGGGGTTGCAGAAAAAGCCCAGCAGGAACTCATTTGCATATCAGGCCACACACCCCTGACACCAAGCCAGCCAGAACGGCATTCCTGCTAAAAAAAAAAAATCCTTGCTTCTATCCCCCACAAATCCTTACTGGACTCGAATCTTGCTCTCCCACTGGAGACCAACATGGCTACTGAAAATGTCAGCTCTGAAACTGGACCTCTTCAATAACGGAAAACAGTTTTCTTAGAGTAGCTCCTCTGTTGATCTCTTGCTCTGATTTTTTTTTTTTTGGACAGGGTTGGACTGCAAGAAGATCCAATCAGTCAGTCCTGAGGGAAATCAACCCTGACTGTTCCCTGGAAGGTCAGATGCTGAAGCTGAAGCTCAGATACTTTGGCCACCAAAAGAGAAGGGAAGAAGAAGAAGAATTGCAGATTTATACCCCGCTCTTCTCTCTGAAACAGAGACTCAGAGCGGCTTACAATCTCCTATACCTTCTCCCCCCACAACAGACACCCTGTGAGGTGGGTGGGGCTGAGAGGGCTCTCACAGCAGCTGCCCTTTCAAGGACAGAGTCTCAGAGCGGCTTACAATCTCCTATACCTTCTCCCCCCACAACAGACACCCTGTGAGGCGGGTGGGGCTGAGAGGGCTCTCACAGCAGCTGCCCTTTCAAGGACAGAGTCTCAGAGCAGCTCACAATCTCCTTTACCTTCCTCCCCCACAACAGGCACCCTGTGAGGTGGGTGGAGCTGAGAGGGCTCACAGCAGCTGCCCTTTCAAGGACAACCTCTGCCAGAGCTATGGCTGACCCAAGGCCATTCCAGCAGCTGCAAGCGGAGGAGTGGGGAATCAAACCCTGTTCTCCCAGATAAGAGTCCGCACACTTAACCACTACACCAAACTGGCTCTCTCCAAACTGGCTTTCTCCAGTGAGTGCTCCCTGGGAGCACTCACTGGAAAAGATCCTGATGCTGGGAAAGACAGAAGGCAAAAGAAGAAGGGGACGGCAAAAGATGAGATGGCTGGACAGCGTTACTGCTGTAACAAACGCAAATTCGAGCAGACTTCCTAACTTTGTCTTTCTTGAGAAGAAAGGAAAAAGAGCAAACTTGTATATAAAAAAAGGTTTCAATCGACAGAAAAGCCGGAAAGGCAATGGAACTGGCAAGAAAGCTACTTAAGAGAATGAGACAGTAAAACAGCAGTGGGGGGGGGGGGGAGTTATGAAACAATTCACCAGCTCAGCAGCAAACAAACCCCTTGGGCGTCCATGAAATCAGCTGTTAAATGCAATGAAAAACAGCCAAAGAGAGCTATAAAACCTCTTTCTCAGCAGTGTACCGAAACCATTAAGGGGGAAAAAAAAAACGCTGAAACGAGAACACGTAAACTAACTGCTAGGAGATGGTGAGATTTTTTTTTTTTTTAAGTTTTGCCCGGGCAGTGAAATTTGGAAGAAGTTACACGTACAACAGCAGGGAGTTCTGCAAACGAGCAAGGGGGCCACCACAGAAAAAGCCCAACCCCTTGTGGCAACCCACTCAATTAGGGCCTCCGACACTGATCTCGACATCTGGACAGGCTCCAAGAGGAAGATGCGGCCCCGATTAATTTGGGACTTGAAAGGGCAGCACCAGTGCTCTAAGTTGAAGCTCGGGGGGTGGGGTGGGGTGGGGGAACTGCCATTCCTTCAGAACTGGCAAGGTACATTCTTGCGCCAGAACACCGCTGTGTTCTGCTCTGCTCAGTGCAGGGAGGGGAGGGGGACTCGGAGAAAGAAGGGAGGCTCACCTACCCAAAGCACCAGGGTGTTCATTAAACGATCAATGCTCGTCCTCTTGAATTTCGTGCGCCCGCTGTTCTGCATCAGTTTGGTGTCTGGACCTGGAAGGAAGGAGGGTGGAAACGTGAGAATTATTAGGAAGGGAATTGAAAACAAATCAGCCAGTATCATAATGCCCCTGTATAAATCGATGGTGCGGTCTCATTTGGAGTACTGTGTGCAGTTCTGGTCGCCGCACCTCAAAAAGGATATTATAGCTTTAGAGAAGGTGCAGAGAAGGGCAACTAGAATGATTAAAGGGCTGGAGCACTTTCCCTATGAAGAAAGGTTGAAACGCTTGGGACTCTTTAGCTTGGAGAAACGTCGACTGCGGGGTGACATGATAGAGGTTTACAAGATGATGCATGGAATGGAAAAGGTGGAGAAAGAGGTGCTTTTCTCCCTTTCTCACAATACAAGAACTCGTGGGCATTCGATGAAATTGCTGAGCAGACAGGTTAAAACGGATAAAAGGAAGTACTTCTTCACCCAAAGGGTGATTAACATGTGGAATTCACTGCCACAGGAGGTGGTGGCGGCCACAAGTATAGCCACCTTCAAGAGGGGTTTAGATAAAAATATGGAGCACAGGTCCATCAGTGGCTATTAGCCACAGTGTATGTGTGTATATAACATTTTTTGCCACTGTGTGACACAGAGTGTTGGACTTGATGGGCCGTTGGCCTGATCCAACATGGCTTCTCTTATGTTCTTATGTGAGTAGGGTGATGGAAGTTTCCAGCAGGGCTCCGCCCCAGTATCTAAGAACAGCAGAAAATGCACATCGTCTGTGCCAGATCAGACCCAAAGGACCACACCGAAAGCACTTCGTTGGTTGTTCAGTCGCACAGTCGAGTCCGACTCTTTGCGACCTCCTGGACAAAGTCACACCGGGCCCTCCTGTCTTCCACTGTCCTCCGAAGTCTGCTCAAACTGAGAGCACTAGCAGGGCTTTCTTTGTAGAAGGAGCTCCTTTGCATATTAGGCCACACCCCCGCTGATGTAGACAATCCTCCTGGAGCTCACAGTAGGCCCTGTACGAAGAGCCCTGTAAGCTCTTGGACGATTGGCTACACAAGAGGGGTGTGGCCTGATACGCTAAGGAGTTCCTGCTACAAAAAAACACCCCTGGATGTCACTGTGCTTGTGATGCTGTCCCCCTTCCTAGACTCCGCCCCCTCCCCAAAGTTCCCAGCAGTCGTGATGGCAAGACTGGCCCCCCTAAAAAAGGATATTACAGCATTGGGAAAAGTCCAGAAAAAGGCAACTAAAGGGTTGGAACACTTTTCTTATGAAGAAAGGTTAAAGTGCTTTAAGGCTCTTTAGCTTGGAGAAACATTGACTGAGGGGTGACATGATAGAGGTTTACAAGATTATGCACGGGATAGAGAAGGTAGAGAAATAAGGCTTTTCTCCCTTTTTCACAATAGGAGAACTTGTGGGCACTCCATGAAATTGCCGAGCAGTTGGGTTAGAACAGATTAAAGGAAGCATTTCTTCACCCAAAGGGTGATTAACACATGGAATGCACTGCCACAGGAGGTGGCAGCAGCTACAAGCATAAATGGCTTCAAGAGAGCACTGGATAAACCTATGGAGCAGAGGTCCATCAGTGGCTATTAGCCACAGGGTATAGATAGAACTCTGTCTGGGGCAGTGATGCTCTGTATTCTTGATGCCGGGGGGGCAACAGTGGGAGGGCTTCTAGTGTCCTGGCCCCACTGGTGGACCTCCAGATGGCTCCTGGGTTTTTTGGCCACTATGTTGGACTGGATTCTTGGTGCTTGGGGGGGCAACAGTGGGAGGGCTTCTAGTGTCCTCCTGGCCCCACTGGTGGACCTCCTGATGGCACCTGGGTTTTTTGGCCACTGTGTTGGACTGGATTCTTGGGGCTTGGGGGGCAACAGTGGGAGGGCTTCTAGTGTCCTGGCCCCACTGGTGGACCTCCTGATGGCACCTGAGTTTTTTGGCCACTGTGTTGGACTGGATTCTTGGGGCTTGGGGAGCAACAGTGGGAGGGCTTCTAGTGTCCTGGTCCCACTGGTGGACCTCCTGATGGCGCCTGGGGTTTTTTGTCCACTATGTTGGACTGGATTCTTGGGGCTTGGGGGGCAACAGTGGGAGGGCTTCTAGTGTCCTGGCCCCACTGGTGGACCTCCTGATGGCACCTGAGTTTTTTGGCCACTGTGTTGGACTGGATTCTTGGGGCTTGGGGAGCAACAGTGGGAGGGCTTCTAGTGTCCTGGTCCCACTGGTGGACCTCCTGATGGCGCCTGGGGTTTTTTGGCCACTATGTTGGACTGGATTCTTGGGGCTTGGGGGGCAACAGTGGGAGGGCTTCTAGTGTCCTGGCCCCACTGGTGGACCTCCTGATGGCACCTGGGGTTTTTTGGCCCCTGAGTAACCCAGAGTGTTGGACTGGATGGGCCGTCGGCCTGATCCAACAGGGCTTCTCTTACACTGAGACGTGCCCACCCCTGTGTACCATCACCCCCACAACCCCAACACGCACCTGCAAAGATGACCAGCCCGAAACACCACTCCGTATTGCGAAGGACGCAGCCGCGCAGAAGCATGTTCTGGTTGCTGAGCGGGTGCTTGCTCTCCTTCCAGTACAGGGTCCCGCCGAACTTATCCAGTTTGTTGTTGGGGGGCTCGCAGATCACCTCTCCTGCAGACAAAGGCGGAGATGAGGGCCATTAACCCTATTCCAGGGAGAAGCAATTCCAGCTACAAAATGTGTCTGCTTGAATGAACAGACTGGAGCTTCCATAGCCAACAGATATCCAAGATTGTAATGGGTGGAGCCTAAAAGCTGAAGAAGGTGTCTTTACCAAAACTGGTCCTCCGCTTCTTGATTTGGCTGCAGCCTCCTTTCCTTTGTTACTCTTCAATGATCCACTTCAGGATAATTATGGAATAGTACTTGGACTGTGCACTGATATTGTTTATGGACATTATCTGTTTAATCTTATGGACAGTGTTATTTGTCAGCTACATTTCTTTCTTTACTGCAATATACTAGAGCAGGGGTGTCAAACATATGGCCTAGGGTCCAAATCAGGCCCTCAGAGGGCTCCAATCAGGTCCCCGAGAAACTGGCTCTTGTCTGCTTCCTTCTCCTTCTCTCTTGCTTCCTTCTACATCTCAACTTGCTTTGCAAGGCTTGCTCAATCACACAGGAGCTACGGAGCAAAGCCTCTATCTTCACTATTGGATGAGGCTCCTCCCCTTGGGGAGGAGGGGGGGAGGGAGGTCTTGCTTTGGCAGGCTCTCTCAATTGCACAGCAGAGCTACTGAGCCAAGCTTTTCTTCCTGCTATTGGCTGAAGCTCCTCCCCCTCCTGGTCCCCTGGGAAAGGAAGGAAAGAGCCAGAGCTTCCTTTGTCCAGTTCCCTCGATCCCACAAGAGAGATACAAAGAAAAGCACCTTTGAGACCAACAAGAGCTAATGTTTTAAGCATGTTTTATTTTAAGGCTCTTTTTTAAAAAAAATCTTTAGTCGTGCTTGTGTCCCTTAAAAAGTTTCTATCTCTGCTACCTAATCTTTTATCGGTACACCCATGGCCCGGCCCAAGAAGGTCTCATTTATGTCAGATCCAGCCCTCGTAACAAATGAGTTCGACACCCTTGTGCTAAAGGGTAGATACCGAAATTGTTGTTATCGTTGTTCCTTATCGACATGGCATTATTGGGCTACACAGTTTCCCACTGTTTACCAACAATTTCAAACTCTGGTTCTTACTTGGTTTTGCATTAACCCAAATGGCCAGCCTGGGAGACGGGCTACGCTGAGGTCAGGTGACCTGAAAGGGAATTTTGAATTGCTGTCTGCACCCGGCGTCTTGCTCCCAGCAAATGAACGGGGAGTTAGCTGTGGGTCGCGTCAGGCTATCGTAAGTTGGTGACATCGTATAAAGACCAGACTCATTGGAATAGACAATTGCGCTGAGGCAGTAAGAAGAAGATCCAAGAAAAGACGGAATGACTCAGTAAAGCGAGCCGCCGCTTTTATGAGACTACCTTAATATTGAATCAGACCATTGGGACACGGAAGTCAGTACTGCCTACTCAAACTGGCAACAGCTCTCTGGGGTCTCAGGCAAAGCTCTTTCATGCCATCTACCACCTGGTACTTTTAACTGGAGATGCTGGGGATTGAACATGGGACCTTCTGCATGCTAAGCAGAGGCTGTTCCCCTGAGCCACAACCCCTACTGCAGCTCTCCGGGGTCTCAGGTAGAAGTCTTTCACCTCACCTACCCCCTGGTCCTTTTAACTGGAGATGCCGGGGATTGAACCTGGGACCTTCTGCATGCTAAGCAGAGGCTGTTCCACTGAGCCACAACCCCTACTGCAGCTCTCCGGGGTCTCAGGTAGAAGTCTTTCACCTCATTGCCTGGTCATTTTAACTCTAACTGAAAACACAAAGGACTGAACCTGGGACCTTCTGTATGCAAAGCAGAGGTTCTGTCACTGAGCCACAGCCCTCCAAATTTTCAGGAGGGGCTGTGGCTCACTTGCAAAGCATCTGCTCGACATGCAGAAGGTCCCAGGGTTCAATTCACGGCACCTCCAGTTAAAAGGATCAGGTAGGAGGTGATGGGAAAGACCTCACCCTGAGCCCTGGGAGAGCAGCAGCTAGTTTCAGTAGGGGCTGTGGTTCAGTGGTAGAGCATCTGTTTGGCATGCAGAAGGTCCCAGGTTCAATCCCCGGCATCTCCAGTAAAAAGGATCAACAGTAGGTGATGAGACCCTCAAGAGTTTCTGTTGGTCAGAGTGGGGGCTGTGGTTCCGTGGTAGAGTCTCTGCTTTGCATGCAAAAAGCCCCAGGTTCAATCCATGGCATCTGCAATTAGAAGGAAGGACCAGACAGAAAGTGATTTGAAAGACCTCAGCCTGAGACCTTGGAGAGCTGCTGCCAGTCTGAGTAGGGGCCACGGCTCAGTGGCACTGCATCTGCTTGGCATGTGGAAGGTCCCAGGTTCAATCCCCGGCATCTCCAGTTAAAAGGACCAGGCAGGAGGTGATGGGAAAGGCTTCTGCCTGGGACACCGAGGAGGGGCTGTGGCTCAGTGGCAGAGCCTCTGCTTGGCATGCAGACGGTCCCAGGTTCAATCCCCAGCATCTCCAGTTAAAAGGAACAGGTAGGAGGTGATGGGAAAGTTCTCAGCCTGAGACCCTGGAGAACCACTGCGGGTAGACAAGATTGACTCAGATGGATTGAGGATCTGCTTCAGTAGAAGGCAGCTGCACGTGTTCAGGTATTCAAGGCATCAGCAAGGCTGTGAACAACAGGCGGTTTGGGAGGAAATCGACTGAGAGGGTCGCCATGCGTTGGAAACGGCTTGACGGGACTTCACCCACACATGCATCAGACGATCTGGCTCAGCCACGGTGGAACAGTGCTTAGAGCATCAGACCACTGGGAAAACCAGGGGTTGAAGCCCCATTCAACCATGAAGCTTCCAGGGGAGCGAGACCAGTCTGGCTTTCTGCATTCCAGGGCTCATTTTGCAGCAGGAGCTCCTTCGCCTATCAGGCCACACACCCCTGATGTAGCCAATCCTCTTGGAGCTTACAGTAGGCCCTGTAAGAAGAGCCCTGTAAGCTCCAGGAGGACTGGCTACATCAGGGGTGCGTGGCCTAATATGCGAAGGAGTCCCTGCTACCAAAAAAGCCCTGGCACCCAACTTGTCTCCTTCATCCCCCACAGCCCCCACTCACCGTCAAAGTGCGCCAGTTTGCTGGTGTCGCTCAGCTCCGACGTCACGGGGATGGCCTGCCTCACCTTCATGTTGGTTTCCCTGGAAACAGAAGCTTGGTGAGGAGGGATGAAAAGGCGACAAGGCGCCAGGATACAAGATCCTACTAGGGTACGCTAGGATCAATCGACCCTCTCCTAAGAATGCTCCGGCGCACATGGTCAGGGTGGAAGAGCCCTGCGGGTGGAGAAGGCCAAAAGGGTTTCCGAGAGTGGTCAGCCGGATACCTCGAGGAAGCCCACGAGGGAAGGCGTGAATGCAACAGCCCTCCCCTGAGGTCGGTCCCCAGCAATCAGAGGTAGACTGCTCCAGAGAATGGAGGCTCCGGAACTAACAGCCCTGTTCTCCATGTTGTTCAGATTCTGCTGCTGGAGGTCAGCAGGGCCTTTCTGGGTGTGTCTTTGCAGCAACAAAGAAGGGGTACAACTAACACACTATAGGAGGAGGAGGAGGAAGAGGAGGAGGAGGAAGAGAAGCAAAAGAAGCAGAGGTAGAAGAAGGATATAGACAAGAAGAAGATAAGAAGGATATAGAAAGAAGGATATAGACAAGCTGGAATGGGTCCAGAGGAGGGCAATGAAGATGGTGAGGGGTCTGGAGACCAAGTCCTATGAGGAAAGGTTGAAGGAGCTGGGCCTGTTTAGCCTGGAGAGGCGGCGGCTGAGAGGCGATAGGATCACCATCTTCAAGTACTTGAAGGGCTGTCCTAGAGAGGATGGTGTTGAATTATTTTCTGTGGCCCCGGAAGGCAGAACCAGAACCAGTGGGTTGAAATTAAATCAAAAGAGTTTCTGGCTCAACATTAGGAAGAACTTCCTGAGCGTTAGAGCAATTCCTCAGTGGAACAGGCTTCCTCGGGAAGTGGTGGGCTCTCCTTCCTTGGAGGTTTTTCAACAGAGGCTAGATGGCCACCTGACAGCAATGAGGATCCTGTGAATTTGGGGGGGAGGGATTTGTGGGTTTCCTGCATTGTGCAGGGGGTTGGACTAGATGACCCTAGGGGTCCCTTCGAACTCTATGATTCTAAGCAGAGGAGGAGGACGAGGGAGAAGAGGAGGAGGAGGAGAAGCAGAAGCGGAGGAGGGGGGAGAAGAGGAGGAGGAAGAGTAGCAGAAGGAGCAGCAGAAGAAGCAGAGGAGGAGGAGGATTCACTCGGGAAGAGCAGCTTGCAATCACCTTTCCCTTCCTCTCCCCACAACAGACACCCCATGAGGCAGGTGGGGCTGAGAGAGTTCAGAGAGAACTGGGGCTGACCCAAGGTCACCCAGCTGATCACATGTGGAGGAGGAGTGGGGGATCAAACCCGGTTCTCCCAGATTAGAGTCCTCCCCTCTCAACCACTCCTCCAAACGGGCACTCTGAGATTATCAACAGGGGACCAAGAAGGCAGGCAGCCTGGTGCAGCAGGCAAGAGCTCTGGATCCCACTTCAAATCCCCCACCCTGCTGTGAAGCTCTTCTTCTTACTCTCTCCCGGCCTGACCTCCCTCACAAGACTGTTGTGGGGATACACTAAAGAGGACCTATGGCCACTTTCCAGGGCTCCAGGGAGGGAGGGCAGGAGAGAAATGCATGAAGAAGAAGAAGGAAGAGGAGGAGGAGGAGGAGAAGGAGGGGAAGAAGAAAAAGGAGGAAGAGGAGAAGCAGAAGCAGAAGTGAAGGAGGGGGGAGAAGAGGAGGAGGAAGAGTAGCAGAAGGAGCAGCAGAAGAAGAAGAGGAGGAGTGAGAGGAGGAGGAGAAGGAGGGGAAGAAGGAAAAAGAAGGGGAAGAAGAAAAAGGAGGAGAAGCAGAAGTGAAGGAGGGAGGAGAAGAGGAGGAGGAAGAATAGCAGAAGGAGCAGCAGAAAAAGAGGAGGAGGAGTGGGAGGAGGAGGAGGAGAAGGAGGGGAAGAAGAAAAAGTAGGAGGAGAAGGAGGGGAAGAAGAAAAAGAAGGAGGAGGAGAAGGAGAAGGAGGAGAAGAAGAAGATGATGATATTGGATTTATATTTGGCCCTATACTCTGAATCTCAGAGTCTCAGAGCAGTCACAATTATTTATTTATTACTTATTTATTATTTGCATTTATACCCCGACCTCCCCAGTTGGGCTCAGGACAGCCCAAGTAAAATAACAAGTAAAACAGTAAAACAATGTTAAATTATTACAATAAAATTATTACAAAAAGCCTTATTAAAAATGACGATATAAATTAAAATATAATTTGTGGTTCCAAGATGGCGTCCAACCTCTTCTACCTTCCTCCCCTCCCCCCCACACACACACACCAGACACCCTGTGACGTGGGTGGGGCTGAGAGAGCTTTTTACAGCAGCTGTAAAAGCTATGGCTGACCCAAGGCCATTCCAGCAGGTCAGCCAGTTTGGTGTAGTGGTTAAGTGTGCAGACTCTTATCTGGGAGAACTGGGTTTGATTCCCCACTCCTTCACATGCACCTGCTGGAACGGCCTTGGGTCAGCCACAGCTCTCTCCTTGAAAGGGCAGCTTCTGGGAGAGCTCTCTCAGCCTCACCCATCTCACAGGGTGCCTGTTGTGGGGGAGGAAGGTAAAGGAGATTGTGAGCCGCTCTGATATTTGGAGTGGAGGGTGGGGTATAAATCCAATATCGTCGTCGTTGTCATCAGGTGCAAGTGGAGGAGTGGGGAATCAGACCTGGTTCTCCCAGATAAGAATCCGTGCGCTCAACCACTACACCAGACTGGCTCTCACATCTGTGCAGGACTCAATGAGACTAAGGATTCCTTTCAACGTTTTACATCCCGCCATCCCTTCCCTCAGGGGAACCCACAGCACAACCCTCAGCAGACCAAAACAAGCCATTAAGACAAAATGAGACAACAGTTAATTCATACAGAGAGATTAAACGATGCAGCCAACATGGTGGCGGCAGCCAAACCGATGACGGAGCGTTCCAGTTGGCCGAGGAACCCTCTCAGACAGCGGTGGCTTGATCCGCTGCCCAAAGTCTAATAACTAATCCGTCTCAATGCAGGATGCTGACTTAACATCCCAGTTCCCGATGGCTCCCCGGGCACAATACAGCGGCGCGCCGGAATCCTCCCCAGCTGCCAACAGCTGGGCCGGCGGGACAGGCCGTTACTCACCCATCTAGCTCAGCAGTCTCGATGTAACAAAGGCCATGAGGTTCGCTGCTGGACAGAAGGAGCAGGTCGGCCTGGAGAAAGGGGGGGAGGAGGCTGAGATTAGAAGGGCCGGCTCCTGCAACATATGGTGCTGTTATCACAGGAGGAGGAAAAGGAGAAGATGAAGGAGCAGACAAAGGAGAAGAAGAGGAGGAAGAGAAGGAGATGAAGGAGGAGAAGAGGAGGAGGAAGAGAAGATGAAGGAGAAGGAGGAGGAGAAGATGAGGAGTAGGAAGAGAAGATGAAGGAGAAGGAGGAGGAGGAGAAGATGGAGAAGATGATGGAGGAGAAGAGGAGGAGGAAGAGGAGATGAAGGAGAAGGAGGAGGAGGAGAAGATGGAGAAGAAGAGGAGGAGGAAGAGGAGAAGATGAAGGAGAAGACAAAGGAGAAGAAGAGGAGGAGGAGGAGAAGAGGAGGAGGAAGAGAAGATGAAGGAGGAGGAGGATGGAAAAGATGATGGCGGAGAAGAAGAGGAGGAGGAAGAGGAGACGAAGGAGAAGGAGAAGATGGAGAAGAAGAAGAGAAGGAGGAAGAGGAGAAGATGAAGGAGAAGACAAAGGAGAAGAAGAGGAGGAAGAGAAGATGGAGAGAAGGAGGAGGAGATGGAGAAGATGAAGAAGAGGAGGAGGAGAAGATGAAGGAGAAAGAGAGAAAGAGGAGGAAGAGAAGATGAAGAAGAGGCGGAAGAGGAAGTCTTGCTTTGCCAGGCTTGCTCAATTGCACAGGAGCTATAGAGCAATGCCTCCATTTTCTCCATTGGCTGAGGCTCCTCCCTTGGGGAGGAATAGCTTGCTTTGCCAGGCTTTCTCAATTGCAAGTGGAGCTACTGAGCCAAGCCTCTCTTCCTTCTATTGGATGAGGCTCCCCTCTCCAGTCCCCTGGGAAAGGAAGGAAAGAGCCAGAGCTTCCTTTGCCCAGTTCCCTCGGTCCCATGGGAAGAATACAAAGAAAGCATCTTTCAGACCAGTGAGCGCTAATGTTTTAAGCATGTTTTAAAGTTTTTCAAAATATACATATTTGTGTTTGTCTCTGTTCTTTATAAAATTTGTATCTCTGCTACCTAATCTTAAATAGGTACACACACGGCCCGGCCCAACCTGAAATGGTCTGGCCCACCAAGGTCTCATTTATGCCAGATCCGGCCCTCATGAGTTCGACACCCCTGATCTATATGGAATAAGAAATGATTTAATAGAAGCAGCAGCTGATTTAATTGCACAGCAGCCAAGAAGGTCAGAGAGCCTGCTCCAGCTGCAACGCCACTGAGGATGTTCTCCGCAGCTGAGAACGAAACGTCTGGAAGAAAAACTTTCTCCAGTAGAACACGGCACTTGAGCCCGAAAGATTCTACAAACCCTAATGATTTAATAATGGATTCATTGTGCTTACGTGACAAGAGCACTACGTTCTCATAATGAGAGCACTATGTTTGAGGTCCCAAAATTCTTAAGATCCCCGGACCGAAAGAAGCTCGACCGTCCCCCACTCGAGCCAGAGCGTTCTCAGGAATAGCCCCCACTCTGTGGCACGTCCTCCCCGAAAACATCAGGGCCCCACAGGACCTGCCACAGTTCTGCTGGACCTGTAAGACTGAACTATTTAAACTCACCTCCAACGGTTAAGGGAGTTGGCTAACGCCCCTTGGAACTGACAATCTCATTGGACAAAGACAGATATTCAGAAACATGGATGTGCATGTTTGATTTTTAATGGCTGAAAAATGTATGGAATTGATTTTATTTTATATTCTGGGTTTTTTTAATATTCTATGTTGTTTCTAACTTGTTAGCTGCCCTGAGCCCGGTAGGGGAGGGCGGGATATAAATCTGATAAAAGAAAATAAAATAAACAGTGTGGGGCATCAGTGGGAGGGCTTCTAGTGTCCTGGCCCACTGATGGACCTCCTGATGGCACCTGGTTTTTTTGGCCACTGTGTGAGACAGAGTGTTGGAATGGATGGGCCATTGGCCTGATCCAACATGGCTTCTCTTATGTTCTTATGGCCACTGTGTGACACAGAGTGTTGGACTGGACGGGCCACTGGCCTGACCCAACATGACTTCTCTTATGTTCTTATGGCCACTGTGTGACACAGAGTGTTGGACTGGATGGGCCACTGGCCTGACCCAACATGGCTTCTCTTATGCTCTTATGGCCACTGTGTGAGACAGAGTGTTGGACTGGATGGGCCACTCACCTGATCCAACATGGCTTCTCTTATGTTCTGATGTTCTTGGTGCTTGTGGGTGGAGGAGCAACAGTGGGAGGGCTTCTGGAGTTCTGGCTCTGCTGGTGGACCTTGTGATGGTGCCTGGGTTTTGGCCACTGCGTGACACAAAGTATAGGACTAGATGGGCCATTGGCCTGATCTTACATGGCTTCTCTTATGTTTTGTTATGTTCTTGGTGCTTGGTGGGGGAGCAACAGTGAGAGGGCTTCTGGAGTCCTGGCCCTGCTGGTGGACCTCCTGATGGCACCTGGACTTTTTGGCCACTGTGTGAAACAGAGTGTTGGACTGGATGGGCCATTGGCCTGATCTAACATGGCTTCTCTGATGTTCTTATGAATTGTCTGGGTCACCTATGGCATTAAGGCAACTAAAGGGTTGTCTGGTCACCTATAGTGGGTTAAGGCAACTAAAGGGTCCTGGCAGCTAGAGGGTTTTATGAAAACTTACAGCTTCTCTTACGTTCTTAAATAAAATGCATCATAGTTTTTAGCACTGTTGCAGTTTCCTCTTCTGCCAGGGTCAGCAATCTCTCCCACGGAAAGGTTTGGGGTGGGCGTACTGGTGGGCCACCTGGGCGTGAGCCCGTGAAGAGTGACAACCCCACCGTCAGCCGCAGCAGAGGAGAGCGGGCCGTCGTGTACTAACGTTCTGGCAACCTGAAAACGTCCCCCCAAGACTGTGTCCCTGATCCACGCGGGGGCTGCCTCATGCATACTCCTCCTCCAGCATCAACCTACTGAGATCCAAGCCCCAAACCGTCTTCTGTAACCCCGCCCCCCCCAGCACGAGACTCACTGCCACAAACTGGTTGTTCTCCAACTTGATGATGTCACCGACGCGAACGTTCATCCACTGTTCCTGCTGAAGGCTGCGGGAGATGGAAACAGAGGGTGAGGGGGCCTGGGGTCATTTCGCAGGAATAGAGGTGCCGGAGCTCATTAGCATAACGACTCATTTGCATAACTCATTTGCATATGCCACACACCCCTGGCATCGCTGGAAGGTGGACTAAATTATACCAGCTCAGCATCTACCTTAAAATGTGTCTTGAATTGTTACTGTCGTGACAAAACCTTACTCCCATCATACTTTTTAAATTACTCTCTCCTTTGTGGCACAGTGGCATAATGGAGATTTCCATCCGTCTGCTTGATATGTTTTGGTTATTTTTCCCAGCCTTTTTTTTGGGGGGGGGGGGCAATATTAGAAAGTTTGTCAGATTTTAGAGTTCAGCAAAATTCTCACAGGGGGGTTGAACAATGGAGAAGAAGAAGAAGAAGATGATATTGGATTTATATCCCACCCTCCACTCCAAATCTCAGAGTCTCAGAGTGGCTCACAATCTCCTTTACCTTCCTCCCCCACAACAGACACCCTGTGAGGTGGGTGGGGCTGGAGAGGGCTCTCACAGCAGCTGCCCTTTCAAGGACAACCTCTGCCAGAGCTATGGCTGACCCAAGGCCATCCCAGCAGGTGCAAGTGGAGGAGTGGGGAATCAAACCTGGTTCTCCCAGATAAGAGTCCGCACACTTAACCACTACACCAAACTGCCCAAAAGCAAGTATCGGGGGAGGGAGGGTAAGAAAGAAAGAGCACAATAGAAGTTAGAAGTTCTGAAGCTCCGTCCTGAGAACTCTTGCCCAAAATAAGGCCTGGTGAGGAGTGAGGAACAGCCAGTATTGGGTGGGGGATGATATCTGGTAGCTGGCGAGCCCCTCCCTCACTTCTTTCTTTCTCTCCTAACCCAAGAGTCTGTGCTAGTGTTGCCAAGTTTCTCTGCCGCTGCAGAAGTGACAGCATTGTGCCGGAGACGTCACGCTAGGGCATCTCGGTGGGGTAGGGCGGGATATAAATCGAATAAAATAAATAAAATAAATAAACTCTAGAATTCACAATAAAACTCTATAGTGTCATAGTTTTACCATGATTCCCAGAGTGTCACACCAGAAACACTCTAGGATTCTTGATAAAACTCTATGGTACCATAGCGCCAACAACAGGGCAATGTCAAGGCTTCCTCTCATAAGCCCTGCTGGATCAGCCCAGTGAGGATCCATCTAGTCCAGCCTCCTGTCTCACACAGAGGCCTCAACCAGTTCCTCTGGAGGACCAACAAAAGGGCAGAGAGGCCGAGGCCTTCCCCTCATAAGAACATCAGAAGAGCCCTGCTGGATCAGACCAGTGAGGGTCCATCTAGTCCAGCCTCCTGCCTCACACAGTGGCCTCAACCAGTTACTCTGGAGGGCCAGCAACAGGGCAGAGAGGCCGAGGCCTTCCCCTCATAAGAGTATCAGAAGAGCCCTGCTGGATCAGACCAGTGAGGGGCCATCTAGTCCAGCATCCTGCCTCACACAGTGGCCTCAACCAGTTCCTCTGGAGGGCCAGCAACAGGGCAGAGAGGCCGAGGCCTTCCCCTCATAAGAACATCAGAAGAGGCCTGCTGGATCAGCCCAGTGAGGATCCATCTAGTCCAGCCTCCTGTCTCACACAGAGGCCTCAACCAGTTCCTCTGGAGGACCAACAAAAGGGCAGAGAGGCCGAGGCCTTCCCCTCATAAGAACATCAGAAGAGCCCTGCTGGATCAGACCAGTGAGGCTCCATCTAGTCCAGCCTCCTGCCTCACACAGTGGCCTCAACCAGTTCCTCTGGAGGGCCAACAACAGGGCTGAGAGGCCGAGGCCTTCCCCTCATAAGAACATCAGAAGAGCCCTGCTGCATCAGACCAGTGAAGGTCCATCTAGTCCAGCATCCTGCCTCACACAGTGGCCTCAACCAGTTCCTCTGGAGGGCCAACAACAGGGCTGAGAGGCCGAGGCTTTCCTCTCATAAGAACAACAGAAGATCCCTGCTGGATCAGACCAATGATGGTCCATCCAGTCCAGCATCCTGCCTCACACAGTGACCAACCAGTTCCTCTGGATGGTCGACAACAGGGCACAGAGGCCAAGGCCTTCCCCTGACCTTGCCTCTTGGCACTAGTATTTGGAGGTTTATCTCCCCCCAAAACCCTCTGACACTACAAGGACAACCCCCCTCAGCGAGGGGGTTCCATTACTTTCCCACCCTCCTTCCCACCTTTCTTCCCCTTCCCACAATCCACAGCTGCTGAAGTGACACTCACATTCCACTGATCAACACTTGAGACTGGCGATTGTTCACCTGGTTGTCACTCTTGTGGCGAAACTGTGGAGAGAAAGCAGTGTCAGATTGTGTGTGTGTGTGGGGGGGGAACAAGCTCTGATGCACCCACATTCTCCCCACCACTACCAGAATCTGTTTTCCGGGAAGGTCAAAGGAACTGGACACAAGACCTCCTTCAAAGGAAGACGTCAGCAAGACACTCCCTAAAAATTATCCCCAAAATGGTCACACTCCTTTTCTCCCCACCGTGCCAAGAGATTCTACACTGAATACTCTCCAGGGTACACCCATCTCACAGAGGTGCGCACGCTCGAGGTGGCATCCTTGGCACGAACCGAGCTGGGAGAGCAAATCCCCAGAACCGGCACCACCAATGCACGCCTGAATCACTAAGGCAAGCCAGACCCGACCTGCCCTGGACCCAAACAGCTGACCCTTCCCCTGAGCCCCGCTGACCTCCCACCCCACTTACGTAATCGTCGGTAGCATCCTTGACCGCCGTGATGGTGAGCACGAGAACCAAAGGCACTATGGTGGTGAACCAGGAGAGGGAGGAGATCTGCGGGATCAGCTGCGGTGAGCGAAAAGAGGAAGAAGAGTCGTTAACAGAAAAGTGCCTCTTTCTTTCTTCCTTCCTTTCTTCCTTCCTTCCTCTTTTTCTTTCTTTCTTTCTCTCACTCACTCTTTCTTTCTCTCTCTCTTTCTTTCTTTCTTTCTCTCATTCTCTTTTCTTTCTTTCTCTCTCTCATTCTTTTCTTTCTTTCTTTCTCTTTCTCTCACTCATTTTCTCTTTCTCTCACTCTTTCTTTCTCTTTCTCTCACTCACTTTTTCTTTCTTTTTCTCTCACTCTTTTCTCTCCTTTCTTTCTCTCTTTCTCTCTTTCTCTCTTTCTTTCTTTCTTTCTTTCTTTCTTTCTTTCTTTCTTTCTTTCTTTCTTTCTTTCTTTCTTTCTTTCTTTCTTTCTTTCTTTCTCTTTCCTTCCTTCTTTCTGTCTTTCTTTCTCATACTTATACCCCAGCTTTCTCCCCAAACTGACTTATATAGTTCTCCTTTCCTGTTTTATCCTCCCAACAGCTGTGACGAGGGATCCGTCTTATCAATCACCTCTAAAACGATCACCCGTGTGTGGCAACAGTTTACCAATATTCCCCTTCAGAAATGGCACTCTAGGCACACTTGAACAGTATTTAGATTTATTTGAACAAACTGGCAGGGAAGGGAATCGATATTTATAGCGTTTGGGATTTGGAATGGGTAGGCAGAAAATGAAAGATAATTACAGAACCGCATCTGATGGTGCTGAAGACGCAAGAGACGTTTTTAGACTTAAGACTCTTGATTTCACAGAAGGTATCACAGATATTACAATGCTTTTTTCATAGCTATTACTGGATTGTGCAGGGGGTGGACTAGATGACCCTGGAGGTCCCCTTCCAACTCTATGATTCTATGATAGGGTTGCCAATCCCCAGGTGGGAGAAGGAGATCCCCTGGTCTAGAAGCGCTCCCCCTGCTTCAAGGTCATCAGAAAGCGGGGGGGGGGGGGGAGAGATGAAATGTCTGCTGGGCACTCCATTATTCCCTAGGGAGACCAATCCCGATAGGGTATAAGGGAGAATTGATCCATGGGTATCTGGGGCTCTGGGAGGCTGTTTTGGGGGGGGGGGGGGTTGAGGCAGAGGCACCAAATTTGCTGCATAGCATCCAGTGCCTCTCCCCAGAATACCCTCCAAATTTCAAAAGGATTGGACCAGGGGGTTCAATTCTACGAGCCCCAAAAGAAGGTGCCCCTAGCCTTCATTATTTCCAATGGAGGGAAGGCATTTAAAAGGTGCGCGGTCCCTTTAAATGTGATGGCCAGGTCTCCCTCTGGAGTTCAATTATGCTTGTCACACTCTTGCTTCTGGCTTCACCCCAATGTCTCCCGGCTCCACCCCCAATGTCTCCTGGCTCCACCCCCCCAATGCCTCTTGGCTCCACCCCCAAAGTCCCCAGATATTTCTTGAATTGGCAACCCTATTCTACGACCAGGATAGTCCAGGCAAACGCAATCTCATCAAGCCATGGCTGGTACTTGGATGGGACATCTCCACGGAATACCAGGAGCAGGGGGCAGAGGCAGGCTGGATTAAGCCACTTCTCTGAAAGTCCGCCATGCCCCAGTAGGAGCCATCAGAGGTTGCCATGACTTCCAGTCACAGGCATGTGTGTGTGCGCACACACACAAATGCAAAAAAAACAACAACACAACAACCAAAAAAGGAGATGGGATGGGTTTGAGGTATTTTGCTGCTGCCTCTCTTCTTGGACCTAAGCTGCTACAGGCTGGTTCAAACCCTGCTTATTTATTTACTTTATTTATATACTACCTTCCTCCCCAATGGAGACCAAACATAGCTTATCAGGGGTGTCAAACGGGTGGCCTGGGGCTCCTATTAGGCCCCCAAGCAACTGGCTCTTGTCTGTTTCCTTCTCCCTCTCGCTTCCTTCTGCATCTCAGCTTGCTTTGCAAGGCTTGCTCAATCGCACAGGAGCTACAGAGCAAAACCTCAATTTTCTCCATTGGCTGAGGCTCCTCCCCCTCCTGGTCCCCTGGGGAGGGAGGGAAAGAGCCAGAGCTTCCTTTGCACAGTTCCCTGGATCCCATGGGAGAGATACCAAGAAAGCACCTTTAAGACCAACGAGTGCTAATGTTTTAAACATATTTTAAGGTGTGTTTTTTTAAAAATAAATCTTTAGTTGTGTTTGTCTGTGTCCTTTAAAAAATATATATATCTCTGCTAAAAGGTAAAGGTGGTCCCCTGTGCAAGCAGCGGTGGTTTCCAACTCTGGGGTGATGTCAGATCACGACATTTTCACGGCAGACTTTTTATGGGGTGGTCTGCCGTTGCCTCCCCCAGTCATCTACCATTTACACTCTCTGCTACCTAATCTTAAATAGGTACACACATGGCCAGGCCCGACACCGCCCAGCCCAACAAGGTCTCATTTATGTCAGATCCCGCCCTCATAACAAAGGAGTTTGATACCCCTGGCTTACATCATTCTGTCCTCCATTCTATCCACACAGCAACCCTGTGAGGTAAGTTAGGTCACCCAGTAGGCTTCTGCAGAAGAGTGGGGATTTGAACCTGGGTTTCCCAGTGCCTAGGCCAACACTCTAGCAAATGCAGGGAACCAGTCCTGGCTGTGGGGAAAGCCATTCCTCCTCCCCCAGCCCCAAAGCAGAGAAGCCCTTCGCGAGTCTCACCTGGAGGATGAGGAGAAAGAGGAAGTACGTGTTGGCCACTTCCTGGAACTGCTCGAAGAGGTTGATGGGAAGGAAGGTGACCATGTTGTACTTGGACGTCTTGATGCAGTTACTCTGGAGGAGAAAGAGGGGAAAAAGAGGACGGGAGTGAGCGGGAACGAGCTGTCTCCCCTCCACCACACCTTGGGTTGCCAACCTCCAGGTGGCACCTGGAAATCTCCCCCTATTACAGGTGAGCAAGATCAGTTCCCCTGGAGAAAACGGCTGCTGAACTCTCTCCCCTCCCCAAATATCCTGCCCTACGCAGGCTCCCCCTCCAAAATCTCCTGGGATTTTCTATAATAATAATATTTTTTATTTATATCCCGCCCGCCCCGCAAAAGCAGGCTCAGGGCGGCTCACAACACGTAAATACAATGTACAGTAAAACCATATACAATAGTTACAATTTCAATTATAAAATCATCCTTAAAATCATTAAAACTTGCATTAAGATTAACATTATGGTGCTATAGTTAAGATCTTCCATAAAATTCAGTGACTAAAACGTAAAACATATCCAGCAAGACTTTCTTGGCTCGGTATTAAGTGAAGGCTATTTTACAGAGGTGGGTCTTGCAGGCCCTGCGGAATTGGTCTAAACATCGCAGGGCCCGTACCTCCTCCGGGAGTTGGTTCCATAGTAGGGGAGCTGCTATGGAGAAGGCCCGATCCCAGGTGGTCTTCAATCTGGCCTCCCTTGGCCCAAGGATATTCAGCTGGTTCTTTCCAGCTGACCTCAGCGCTCTCTGGGGTTCATACGAGGAAAGACGGTCCCTCAAGTAGACATCTCTGGGCACAGCCTACTTCTCCCCCCCCTTTTTTTGCCAGGAGAAAGCTTCTGAGAAGCGGCAAGCCCCGCAATGGATGGGAAAGGGTGTCCCCCCGACTTTTAAAATCCTACGTCCCTGGCTGGCACCCCTCCCAACATCTTATTTTCCAGTCCACCAATACAAAAAAAGAGAAACGGTGGCTCAGTGAGGGACGTTGGCTCAGTGGTAGAGCATCTGCTTGGTAAGCAGGAGGTCCCAGGTTCAATCCCCGGCATCTCCAACTAAAAAGGGTCCAGGCAAATAGGTGTGAAAAACCTCAACTTGAGACCCTGGAAAGCCGCTGCCAGTTGGGGAAGGGACGTTGGCTCAGTGGTAGAGCATCTGCTTGGTAAACAGGAGGTCCCAGGTTCAATCCCCGGCATCTCCAACTAAAAAGTGTCCAGGCAAGTAGGCGTGAAAAACCTCAGCTTGAGACCCTGGAGAGCCCCTGCCAGTCAGAGTAGATAATAATGACTTTGATGGACTCAGGTCTGATTCAGTATAAGGCAGCTTCATAGGTTCATGCTCGGAAAGGGAGAAGAAAGATAGATCCAGGTGGGTAGCTGTGTTGGTCTGAAGCAACAGAACAAAGTCTGAGTCCAGTGGCACCAGTAAGACCAACAGAGTTTAATTCCATATGTGAGCATTCGTGTGCACACACAGGCCTCATTTTGGGCAGCAGCTCATAGGAGTAGAGCTCTGGAACCTATTGTGCTCTCTTTCTTACCATCCTGTCCAATAATTGCTTCTGGGCTCCACCGTTCAAACCCGCTGTGAGAATTTTGCTGAGTTTTAAGATTGGACAAACTTTCTAACGTTTCCCACCCCCCGACACACACACACACACAAAAGGGGAAATCACCAAAAACATATAAAACAGACAGATGGAAATCTTGCATCCTGCCCCTGTGACCACATAGGAGAAAGTCTTTTTAAAAGTATGATGGGAGTAAGGTTTTTTTTTTTTTTTAAACAATTCTGCCTACCTGAAGAACCGTCTCTCCCCATATGAACCCCAGAGAGCACTGAGGTCAATGGGGAAGAACCAACTGACTATCCCTGGGCCGAAGGAGGCAAAATTAAAGAATACTCACACACGGGCGGTGGCTCAGTGGTAGAGCATCTGCTTGGGAAGCAGAAGGTCCCAGGTTCAATCCCTGGCATCTCCAAAAAAAGGGTCCAGGCAAATAGGTGTGAAAAACCTCAGCTTGAGACCCTGGAGAGCCGCTGCCAGTCTGAGAAGACAATACTGACTTTGATGGACCGAGGGTCTGATTCAGTATAAGGCAGCTTCATATGTTCATATGTTCACGGGCCTTCTCCATTGCAGCTCCACACCTATGGAACCAGCTCCCGGAGGAAGTGCGGGCCCTGCGGAGCCTTGAAACAGTTCCGCAGGGCCTGCGAGACCTTCCTCTTTAGGATGGCCTTTACCTGACTGAATGGTTGATGGACTCGTCTGAAGTGATTCCGCCATCCTACATACTTGCATCTAACAGAACAGCACCGGAAATGTTAATTTTAAATTGGAATGTTTTATGTTGAATGTTGATTTTAAAATTGTTATATATTTATTGTATAGACTGATTATGTTGTTAGCCGCCCTGAGCCTGCTTCAGCGGGGAGGGCGGGATATAAATAAAATGTTATTCTTCTTATTATTGTTATTAATTCAAGAAGCATTTTAAGATAGATGCTGAGATTCTACCTTAGCACACCTCCCAGTGAGGTCAGGGGGTGTGTGACGTACGCAAGTGAGTTATGCAAATGAGTCAGACTAATGAGCTACGGCTCCTCTCTTTCTATGAAACGACCCCTGCGCACGCGCATTTCTTCAGACACACGGAACAACCTTTAATTAGTTTTAGTTTAGTTTAGTTTATTTGTAATTTGTATCCCGCCCTTCCCACCAGGTGGCTCAGGGCGGCTTACAGCATATAAAATCTAACATAAGAATGTAAAAATTTAAACATTTCACACAGTTTACAGTTAAAATTAAACATCTGACACAGTTTACATAGTTAAAACACTAAAAACATACAGCAATCTTATAAAAACTACACTCAGTTTCAAGTTTCAAGTGCCAGTTAGTTGTAAGCCAGCTGGAAGAGGGCTGTCTTACAGGCCCTGCGGAATTGAGCGAGATCCCGCAGGGCCCTTACCTCCTCCGGCAGCTGGTTCCACCAGGAAGGGGCCATTACGGAGAAGGCCCTATCCCTAGTAGATTTCAAACGGGCTTCCTTTGGCCCGGGGACAACAAGGAGATTTTGAGTTCCTGATCTCAGTACTCTCTGGGGAGCTGTGGGGAGAGACGGTCCCTCAGGTAGGCACAAGACCAGTGGCACAAAGTTTCAGTCCAGGGGCATCTTAAAGACCAGCAGAGTTGGATTCTAGATATATGTGTTCACGCGCACGCCAGTGTTCCCGCTGTGCTGAGTTAGCGCGAGCGGCGCACAGATTTTTAGCCTCCAGCTCGCACCTTTTTGGTCTCCGCTCAGGAAGGATGACCCCAGAGCACGCTGATTGATGCAGCAGCTCACAACTTGAATGCCGGTTGCTCACAAAGCAGAATTTTGGCTCGCAAGACTCCGCAGCTTAGAGAGAACATTGGTGCATGCACACTTCTTCCGTTACCGTTATTCCCTTTCACTGTTTCCGAGTGAACCCCCAGCCCCTGGGGATGGAGCAGTAAGAATGCAGCATCCTGGTAAGGGAAAAGGTCTCCTTCCTTCACCCTCCCCGCACACTTTCTGCAGCCCTTCCCCCTCCAAGACCTATTTATAACTGCAGACTGGCTTTTGTCTCTGGATGGGAAGTTATTCAAAGGCACACCCATGTGAGACAGGAGGGGTGGGACCTGGGGGGGGAGGAGGGAAGGATACTGTGGACAAAGAAACCTCTTTGGAAATATGCCACCCTTGATAGGTGATGCTCCCCATGAACGCCATCCCACTCCCAGCCAATGTTCCCTCTTAAGCTGCAGAGTTTTGCGAGCAAAAATTCTACTTGGTTTTTATATGTTTAATTGGTTTTTATATGTTTAATTTTAATTGTTAAATTTAATGTTTTATCATTTATGTTAATGTATGAATTGTTGTGAGCCGCCCTGAGCCGCCTAGGCGGGGAGGGCGGGGTAGAAATAAAATCTATTATTATTATTATTATTACTTTGTGAGCTACTGGGATTAATGTTGTGAGCTGCTGCATCAGTTAGTGTGCTCTGGGTCCGTCCTTCCTGAGCTAAGACAAAAATGTGCGAGCCGGAGGCTAAAGAGCTTTGAGCTAGCTCACTGCTAACTCAGCTTAGAGAGAACACCGCGGTCCCAGCCTGTCTATTCACACGTGAAGACGCCTTATCCTGGGTCTAGGGTTGCTAACTTCCAGGTGGGGTCTGGAGTTCTCACGGAATTGCAGCTGCTCTCCAGACAACAGAGATCAGTGGGGTGGGGGGGTATGGTTTCTTTGCAGCAGGGCTTTTTTTGTGACAGGAGCTCCTTTGCCTATTAGGCCACACCCCCTGATGCAGCCAGTCCTCCTGGCACTTACAGTAGGCCCTGTACAAAGAGCCCTGCAAGCTCCAGGAGGATTGGCTACAGGGGTGGAATTCTAGAAGGAGCTCCTTTGCATCTGGTTTGGTGTAGTGGTTAAGTGTGCAGACTCTTATTTGGGAGAACCGGGTTTGATTCCCCACTCCTCCACTTGCACCTGCTAGCATGGCCGTGGGTCAGCCATAGCTCTGGAAGAGGTTGTCCTTGAAAGGGCAGCTGCTGTGAGAGCCCTCTCCAGCCCCGCCCACCTCACAGGGTGTCTGTTGTGGGGGAGGAAGGTAAAGGAGATTGTGAGCCGCTCTGAGACTCTTCGGAGTGGAGGGCGGGATATAAATCCAATATCTTCTTCTTCTTCATCTTAGGCCACACACCCCTGATGTAGCCAGTCCTCCTGGAGCTTACAGTAGGCCCTGTACGAAGAGCCCTGTAAGCTCCAGGAGGATTGGCTGCATCAGGGGTGTGTGGCACAGGGATTTAATTCTAGCAGGAGCTCCTTTGCATATTAGGCCACACCCCCTGATGTAGCCAATCCTCCCAGAGCTGACAGTAGGCCCTGTACTAAGAGCCCTGGAAGCTCCAGGAGGATTGGCTACATCAGGGGTGTGTGGGGCCTAATAGGCAAAGGAGCTCCTGCTACAAAAAAAAAGTCCTGCTTCAGAGAAAGAATTGCCAGTTCTGGGTTGGGAAATACCTGGAGATTTTGGGGTGCATCCTGAGAAGGGCGGGGTTTAGGGAAGGGAGGGACCCCACTGGGGTCCAATGCCACAGAGTCCATCCTCCAAAGTAGCCATCGTCTCCAGGGGACCTGATCTCTGTCGCTTGGAGATCAGTTGTGTTTCCAGCCACCCCCTGGAGACTGGCAACCCGATTTGGAGGGTGGACTGTACGGCATTATACCCTGGTAGGCCCCACTTCAAATCCCATCGTCCCTAAAATCCATCCTCAAATCTCCAGGAATTTCCCAACCTGGAGTTGGTAACTCTGTCCTGGTGAGACCACTAGAATCATAGAATCATAGAGTTGGAAGGGTCCTCTAGGGTCATCTAGTCCAACCCCCTGCACAAGGCAGGAAACTCACAAACACCTCCCCCTAAATTCACAGGATCCTCATTGCTGTCAGATGGCCCTCTAGCCTCTGTTGAATAACCTCCAAGGAAGGAGAGCCCACCACCTCCCGAGGAAGCCTGTTCCACTGAGGAACCGCTCTAACGGTCAGGAAGTTCTTCCTAATGTTGAGCCGGAACCTCTTTTGATTTAATTTCAACCCGCTGGTTCCGGTCCTACCTTCTGGGGCCACAGAAAACAATTCCACACCATCCTCTATATGGCAGTCCTTCAAGTACTTGAAGATGGTGATCCTATCACCTCTCAGCCGCCTCCTTTGATCCATCCAGCTCAGCAACACCTTCTCCAATTGGCAGTTGCAATCAGGGATGTTACAAAGAAGGGTCTTCCTTGCCCCCCACCACCCCATGAGATCTTTGGCAAGCAAAAACAGGGAGCTTCAATTCCCCCCCACACAAAAAAAGTGTTCCCAACTAGGTCTGGATTCAAATCACAACCGCCACAGAATCACCCTTCCGGACTTCCAAGAGAGGTGTGTGCGTATAACGTATAACCCACCCACCCCTTTAAAACTCACTCTGCCCCCAACTGGATCTACGAAACTAGAACACAATGCTTGTAAGAGAAAGACAGAAAGCACATTAAAACAGATAACGCGTCCCGTACACGGTGGCATAGGCTACGGTCCTGTTCGATTTCAAAAAGCGCTTTCTGTTATACTGATGGCATCTCCGTCTGGGTCAAGATTTTCCCCAACTCCCTAAAAGCGGGCCTTAAAACCCACCCTGGGACCCCACTCACCGCATACTGGAACTTTTCATTATACTCCCGGGCGTTCGCTTTCACCCTCCTTTCCTCCTCTGAAAACAGACCAAGAGGCAAGTCAGTCGGTGGCGCTTCACCCCCCACCCCACCCCAGCCACGATACCTGACCCACACATACCCCAGTTCACCGCCCCCCCCCATGTCCCAGTCCTGACCCACCCAGGGTAACTTTCCCCCTTAACCGCCATGACCTTGTCCCGCCCCGGTGGATTCCGAAACCTAGTGTGAACCCCCAAAAAACTTTAACCCCACCAGGTCTGCCCCCCAAGTTTTCTCTCCCGGCCCCAAATAGGGGGGGAAACCAAAGGGAGAGCACTGCTCCTGATTTGCGATGCTCTCTGCTGTCCCATACGGATGACCTTATTTACCTCAAGACCCCCTCCCCAGTAAAAACCTGAAGGTCACCGTCAGGGATGGAGGGGAGGGGGCTATTCCTTCAGTTAAGACAGCAGCCCCCTCCTTTCCCCCCAAAAAAAACACCAAGCCAGAATGCAAAGGATAGGATGGAGGGGGGGGGGCAGGCGGAGAATGAGGTAATGTGTGGAGAGAGCTGCATTGACAGCAGTCTCAGGAGAGAGCGATTCAGGACAAAGCGGGTGAGGGGGGGCTCTAAGAGATCCCTGTTCTCCAATGCCCCCCCAAACTTTCCCATCATTCCCCCCCCTCCAAAAAAATACCTGTCCCCCCAAGCGACTGGCCCCGGCTGCCGGTCGCCACGGCGACCCAGGGCCATTTCTCGGGCATCTCCTTGGGGATCGTCATGGTGACCGCAGGCCCGGGCTGTGTGTACTGGCAGAGCTGGGGGGCTGTCCAGGAGACCCCCCCCTCTCCTGGGGCTTAGATGGTGGCCCCCCTCCGGTTCGTGCCCCCCATCCTGCTCCGGTTCCCCCTCCCTACTCCTCGCTGCAGGGGAAAACTCCACGCTGACATTGAGGAGCTGGGACCGCCCACCGCCACCCGGCAGCCAGTGAGGGGCTGGGATGGCGTCACCTAGGAAACGGTTGCATTGGGGGGGACAGGCAAGAGGAGGGCCTTTCTCCTTGCTGCTGCCCACCCCCCCATCAGTCTCTCTTGCTAGATCTGACGGAGCAAGACAGAGACAACTGGAGGGTGACAGATGCTGTCTACCACCCCCCCTCCCCGCCTGATTGGCTGGGTTTCCCTCTCCACTTTCCCACCTTTGCCCCCAGCCTAGAGCATTCCTATTTTTATTTCTTATTTCTTTGTATGTCTCCTCCAAGGAGACACGCGGTGATTTCCCTGCCCTTTTGTGGATTTCACCCACACAACACCCCTGTGAGGTAGGCCACAAGTTCGCCAACAGAACGGGAACCAGGCCTTTTTTTTTTTTTTTTGTAGCCGGAACTCCTTTGCACATTAGCCCACGCACCCCTGATGTAGCCCATCCTCATGAAGCTTACGGTAGGCCCTGTAAGAAGAACCTCGTAAGCTCTTGGAGGATTGGCTATATCGGGGGTGCGTGGCCTAATATGCAAAGCAGTTCCTGCTCCAAAAAATAAGCCCGGACAGGAACTATAGAATTAAAAACCCAGCCTGGCTTGCTCCACAACTTACAGCTTAATAATAATAATAATAATAATAATAATAATAATAATATTTTTTTTATATATCCCGCCCTCCCTGCCGAAGCAGGCTCAGGGCGGCTCACAACTTACAATTTACAATATAAAATATTTTCCAAAACAATATATGTAAATCAAAACCATTATAATTAAAAACATAACATTACAATAGAAATTAACATTTTCAGTGCTATACTCTAGATGTTCTCCTCGGTAGTTTATGATGGCTGAATATAGTGGCTCAATCCACATTTAAGTGAAGGCCATCTGAAAAAGGTTAGTCTTGCAGGCCCTGCGGAATTGATCAAGGCTCCGCAGGGCCCGCACTTCATCCGGTAGTTGGTTCCACCAGTGTGGAGCTGCGACTGAAAAGGCCCTTTCACGTGTACTCTTCAGTTTGGCCTTCTTCGGATTGTCAGCCGATTTTGTGTACCTCTCTGGCGCTGAAAGGGGCCCTTCACGGTGAGGAAAGCAGCCCAACTCGGTTGCCAACGTGTGCTAAAGGCACAGGAGCTGGGGTCTGCACAAATAAGTCGGCAACCTTATCCAGTTGAAAAACAGTGATAGGCCCAAGGTGGCCCAGCGAGCTTTCTAGAGGGATCACTCCCCCTTCTCTCACACATACAAATACCACATTCATCCCCCACCCCAGCCAGTCCTCTTGGAGGCCCTTACCTGGGGGGCGCTTCTTGGAGCACAGTTCCATGGCATGTGCTGGCAGGCGATCAGGCCCATGGGAGACGCTGCAAGGAAATGGGAAGGGGGGGGGGAATGTAATTGAGGAGGGGACGAAGATACATCCTGATACATCAAAACACACAAATCGGCATCAGGTTCTCCGCCTCTACTTCTTTCGTCTCCGCAACAACCCTCTGAGGTCAGAGGGGCCAAAAGAGAACCGGACTGAGGTAACCCGGAGAGCTTCAAAGCTGAGGAGAATCTGAACCCAGATCTCATCCATCCTACTCCAGCGCTCTAACCACTGCACCGCACTGGCAACTCCCTCCTCTGCTCATCTTTAAGTGTATTTGCTGAGAACCACAATCTTTATTGAAGTCCTTTCCAAGCAATGCAGGGTGGCTGACACAACAACCCTGCAAGACATACTTGGCATTAACCTATAGAATAAGAGGAGGAGATTGGATTTATACCCTGCCTTCATGGAGTTTTAGAGCACTTTATAATCTCCTTCCCTTTTTCTTCCCACAACAGACGCACCCTGTGAGGTAAGTTCAGAGTGAGCTGGGACTGACCCAGTAGGCTGCAAACAGAGGAGTGGAGAATCAAACCTGGTTCTCCCGATCAGAGTCTGCCGCTCCTAACCAGTACCCTGAACTGATTTTCCAAGACACCCGGCGCCGAATCAGGCCCTTGGAGGGCTCCTATCAGGCCCCCGAGCAGCTGGCGGTCGTCTGCTTCCTTCTCTCTTGCTTCTTTCTGCATCACAGCTTGCTTTGCCAGGCTTGCTCAATCACACGGGAACTACAGAGCAAAACCTCAATTTTCTCCATTGGCTGAGGCTTCTCCCTTGGGGAGGAAGGGGGGAGGGAGAGCTTGCTTTGCCAGGCTCTCTCAATCGCACAGCAGAGCTACTGAGCCACGCCTCTCTTCCCTCTATTGGCTAAGGCTCCTCCCCCTCCTGGTCCCCAGGGAAGGAAGGAAAGAGCCAGAGCTTCCTTTGCCCATTTTCCTGGATCCCATGGGAGAGGTACAAAGAAAGCACTTTTATAATAATAATAATAATAATAATAATAATAATAATAATAATAATAATAATAATAATAATAATAATAATAATAATAATAATAATCTTTATTTTTATATCCCGCCCTCCCCCGCCAAGGCGGGCTCAGGGCGGCTAACAGACATGGGGATCCCATGATTGATCTAAACAATATAAACAATTTTAAATATATCAATTACATAGTGATTATTTAAAATAGATAAAATACATAAAATAGGTGCTAAAATACTGTAATCATAATATCCACAAGATGGCTAGATGTCCACACGTCGGATTAATCAGGTTCTATCTCGAAAGCCAGCTGGAAAAGACCAACAAGTGCTAAAGTTTTAAGCATGTTTTATTTTAAGTTTTTTTTAAAAAATCTTTGTGTTTGTGTCCTTTGTAAAGTTTATATCTCTGCTACCTAATCTTAAAATAGGCACACACCCGGCCCGGCCCGACATGGCTCGGCCCAGCAAGGTCTCATTTATGTCAGATCCGGCCCTCGTAACAAATGAGTTCGACACCCTGCTCTAAGCAGAGTTAGTGTGAGCTAGTTCACAGCTTTTTAGCCTTCAGCTCACACATTTTTGCCTTCGCTCAGGAAGGATGACCCCAGAGCAAGCTAATGTATGCAGCAGCAAAATCTCTCGCACGGAACTTGAATGCCAGCAGCTCACAAAGTGGAATTTTTGCTCACGAGACTCCACAACTTAGAGCAGCGGTGTCCAACTCATTTGTTATGAGGGCCGGATCTGATGTAAATGAGATCTTGTTGGGCTGGGCCATGTTGGATTGGGCCATATATTTAAGATTAGGTAGCAGAGATATAAACTTTATAAAGGACACAGACAAACACAAATATATATATATTTTTAAACTTAAAACCTGCTTAAAACGTCAACACTCATTGGTCTTAAAGGTGCTTTCTTTGTATCTCTCCCATGGAATCCAGGGAACTGAGCAAAGGAAGCTCTGGCTCTTTCCTTTCTTCCCCAGGGGACTGGGGTGGGGCCCTCATCCAATAGAAGGAAAAGAGGCTTGGCTCAGTAGCTCTGCTACGCAACTGAGAGAGCCTGTAAAAACAAGCTGTGCCTTCCACCCTTCCTCCCCAAGGGAGGAGCCTCAGCCAATGGAGAAAATAGAGGTTTTGCTCTGTCGCTCCTGTGCGATTGAGCAAGCCTTGCAAAGCAAGCTGTGATGCAGAAGGAAGCAAGATATAGGGAGAAGGAAGCAGATGACAGCCAGTTGCTCGGGGGCCTGATAGGAGCCCTCTGGAGGCCTGATTCGGCCCCCGGACTGCATATTTGACACCCCCGGCTTAGAGGGAAAGTTGGTTCAGACCCCTGTGTATCCCCTTTACAATGCCTTTCTAAATTCTGATGAACCCTTGACACAAGTTTTCTTTTAAAAGAGAAATTAAAGAACTGCCCGGTTAGACTCTGAAGAAAACTTCGTTGACTCCAGCTTTGTTCTGCTGCCAGCTTAGATTGTTTTACTGTATTTTTTAAGGTTGGGATTTGCTGTTTCACTTCTTTTTTATTTTAAACTTTGGTCAGAAAGCCACTTGAATCAATAAAAAGAAGACAGGGAGGGGAGGAAGAAGGAAGGGGGAAATGTGCTTTTGCTTGTATTACGCATACAAAGGTTTCCTTCCCGTAGGAGATGAGGGCAAAAGGATAAAGCCGAAAGGTGGGAGCTGCGGAGAGAAGGGAGACAAAAGGGCAGTGCCACGTGGGTATCCTGGGAAAGAGTTTGGGGGCAGTGAGGAAGAACAACAGGGAGTTCCAGGCATAAAGGGCACTGAGGGAGCATGGGAGGAAGTTTGAGCCAAGGGGGCAGCGTGGGAGAACAGTAGGGAATTCCAAGCATGAGGGGCAGTGAGGGAGCATAGCAGAAAGTTCCAGGCAAGAGGGGCAGTGAGGGAGAACAGCAGGGAATTCCAGGCATAAAGGGTAGTGAAGGAGCATGGGAGGAAGTTTGAGCCAAGGGGGCAGCGTGGGAGAACAGTAGGGAATTCCAAGCATGAGGGGCAGTGAGGGAGCATAGCAGAAAGTTCCAAGCAAGAGGGGCAGTGAGGGAGAACAGCAGGGAATTCCAGGCATAAAGGGCAGTGAAGGAGCATGGGAGGAAGTTTGAGCCAAGGGGGCAGCGTGGGAGAACAGTAGGGAATTCCAAGCATGAGGGGCAGTGAGGGAGCATAGCAGAAAGTTCCAGGCAAGAGGGGCAGTGAGGGAGAACAGCAGGGAATTCCAGGCATAAAGGGCAGTGAGGGGGCATGGCAGGAAGTTTGAGCCAAGGGGGCAGTGAGGAACAACAGCAGGGAATTCCAGGCATAAGGGGCTGCATAAGGGGCAGCGAGGGAGCATGGCAGGAAGTTTTGAACAAGAGGGGCAGTGAAGGAGAACAGCAGGGAATTCCAGGTATAAGGGGCAGTGAGGGAGCATGGCAGTTCTAGGAATGAGGAACAGTGAAGGAGCTTGGCAGGGAATTCTAGACACAAGGGGCAGTGTGGGAGCATGGCAGGAAGTTCCAGGCAAGAGGGACAGTGAGGGACAACAGGGTTTTGCAGGCATTACGGGCAGAGAGGGAGAACGGTAGGAAGTTCTATGGGCCGCGAGAAAGAACAGGCGACATCAATTTAGAGAACACAGGAAACATGTACAGGGGTCTAAAAGACAGACAACGAAATCCACTGAAACCTTCATCATCTTCAGTTGTTCCTACAGCCTAAAACCGACTGCTTGCTTCCTCTTTCCAATCGGCTACCGAAGGCACTCCCAAAAACCACGCCGAGGACTAGAACGCTAGAGAAGGTTCCAGACAATCGCTCTCTGCCCGGTCGCAGGTACTTCTTCAAACAACCCTGCTACCGGCCACGTCAGACACCCACAAGCCAGACAGCCAAATTGCTGCTAGTCGAAACCTCTGGGGAGGAGGGACAGGGGTGGGGGGAAAAGCCCTACTCTGCCAAGCCAGAGATGGCGGCTTCCTCGTCCTGTGATTATACAGACACCTCTCCTCCCCGAAGGCTTCTTGCGTTGTTTGAGGTTTGCGGCTGCCATCACTGGGGGGGGGGGGGGGAGCTGACACCTGGAAGCTCTGGAGAGGGGGAGGGCAACATGTTTTGGCAAAGCAAGCAGCCTGACCCACCCTTTTTCTGAGCTCCAGTTCCACCGAGGGAGAGCCTGCCCGCCCCTTCAGTTAACTGGACCCACAGTCGAACAGATCTTCCCATTATGAAGAAGAAGAAGATATTGGATTTATATCCCGCCCTCCACTCCAAAGAGTCTCAGAGCGGCTCACAATCTCCTTTACCTTCCTCCCCCACAACAGACACCCTGTGAGGTAGATGAAGATATTGGATTTATATCCCGCCCTCCACTCCGAAGAGTCTCAGAGCGGCTCACAATCTCCTTTACCTTCCTCCCCCACAACAGACACCCTGTGAGGTAGATGAAGACATTGGATTTATATCCCGCCCTCCACTCCGAAGAGTCTCAGAGCGGCTCACAATCTCCTTTACCTTCCTCCCCCACAACAGACACCCTGTGAGGTGGATGGGGCTGAGAGGGCTCTCACAGCAGCTGCCCTTTCAAGGACAACCCTGCCAGAGCTATGGCTGACCCAAGGCCATTCCAGCAGCTGCAAGCGGAGGAGTGGGGAATCAAACCTGGTTCTCCCAGATAAGAGTCCGCACACTTAACCACTACACCAAACTGGCTCTCTTAAATCTCCCCTCCTTCATTCCTGGGGATTTGGGGGGAAAGACTGGAAGATGGAGTTTTGGAGAGGAGAAAAACCTCTGTAGGGTATACAGCTGGGTTGCCAACCTCCAGGTGGGGCCTGCAGCTCTCCTGGAATTATAACTGCTCTCCAAACTAGAGATCAGTTTCCTCACATAAAAAGAAGAAAGCTTCAGTCCAGTGGCACCTTTAAGACCAACAACGTCCAATTTGGGGTATAAGCTTTCCCACACTTCATCACAGGAAAGCTTCCAGCCAGAATTAAAATTTTGTTGGTCTTGAGGTGCCATTGGATTCAAATTTTCTGCCGCTTCAGAGCCCCGTGGCGCAGAGTGTTAAAGCTGCAGTCCTGCAGTCTTAAGCTCTGCTCACGACCTGAGTTTGATCCCCGGCGGAAGCTGGGTTCTCAGGTAGCCAGCTCGAGGTTGACTCAGCCTTCCATCCTTCCGAGTTGGTAAAATGAGTCCCCAGCTTGCTGGGGGGGAAGTGTAGATGACTGGGGAAGGCAATGGCAAACCACCCAGTAAAAAGTTTGCCGTGAAAACGTCGTGATATGACATCACCTCAGAGTCAGAAACGACTGTTGCCTGCACAGGGGACCTTTCCTTTCCAGACCAACATGGCTGCCCATCTGAATTTGCCCACAGAAAAAGGGCAGCTTCGGTGGGCGGACTGTGTGGCACTCCCACTGAGGTAACTCTCTGGGCTTCATCCTTAAAATCTCCAAGAATTTCCCAGCCTGGAGTTGGCAGCCCTGTACCCCAATACTGGTTTTCCTCCAAACGAGGTTTAGTTCACATTTTCAAGACCAGCTACGGGAAGGATAATATAAAAACCAACCAAGAAGGGGCAATTACTGGACAGAAACTGTGAAGCAACAACTTTTAAATGCCTCTCTGCTGAGATTTTATGCTGAAAATCTTAAACGTGGGGGGGACTGGGAGCAGTGATCCCTCTAAGCTGAGCTAGTGTGAGCTAACTCAAAGTTTTTTTAGCCTCTGGCTCATGCATTTTTGCCTTCGCTCCGGAAGGATGGCCCTAGAGCACACTAATTTGCAGTAGCCAGATTTCTTGTTTACTATTTTAATGGCAATAGCTCATGAAGTAGAATTCTTGCTCACAAGACTCCGCAGCTTGGAGGGAACATGGACTGGGAGTTCCCAGTTTTCCCTCTTTCAAGACCCAGCATGCCCATTTAATGTCATTTGGTTTAGGGTCAAGAGAGATGTAGCACAGCGAATAAAGGATGGGATAAACCAGATCCAATTTGGCCCAAAGCTGAAATCCACTTGCTGTTTCTCTAATCTCAGTGGCTCCCTTCCCAAGTGTTATCAACCCTGGTTGTTGTTTTTTCACAGAATCATAAAGTTGGAAGGTACCTCCAGGGTCATCTAGTCCAACCCCCTGCACAATGCAGGAAACTCACAAACACCTCCCCCTAAATTCACAAGATCTTCATTACTGGCAGATGGCCATCTAGCCTCTGTTCAAAAACCTCCAAGGAAGGAGAGCCCACCACCTCCTGAGGAAGCCTGTTCCACTGAGAAACCACTCTAACTGTCAGGAAGTTCTTCCTAATATTGAGCCGGAAACTCTTTTGATTTAATTTCAACCCATTGGTTCTGGTCCTACCTTTTGGGGCCACAGAAAACAATTCCACACCATCCTCTATAGGACAGCCCTTCAAGTACTTGAAGGTGGCGATCCTATCACCTCTCAGCTGCCTCCTCTCCAGGCTAAACATGCCCAGCTCCTGCAACCTTTCCTCATAGGACTTGGTCTCCAGACCCCTCACCATCTTCATTGTCCTCCTCTGGACCCATTCCACCTTATCTATATCCTTCTTAAAATGTGGTGGCCAAAACTGAACACAATACTCCAGGTGAGGTCTTACCAGAGCAGAGTAAAGCGATACCATCACTTTTGTTGTTGCTGTTGTTTTAAAAAAGTATTAACTAGGTATTTCTCCCCTAGTTTGGCTGATAGAAGAAGGGGGCACACACATGTTTAACTTAAAAGGAAGCCTCACTGGAAAACATCTAACTGTCTGGCACATTTTTTTTTATCTCAGCTTTCCTTCGAGGAGGCTCACGGCTCTCCCCCTTCCCTCTCCACAACCCTGCAAAGGCAGCGAGGCTGAGAGACAATATCTGGTCTGAAGTCACCCCGTCGGCTTCAGAGTCGAGTGGAGATTCAAAACCAGGTCTCCTAAGGTCTAGTTTGACACACCACCCTTACATCAGGGGTCCCTAACCCCCGGCCCGTGGACCGGTACCAGTCCGTGGCCTGTAAGCCACCGGGCCATGAGTTGTATAATTATTTCATTATAATTACAAAGTAGTAATAATAACAAGAAGGAGACATGGGATTTATATCCTGCCCTCCTCTCCAAATCTCAGAGTGGCTCACCATCTCCTTTATCCTCCTTCCCCACAACAGACACCCTGTGAGGTAAATGAAGATATTGGATTTATATCCCACCCTCCACTCCGAAGAGTCTCAGAGCGGCTCACAATCTCCTTTACCTTCCTCCCCCACCACAGACACCCTGTAAGGCAGGTGGAGCTGAGAGAGCTCTTACAGCAGCTGCCCTTTCAAGGACAGCTCTGCAAGAGCCATGGCTGTCCCAAGGCCATCCCAGCAGCTGCAAGTGGAGGAGTGGGAAGTCTAACCCGGTTCTCCCAGATAAAGAGTCCGCACACTTAACCACCGCACCAAAATAAAGTACACAATTGTATCCTCCCAAAACCATTGCCCCCCCATCCCTCCCAGTCTGTGGAAAAATCGTCTTCCACAAAACCGGCCCCTGGTGCCGAAAAGGCTGGGGACCGCTGCCTTACATCACCCGGGGCTTACCCACTGCTTTCTTCAGGGCGTTGTCAAGCGTGTTGCTCTCAATTCAAAGTTCCAGCCTGGCCAGTACCCCCTAAGAATTAAGTGCACCCCCTAAAACCAGCTTACAGTGCGCAAAAATCGCACAGCAGACAATAGGCTCCTTTGGAAGGGGAAAAAAAGGTCTTCACCAGAAGCACCAGCTCTTTCTACTGCTTCCAACGCTCCTCTCTCCGGTCGCCTGCAGGCAGACTCCACTCACCCCAGGCGAGTGACTGAACAACCAGCGTAAGAAAAAGAAAGCAGCCCGCCACATGGCAAACCACGGAGCTAAGAGGGGAAAGGAAATGTCTCTCTCCCGAGGGCAGGAAGTTACCACCACAGTCACAAATAAAGTTGCAGAGAAACAAAATGCCAAAATAGGCCCTGTTTGCAGCCTTAGCGACGGCCAAGGCCCTGGCTTTTACCATTCTGGGATGGGTGGAGACGACGGCAGATTAATGCCTTCACTCTCTCCCCTCCTCCCCCTTCGCAGACACCGCCAGAATTTCCCCAGTGGATGTTTGGCTCTCTGATCAACCACAAAAAAAGTCTCCAGAGAGGAATTGGCAGACGCAAACACCCTCGGTGCCTTACCGAGGCACAAAAGAGCAGCCCTCCAGGACCTGACCATAAGAACATAAGAGAAGCCATGTTGGATCAGGCCAATGGCCCATCCAGTCCAACACAGTGTCAAACAGTGGCCAAAAAAACCCCCCCAAGTGCCTTCAGGAGGTTCACAAGTGGGGCTAGAAGCCCTTCTACTTTGCCCCCACCCCAAGCACCAAGAATACAGAGCATCACTGCCCCAGACAGAGAATTCCACAATACGTTGTGGCTAATAGCCACTGATGGACCTCTGCTCCATATTTTTATCCAATCCCCTCTTGAAGCTGGCTATGCTTGTAGCTACCACCACCTCCTGTGGCAGTGAACGCGTTATCCGTTCTAACCCGACTGCTCAGCAATTTCATTGAATGCCCCAAAGTTCTCGTATTGTGAGAAAGGGAGAAATGGACTTCTTTCTCTACTTTCTCCATCCCATGAATAATCTTGTAATCCTCTATCATGTCACCCCACAGTCGACGTTTCTCCATGTTAAAGAGTCCCAAGCGTTTTAACCTTTCTTCATAGGGAAAGTGTTCCAAACCTTTAACCATTCTAGTTGTCCTTTCCTGGGCTTTTTCCAATGCTATAATATCCTTTTTGAGGTGCGGTGACCAGAATTGTACACAGTATTCCAAATCAGACCGCACCATCGATTTATACAGGGGCTTTATGATACGGCAACCAACGGCGACCAACAGTAACCAGCCAGACACCCTAAGACATTCCCAAGAAGGGCAAAAAGACAGCAGCCTTCCTCAGCTGCTTGGTCATCTAAGGTACACTGCCTCTGAGCAGGAAGGTTCCATTGTCTTGTGAGCACAAATTCTACTTTGTGAGCGACTGGTGTTAAAGTTGTGAGCGACTGCAGCAATTCAGTTTCCTCTGGGGCCATCCTCCCTGAGTGAAGACAAAAATGTGCGAGCTGGAAGCGAAATATCTGTGAGCTAGGTCACGCCGACTCAGCTTAGCGGGAACACTGCCTTTGACCCCTTTTCCAAATCTGAGGTTATTATTGGGAGGGGCCCGTGGCTCTGTGGAAGAGCCTGTTTGGCATGCAGAAGGTCCCAGGTTCAATCCCCAGCATCTCTAGTTGAAAGACCAGGCAGTGGGTCATGGGAAAGACCTCAGCCTGAGACCCTGGAGAGCCAATGCCAGTCTGAATTCCTACTTTACAGGCAGAAGATCCCAGGCATCTCCAGTTAAAAAGGACCAGGCAGTAGGCGATGAGAAAGACCTCTACCCAAGACCCTGGGGAGCCTCGTTCAGCATAGGAGCTCCGTGCATACAAGTGAGAGGGTGGCCAATGCGCTCCAAAGGCACTCTGTATGGGCTCTGGAGTGCTTTTTTCATCCCATTCCCTGCACAGATTCCAGGGTGGGTCATTGGAAAAAAAGACCCCTGGGTCTGAACCATGAGATGCCTGAAACCCCATCAGTCGCAGTGGAGGATGAAGAGGTAAACATTCAGAAGAAGAAGAAGATGATGATATTGGATTTATATCCCGCCCTCCACTCCGAAGAGTCTCAGAGCGGCTCACAATCTCCTTTCCCTTCCTCCCCCACAACAGACACCCTGTGAGGTAGATGAGAATTTATATCCCGCCCTCCACTCCAAAGAGTCTCAGAGCGGCTCACAATCTCCTATATCTTCCTCCCCCACAACAGACACCCTGTGAGGTGGGTGGGGCTGGAGAGGGCTCTCACAGCAGCTGCCCTTTCAAGGACAACCTCTGCCAGAGCTACGGCTGACCCAAGGCCATTCCAGCAGGTGCAAGTGGAGGAGGGGGGAATCAAACCCGGTTCTCCCAGATAAAGAGTCCGCACACTTAACCACTACACCAAACTGGCTCTCCGGGGAAAGGAGAAAGGCAGAGAGAAAGGGGAACGACCGAGAGTTTAGTCAGCAGTGTGGCTCCCTTCCAAACTTTGGGACAAGACAAAAAAAAAAAAAAACCTGGCAGGCATGGACGTATCCTCACCTTGGGCACCCACGAGGGTGGTAAAGTCAACACGGGCAAAAGGAAAAGGGGGGAACATGCGTGGGACTTACGGAAAGGGAACCGTTTCCTCTCCTCCTCCTCTAACCAGGCCTTTCTTCCTAGGTTCGGAATGGTACAGCGCTCCCATCCAGCCCCGGCCACAGTGTGCCAAGGCGGCTGCTTGGGCACCTGGCGGGGCTGGAGTCCGGTGTGGGGAGAAGCGTGGGGGGAGGGACGGGGCCTCCGGAAGGCCAGAGCCGCTCCTCAGATGACACGAAAGCAAGTTTCCTCTCCAGCCAGAAGCATCTGGCAGCAGGGGGCACGGTGCCAAGGGGGAAAAAGTGAGGGGGAGGAACTCGGAAAGTGATTACCAGAACAAGATCCAGACCATGGAGAGGGAATCGGAAGGGGGAGGGAAGGTTCGACTAGGGTGGCCAAGGAGCAGCAATAAGAAGGCCAGGCATTAGGATTTTGATTGGGGCAACTTGACCTGGGGAAAGCCACGGGGGCAAGCAGCGGATTGGAGGAAGAGGATCCGAACTCAGGACTGGGAGGGACAAGGTTTTAGGTACCAACATTTGGGGTGGGAGGACAGCCTCGTCCAGGGAAGAACTGTGGAAGGCGGGGAGGGAGTGCAGGATCCAAACCCTAAAATAAAAAATTGGGGGGGGGGGGGTGTCAAGGCTTAGAAAAGGGAGGTGGGTTCTTTGCTAGGGGTAGCCAAGGCAATCGAAGCTTCATTTTGGGGGGGGGGGGGGCTTTGAGATAAGAGCTTCGAGCTTCATTTGGGGGGGCGGGGGGCTTTGAGGGGGGTGCAGAAGAACAAAAAAGAGATGAGGGGAAGGGGGCGTTAAAGTATAAATTATGAGAGTTTGGGGGAGAGAAACACATGGAAAGAACAGCAGTTCTTCTGTCCCAGAAAAGCACCAGCCACAGGGGAGGGGGAATTCTTCCCTTCTTGGAGAGGGGGCAGAATTCAAGGCTGGCCTGGGCAAGCGGCTCTCTCGGGGGTCCCCCCCCCCCCCAGTGGCAGGCTGGCCATGGTGTCAGCTTGCCCTATGGCAAATGGGCCCCTGATGAAATGGGCCCCCTTGAACATTAGGCAATACGTTTAAGAAGCGAATGTCCTTTTAGTAGCTTGAAAATATAACAGAGGTTCCAATATTATTACCGTAACGCAACTAAAATTCACATTGCATTTAGGGTTGCCAGCCTCCAGGCGGGGCCTGGGGATCTCCCGCTTTGACAACCGACCTCCAGCTGGCAGAGATCGGCTCCCCCTGGAGAAAACGCAATCCGAATCTAACATTTCACATCCGCTGCACCCCGCCAGTCAAATGCACAACCTGGGTACACACCGCAACGGCTGGAAATGGACTTGCCTTCATTTCATTAACAAAACAAAAAAAAGTTTTTAACGGTACCTTTCCGTCCCCGTCCCCCCACTTGCGTGTGTTTTTTTTTTTCCAACACGTCATTTATTTCTTACAAAAAGTCAATAGTTGTGGGTGGGGCCCTCTGCTCGCCCGGGCCGCCACTGAATTCGAACTCGCCCGAATTCGAACCCAAATCCTGCAAAAGACCCCCCCCCCAAAAAAAATAAAATAATAATAAGATCCCAACCAGCCAGCTCACCTTAACGAGCCGCCCCCGGGCGCTCCCCGCCGCCGCAGCCGCCGCGCTCCATCCCCCGGCCAGCGCCGCTGCTACGCCCTGCCCGCCCGCGCCCGTGCGCCCTGGCCTCCGCCGGCCTGCCGTGCGCCCTGGCCCATCCTGCAGCTCCGGACGCCCTGCTCGCTGCTGCTGCTGCTGTGGCGGCCCCGGCTGGCGTTCCCGGGCGGGGAGGAGGAGGAGAAGGAGGAGGAGGGATTGGGGGGCGGAAGTGATGAAAGGGGCCGCCGAGCTCGGGGGCCGCTTGGAGCCCGAGCGGCTCCGGCGGCTGGGAGGAGGAGAAGGAGAAGAAGGCGCACGGCGTGGCCTGCGAGGAAGCGAGGAAGGGGAGCCGGCCGCCATCCCGGGTATTTCCCCGCCCCCGCCTTAGGAGGACGCCTCCCCCGCTGGGCTCCAGGAGGAGAAGGGCCTGGGGGTCCCTAAGGCGGTTGAGCAGTTCCCTCCCCCCCCCCCCAGGTGAAATCCAGGCAGCCGGCGGAGATGGAGCGTCCAAGTTGGAGCTCTCTTCGCCTGCCCTCTGCCACCCTTCCTCTAAGCGCAGCAGGGGCGGCCGAACGGCGGCTCGCGAGCCACATGTGGTTCTTCCACGGAGGTGGTGTGGCTCTCGAAGCCCCCACCGGCCAGCTCGGAGAAGGCATTTGCCTCTTGAAATCGCTTCGCCAAGCCCAGCCAGCCGGCGGCTTGGAGAATGCGTTGAACGTTAAAGTTGCTTTCTTGCCGCCTCTTTCTCCCTCCCCTTCCTCTATCTATGCCTGCCTTCCTTCCGGCTCTCAGACATCTGACATTCACGTCTTGCGACTCTCAAACATCTGACATTTATTCTCGGAATGTCTCTTGCCTTGAAAACCCTACAGGGGCCGCCAGGTCAGCTGTGACTTGATGGCAAAATAACAACAACAATGCAAGAGTGCAGGGGCGGCCAGCGGTAGCTCTCCAGATGTTTTTTGCCTACAACTCCCATCAGCCCCAGCCAGCATGGCCAAACGGCTGGGGCTGATGGGAGCTGTAGGCAAAAAACATCTGGAGAGCTACCGTTGGCCGCTGCAATAGTGTACCCTTCCACCCAGACTTTTTTTTTTTGCAAACTAGGTGATTGCCTAGGGCGCTGGCCTTCCGGGGGCACCAAATCGGGTGGCCCCCAATGTGACTCAGTGACATTATCAGTGCAGGGGTGGGGGATCAGCTGGAATGGTGGGAGGGCTCCAGGCCCCACATGGAGGTTGTGAAAACCAAGAGGGACGAATACAGTGAGGTTAGGAACAGGAAAGAACCGTGTTCTACTAAAGAATAAATCAGTTATGTGAAGTTGTTTCTGAACAATGCTGAAACCCTTTGCAGGATATACTTCCGAAAACTACGATCTGGAACCAATGCTCACAGCGGTATAAGTGCAGTCAGTCAATTTCTCCAAAGGGCATTAACGGTTCTCGGATAATATGAAGTGAACGATCAGATGAAGGCTGACACCGAAACACGGCTTTGCAAACCTAGGGAACGTGTTATCAGCTGCGCTTCGTATCAGCTACACGTAGAAAGACATTGCCTTAATTTTCTGCAAAGTAACCTTGACTTCGTTGGCAACATCATCACTGATGTGGAGAGGCTTTTTCGCATCTATCAGGACTTTGCGCCTTTTGGAGTCTTCGTTCTGAGTTGACTCTTTCATTAAATTGTAAATTGGCAATTGCCTTTACGTAAATGTATGTTGTAAACTACAAGAATGTTTGTTGCACATTATAAACGGTGTAGTGCTAAGCACTGAAGATGATGAGACATCCTGCATTTATTGCATCTCGTTTTCAGAAGTGTATCCTGCAAAGGGTTTCAGCATTGTTCAGAAACAACTTCACATAACTAATTTATTCTTAGTAGAACACGGTTCTCTCCTGTTCCTCACTTGAAGGTTGGAAACTCGACCTCCCATTCTGTCCCCTTCCCCCTGTCCCTTACAAAGACTGGAGCTGGACCGAGTAAGGCATCCCATCGCTTTATTTATTTTCCTACGTTATTTATCTATCCCTTGCCTTTCTGCTTAATGACCCCCAAGACCACTGCCAGTGTAAAACAGCCATGCATCCAGTTTTGCCGGCAAACTCATGCCCCATTGCCTGCTGTCTCCCTCCATCGCTGTGAGCTGAGCATCTGTCCTCGCCTTTAAACATCAAAATGGCAATTTTATCTGATGGTGTCAGATTTTCATTAAAGTACAATACAAGACGTGTCCACAGCTTCACGCCCAAGAAAAGGCAAAATGACGTTTCCAGTTGGCAAGACGGATCCTTTGTTTTTGTATTCTCTCTCTCTTGTGGATTTTCATTTGCAAATGGGACTTGTAAATGTGCATTTTTATATGCTATGTGCCCTTATGGCACCTGGGTTTTGGCCACTGTGTGAAACAGAGTGTTGGACTTTGTAGAATTATAGAGTTGCGTGATCTAGTCCCACCCCCTGCACAATGCAAAGAATACACAAATGCCGCCCCCTAAATACACAGGGAGAGCCCTGTGGTGCATAAGAACATAAGAGAAGCCATGTTGGATCAGGCCAACGGCCCATCAAGTCCAACACTCTGTGTCACACAGTGGCAAAAAATTTTATATACACACATACACTGTGGCTAATAGCCACTGATGGACCTGTGCTCCATATATTTATCTAAACCCTTCTTGAAGGTGGCTATACTTGTGGCTGCCACCACCTCTTGTGGCAGTGAATTCCACATGTTAATCACCCTTTGGGTGAAGAAGTACTTCCTTTTATCCGTTTTAACCTTTCTGCTCAGCAATTTCATCGAATGCCCACGAGTTCTTGTATTGTGAGAAAGGGAGAAAAGTACTTCTTTCTCTACTTTCTCCATCCCATGCATTATCTTGTAAACCTCTATCATGTCACCCCGCAGTCGACGTTTCTCCAAGTGCAGAGTGATAAAGCTGCAGTACTGCAGTCAGAGCTCTCCGCTCATGACCCGAGTTCGATCCCAGCGGAAGCTCGTTCAGGTAGCCGGCTCCAGTTTGACTCAGCTTTTCATCCTTCCGAGCTCGGTCAAATGAGTACCCAGCTTGCTGGGGGGGAATGTAGATGACTGGGGAAGGCAATGACAAACCAACCCGTAGAAAGTCTGCTTCTGGAGTTCTGGCTGTGTTGATGGAAGTCCTGATAGCACCTGAGCTTTGGCCACCGTGTGACCCAGTGTTGGACTGGATGGGCTATTGGCCTGATCCAACATGGCTTCTCTTACGTTCTTAACCTGTGAAGCCGCCTGATAACAGAGTCAGAATACTGGTCCATCTAACTCAATATCAGCTCCTCCTGCCTGCAGGGGCAGAGAAGGCCTTTCCAGATACGGAGGCTGCCCAAGATATCCTGTAGCTGCCAGGGACTGAATTCAAGACCTTCTGAGTTCAAGACCAGTTTGGTGTAGTGGTTAAGTGCGCGGACTCTTATCTGGGAGAACCGGGTTTGATTCCCCACTCCTCCACTCGCAGCTGCTGAAATGGCCTCAGGTCAGCCATTGCTCTCGCAGGAATTGTCCTTGAAAGGGCAGCTTCTGTCAGAGCTCTCTCAGCCCCACCCACCTCACAGAGTGTCTGTTGTGAGGGAGGAAGAGAAAGGAGATTGTGAGCTTCAAGGTTGCATCTAGTTAGTCATAGAATCCTAGAGTTGGAAGGGAACCTCTAGGATCATCTAGTCCAACCCCCTGCACAATGCGGGAAACTCACAGATACCTCCCACTGCCACTAGGCAAACTAGGTTACTGCCTAGGGCGCCGGACTTCTAGGGGCTCAAAATTGAGTGCCCTCCATGTGACTCAGTGAGGTTATCAGCGAGGGGGAGGCAGGGTGCACCGGACATTAGCCTTGCCTAGGGTGCCAGACAGTCTAGAGCCGGCCAGCCTGCACACCCCCAGTGACATGCCCAGGAGATAACAAAAAATAAAAAAAGGCCCCATGAGTCACCAAGGTACAATAAGCAGAAAAAGATACCTCACTGGCAGGGCTTTTTTTTTGTAGCAGGAACTCTTTTGCCTATTAGGCCACACCCCCTGATGCAGCCAATCCTCCTGGAGCTTGCAGTAGGCCCTGTACGAAGAGCCCTGTAAGCTCTTGAATGGCTACCTCAGGGGTGTGTGGCCCAGGGATGGAATTCTAGCAGGAGCTCCTTTGCATATTAGGCCACGCCCCCCTGATGTAGCCAATTCTCCTGGAGCTTACAGTAGGCCCTGTACGAAGAGAACTGTAAGCTGTTGAATGGCTACATCAGGGGTGTGTGGCCCAGGGATGGAATTCTAGTAGGACCTTCTTTGCATATTAGGCCACGCCCCCCTGATGCAGCCAATCCTCCTGGAGCTTACAGTAGGCCCTGTACGAAGAGCCCTGTAAGCTCTTAGAGGATTGGCTCTTGGAGGATTGGGAGATGCGGCCTAATATGCAAAGGAGTTCCTGCTGCAAAAGAAAGCCTTGCTCACTGGGAACAAAATACGGTAGATAATAAACATGTGGTATATTTAAAGATACATGATAATCAGTCTCAAAGATATTGAAACCACAGAAAACATATGCGATATATTCTCTAACAGAGTGCTCTTTCTAAACCTATATGTAGAGGCAGTGAAGACTTCCAGAAGGGGTTTTCAGGGGCACAAAAAGATATTTTCTCCTTCCATTTCACCAGTCCCCAGCAGACCGAAAATTGATTGTATCATATTCTCCAAGGTCTCCATCGCTCAACACCCGTTTCAACAAACGCAATGGAGTCAAAGACCGGGAGTAATTCTCTCAATAAAATCAATCCTGGAACAGCTATGCCTATTTCCTTTTGCTTCGATCCCCAAAATCTTATTGTTCGCAACTAATGTGTGGCTCTTCCATTCTCCATAATTGCTTCCCCTTTTCCATGTCCCCAGGTACCTATGCCCAGAAGATGGCAAAAAACCTCCAGGAAAAATTGTTTCCTGACTCCAAAGTGCTGACCAGCATTTCCCTGGGCGTATAAGAAAGGGCCAATGAGATCTAAGCCCTCATTCAATCCTTCCTGCCTTTCCTCTCATGGTCCGTCTCTGCCCAAGTTCACAGAATCAGCATCGCTGTCAGGTGGCTATCAAGCCTCTCTTTAAAAAAACCTCCATGTAATTTTGGAATTTACAGTCTTGGGGAAAGGAAAAGCTGTACGTGGTCTCCTGAGAAACTTGTATAAGGATCAAGAAGCAACTGTCAGAACAGGATATGGAACAACTGATTGGTTTAGAATAGGAAAAGGAGTTCGACAAGGATGTATATTGTCACCCTGCTTATTTAATTTATACGCAGAGTACATCATGCGGAATGGTGGCCTGGAAGAAGCACAAGCCGGAATTAAGATCACCGGGGGAAACATCAACAACCTCAGATATGCAGATGACACCACTCTAATGGCAGAAAATGAGGACCTAAAGAACCTCTTGTTGAGGGTGAAAGAGGAGAGCGCAAAAGTAGGCTTGAAACTCAACATCAAAAAAACTAAGATTATGGCATCCGGCCCCATCACACCTTGGCAAATAGAAGGGGAAGACATGGAAGTAGTGACAGACTTCACATTTCTGGGATCCAAGATCTCTGCAGATGGTGACTGCAGTCATGAAATTAAAAGACGTTTGCTCCTTGGGAGGACAGCTATTGCAAACCAGGGCAGTATAATAAAAAGTAGAGACATCACCCTCCCAACAAAAGTCCGTATAGTCAAAGTGATGGTATTCCCAGTAGTAATGTATGGCTGTGAGAGCTGGACCATAAGGAAGGCCGAGCACAGAAGAATAGATGCTTTTGAGCTGTGGTGCTGGAGAAGACTCTTGAGAGTCCCTTGTTCTGCAAGAAGATCAAAACAGTAAGTCCTAAGGGAAATCAACCCAGACTGTTCCCTGGAAGGTCAGATGCTGAAGCTGAAACTCAAATACTTTGGCCACCAAAAGAGAAGGGAGCACTCCCTGGAGAAGATCCTGATGCTGGGAAAGACAAGGCAAAAGAAGAAGGGGACGGCAGAAGATGAGATGGCTAGATAGTGTTACTGATGTAACAAACACGAATTTGAGCAGACTTCAGCGGATGGTGGAAGACAGGAGGGCCTGGCGTGGCTTTGTCCATGGGGTTGCAAAGAGTCGGACTCGACTGTGCGACTGAATAACAACAAAAATGTCAGACATACAGGTTGGATATCAGGAAAGCAAAAACTTAAAGGCTGTGTAGGGTGGAATCCCATGGTCCGAAATAATTAAGGAGAAGTGCATTCAAGAAGGGTGGGATGGGAGTGCCAGTTTGGTGCAGTGGTTAAGTGTCCAGACTCTTATCTGGGAGAACCGGGTTTGATTCCCCACTCCTCCACTTGCACCTGCTGGAATGGCCTTGGGTCAGCCATAGCTCTTCCAAAGCTGCCCTTGAAAGGGCAGCTGCTATAAAAAGCTCTCAGCCCCACCTACCTCACAGGGTGTCTGTTGTGGAAGGGAAGGTAGAGGAGATTGTGACCGCTCTGAGATTCATAGTATAGGGCGGGATATAAATCTAATATCATCATCATCAGAAGAAGAAGAAGACTGCAGATTTATACCCCGCCCTTCTCTCTGAATCAGAGACTCAGAGCGGCTCACAATCTCCTATATCTTCTCCCCCCACAACAGACACCCTGTGAGGTGGGTGGGGCTGAGAGAGCTCTCACAGCAGCTGCCCTTTCAAGGACAACCTCTGCCAGAGCTATGGCTGACCCAAGGCCATTCCAGCAGGTGCAAGTGGAGGAGTGGGGAATCAAACCCGGTTCTCCCAGATAAGAGTCCGCACACTTAACCACTACACCAAACAAGGAAGGCCAGAGTCGCACCGCAGAGGCAGGCAATGGCAAACACCTTAAAAACCTCGCAGTCCTAGGCAGACATTAGTTGGTCATGACTTGACGGCATTTAATTATTCTTAAGGATGCATTAAAAAATGTGCCCTGTTGAAGTTCCAGATTCAGTTTTCCATGGTACAGGCTGCAGTTTCTTTTCCACACCTGTTACCCAGTTTGGCCAGTTCTTCTGGAGAGCCAGTTTGGTGTAATGGTTAAGTGTGTGGACTCTTATCTGGGAGGTTTGATTCCCCACTCCTCCACTTGCACCTGCTAGAATGGCCTTGGGTCCGCCATAGCTCTGGAAGAGATTGTCCTTGAAAGGGCAGCTGCTGTGAGAGCCCTCTCCAGCCCCACCCACCTCACAGGGTGTCTGTTGTGGGGGAGGAAGGGAAAGGAGATTGTGAGCCGCTCTGAGACTCTTCGGAGTGGAGGGCGGGATATAAATCCAATATCTTCATCTACCTCACAGGGTGTCTGTTGGGGAGGAAGGTAAAGGAGATTGTGAGCCGCTCTGAGACTCTTCGGAGTGGAGGGCAGGATATAAATCCAATATCTTCATCTACCTCGCAGGGTGTCTGTTGTGGGGGAGGAAGGCAAAGGAGATTGTGAGCCGCTCTGAGACTCTTCGGAGTGGAGGGCGGGATATAAATCCAATATCTTCATCTACCTCGCAGGGTGTCTGTTGTGGGGGAGGAAGGCAAAGGAGATTGTGAGCCGCTCTGAGACTCTTCGGAGTGGAGGGCGGGATATAAATCCAATATCTTCATCTACCTCGCAGGGTGTCTGTTGTGGGGGAGGAAGGGAAAGGAGATTGTGAGCCGCTCTGAGACTCTTCGGAGTGGAGGGCGGGATATAAATCCAATATCTTCATCTACCTCGCAGGGTGTCTGTTGTGGGGGAGGAAGGGAAAGGAGATTGTGAGCTGCTGAGGCTCTTCGGAGTGGAGGGCAGGATATAAATCCAATATCTTCATCTACCTCGCAGGGTGTCTGTTGTGGGGGAGGAAGGCAAAGGAGATTGTGAGCCGCTCTGAGACTCTTCGGAGTGGAGGGTGGGATATAAATCCAATATCTTCATCTACCTCGCAGGGTGTCTGTTGTGGGGGAGGAAGGCAAAGGAGATTGTGAGCCGCTCTGAGACTCTTCGGAGTGGAGGGCGGGATATAAATCCAATATCTTCATCTACCTCGCAGGGTGTCTGTTGTGGGGGAGGAAGGCAAAGGAGATTGTGAGCCGCTCTGAGACTCTTCGGAGTGGAGGGCGGGATATAAATCCAATATCTTCATCTACCTCACAGGGGGTCTGTTGTGGGGGAGGAAGGGAAAGGAGATTGTGAGCCGCTCTGAGACTCTTCGGAGTGGAGGGCGGGATATAAATCCAATATCTTCATCTACCTCGCAGGGTGTCTGTTGTGGGGGAGGAAGGCAAAGGAGATTGTGAGCCGCTCTGAGACTCTTCGGAGTGGAGGGTGGGATAGAAATCCAATATCTTCTTCTTCTTGGCAGTCACACCTCTTGGCCTGTTAACTGCCCAGCCGACCCTTTGAAGCCACAGTCGCCAACCTTTCTGCACCTGTGGGCACTTTTGGAATTCTGGCAAGCCCAGTGGGCGGAGCTGCAAAATGGCCGCCACGGCTTGCCTTCGACTACATTGCGGGGATCTTTGTGCCATGGAGGAAGCCGCTGGCAAGTTTTAGAAATCTGCATAGCCAATCAGTTCTCCCCTGGCAATCAAAAACCTTGCTGGGCACAAGTGCTCCACCTAGACCTGCCTACTTTCTAAAAACGTTTGACAGGAACCATAGCGCTCATGGGCACCTCAGAATCGAGTTGGAAGGGACCTCCAGGGTCATCTAGTCCAACCCCCTGCACAATGCAGGAACTTTGTTGGGTGTCCGCAAGACTTTTTTTGAACAGGAATGCAGTTCCTGCTGGCTTGGCATCAGAGGGTGTGGCCTAATATGCAAATGAATCCCTGCTGGGCATTTTCTACAAAGAAAGCCCCAGAGTTCCCCTAATTTACAGTGTCAGGAGCTGGCCAGCTGCGGTATACTGCCTCTATACATGGAAGCTCCTATTCTATTTTGCAGACAGGTTTTCAACCGGAATGATTTCCAAACTGGTTCACGATTTTTTAAGAAGTTCATTCATGGGACGGCGACAGTATTCTGACAATGAGTAGCCTCACGATTCCTCATGGAGCCTCCACGTCCAGAGTCAGTATACCCCAGAATAACAGGTACAAAGAATAAATGTCAAGGCACGGCTGGCGTCTTCATGCCCCGTGGTTTTTTTCTGGGAAGTTGCCGGCTAGCCGTTCTTTGGAAGAAGATGCTGGATTAGATGGAACTTTGGAACAATTCCGTAGGGCCTGCAAGACTACCCTTTTGCAAACGGCCTTTGCTTAATGTGGATTTAGTCTACCTTATCCGGCCATCATAAACTACCGAGAAGAGGATCTAGAATACAGTTAGTTTTCATTGTAATTTTGACGGTTTTAATGGTTTTAATTAGCAAATTGTATATATCATATTGAGATGTTTTTATATTGTAATTTGTAATTCTTATATGTTGTGAGCCGCCCTGAGCCTGCTTCGGCGGGGAGGACGGGATATAAATAAAATATATTATTATTGGTCAAATCTAGCGGGGCTTGTCTTGAGCTTGGTATCATTTTGTGTTTTCATTGTTCTTGGCCTAATGGGAGCTTCTCACAGATCTCTATACTGAAAAATAGGGGGTCAATACATACATACATATATATATGTCAATACATACATACATACATATGTATGAGAGCCAGTTTGGTGTAGTGGTTAAGTGTGCAGACTCTTATCTGGGAGAACCGGGTTTGATTCCCCACTCCTCCACTTGCACCTGCTGGAATGGCCTTGGGTCAGCCATAGCTCTCGCAGGAACTGTCCTTGAAAGAGCAGCTGCTGTAAGAGCTCTCTCAGCCCCACCCACCTCACAGGGTGTCTGTTGTGGGGGGAGGTAATGGAGATTGTAAGTGGACTCTTATCTGGGAGAACCGGGTTTGATTCCCCACTCCTCCACTTGCACCTGCTGGAATGGCCTTGGGTCAGCCATAGCCCTGGCAGAGGTTGTCCTTCAAAGGGCAGCTGCTGTGAGAGCCCTCTCCAGCCCCACCCACCTCACAGGGTGTCTGTTGTGGGGGAGGAAGGGAAAGGAGATTGTGAGCCGCTCTGAGACTCTTCGGAGTGGAGGGCGGGATATAAATCCAATATCTTCATCTACCTCACAGGGAGTCTGTTGTGGGGGAGGAAGGGAAAGGAGATTGTGAGCCGCTCTGAGACTCTTTGGAGTGGAGGGCGGGATATAAATATATATCAGGCTTTCTTCCTTACATAACAGGAGATGGTTCACAATTTTATATATATATTCAAAAACTCCAGAAACATGAATGAATACCCAGGGGTCGTACTGTAGAAAAATAGGTGGTGGAGCTCATTAGCATAACTCATTAGCATATGCCACCACCCCCATCAGCCAAAAGCAACCCAATGCAAGAAAGGAAAGCCCCAGGCGAGCGAGGCCTGCTTGGGCTGGCTAGAGATCGAGCCAACCCAAACAGGCCTCACTCTCCTGGGGCTCTCCTTGGCCACATACCCCCCCCCACAGTCAAAAGGCCAGCAAGTCACCCACTGCCCAAAATAACATAAGAAGTGGAGAAAGGGTGGTGTGGGCTTCCCCAGAGGTTAATGAGGCCTGCTGGGGGTGTGGCAAAGCCCCTGGTGGCTGGCTGGCTGCCCGCTCTAATCCAGGGATTGTTACGCAGCTGCACCTTCTATTCAATGGACAAGGTAGGTGGGGAGGAAGAGGGGGAACCCTCAGAAAGGTTCTGGAACTGTGCTCCTGTGAGCTCCTGCTGAATTCTAGGCCTGTGAATACCCATCCCCTTGTGGTTTCTCACATTCACAAATGCAACTTCATGAACTCAGTGTGGTGCAGTGGTTAGAGTGACTAGGATCTGGGAAATCCAGGTTCAAATCCCCGCTCTGCCATAGAAGCTTGCTGGGTGAACCTTGAGCCCATCACAGACTCTCAGCCTGACCTAGAAGAAGAGGAGATTGGATTTATACTCTGCCCTTCACTATCCAAAGGAGAGCAGCTTACAATCACCTTTCCTTTCCTTTCCCTTCCCCTCCCCACAACGGACACCCGGTGAGATAAGAGGGGCTGAGAGAACTCTGACAGAAGCTGCTCTTGAGAGAACAGCTCTGAGAGAACTGTGGCTGGCCCAAGGTCACCCAGCCGGCTGCATGCAGCGGAGTGGGGAATCAAACCCCATTCTCCCAGATAAAGAGTTCACCACTACGCCAACTGGCTCTCGCACCTTCACAAGGTTGTCTTAAGGATACAATGGAGATGAGCAGAGCAATGTGAGCCGTTTTGGGTCCCCTGTGTGTGTGGGGGGAAGCAGGGGTGAAAATAAAGGAAACGAAGTCTTCTGCCAAGACTGTCTCTTAGCTCCATGGAGGCGTTACATCACTTTCACACATGCTAAATAATGCAGTTTCAATCCACTGGAGCGACCATTGGCAAGTGGATTTTTGCCATTTTAAACAGTAAAATCCAGTTGCAAAGTGCACTGAAAATGTGTTATTTAAGGTGTGAAGTGACCTCAGGACAGAGAGCCAGTTTGGTGTAGTGGTTAAGTGTGCAGACTCTTATCTGGGAGAACTGGATTTGATTCCCCACTCCTCGACTTGCAGCTTCTGGAGTGGCCTTGGGTCAACCATAGCTCTGGCAAGAGTTGTCCTTGAAAGGGCAGCTGCTGGGAGAGCCCTCTCAGCCCCACCCACCTCACAGGGTGTCTGTTGTGGGGGGAGAAGACATAGGAGATTGTCAGCCGCTCTGAGACTCTGTCGTTAAAAGGGCAGCTGCTGTGAGAGCCCTCACAGCCCCACCCACCTCACAAGGGTGTCTGTTGTGGGGGGAGAAGGTATAGGAGATTGTCGACCGCTCTGAGACTCAGTCCTTGAAAGGGCAGCTGCTGTGGGAGCCCTCTCAGCCCCACCCACCTCACAGGGTGTCTGTTGTGGGGGGAGAAGACATAGGAGATTGTCAGCCGCTCTGAGACTCTGTCGTTAAAAGGGCAGCTGCTGTGAGAGCCCTCACAGCCCCACCCACCTCACAAGGGTGTCTGTTGTGGGGGGAGAAGGTATAGGAGATTGTCGACCGCTTTGAGACTCTGTCCTTGAAAGGGCAGCTGCTGTGGGAGCCCTCTCAGTCCCACCCACCTTACAGGGTGTCTGTTGTGGGGGGAGAAGATAAAGGAGATTGTGACCGCTCTGAGACTCAGTCCTTGAAAGGGCAGCTGCTGTGGGAGCCCTCTCAGTCCCACCCACCTTACAGGGTGTCTGTTGTGGGGGGAGAAGATAAAGGAGATTGTGACCGCTCTGAGACTCAGTCCTTGAAAGGGCAGCTGCTGTGGGAGCCCTCTCAGTCCCACCCACCTTACAAGGTGTCTGTTGTGGGGGGAGAAGATATAGAGATTGTAAACCGCTGTGAGTCGGAGATTGTAGGAGTCTGAGATTATAGGAGATTGTAAGCCGCTCTGATTCAGAGAGAAGGGCGGGGTATAAATCTGCAGTCGTCTTCTCCTCCTCCCACCCCAACTGTCCTGTGCTTCAAGGGGCAGCTCAGTCTGGCTCTCTCCTTCCAGGGGCACCTTTAAAACCGACAAGTTTCATTCTGGGCAAGGCTCATTTGGGGCAGAAGCTCACAGGAGTGGATCTCCAAAACCTCTAAATGTTATCGTGCTCTTTCTTTCTTTAACCTCCCCCCCCCCCAAAAAAAAAATACTTGCTTCTGGGCTCCATTGTTCACACACACACACACACCCCGTGAGAATTTTGCTGAACTCTTAAGATTTGACAGAGTTTCTACTATTTCCCTCCACAAAAAAACTGGGACAGTCGCCAAAACATATCAAGCAGACAGATGGAAATCTTCATCGTGCTGCTGAGGCCACAGAGGAGAAAGTAATTTTAAAAAGTACGATGGGTGTAAGGTTTTAATTCTAATCCTAATTCCAGAAGCGTTTTAAGGTGGATGCTGAGCTGATGTCATTGAGGACGCCTTCCGACGATGTCAGGGGTCTGTGGCAGATGCAAGTAAGTCATGCTCATGAGCTCTGGCATCTCTTTTTCTGCCAAACAACTCCCGATTCTGGGTATAAGCTTTCTTGGGCATGCACACGCTTCTTCGAAGCGTGCCCATGAAAGTTTATACCAGGGATGGCCAAACTTGCTTAATGTGAGAGCCACATAGAATAAATGCCAGATGTTTGAGAGCCACAAGGCATGAATGTCAGATGTCTGAGAGACGCAAGACATGAACATCAGAGGTTTGAGAGCTGCGAGACAGGAAGAAGAATTGCAGATTTATACCCAGCCCTTCTCTCTGAATCAGAGACTCAGAATGGCTCACAATCTCCTTTATCTTCTCCCCCCACAACAGACACCCTGTGAGGTGGGTGGGGCTGAGAGGGCTCTCACAGCCGCTGCCCTTTCAAGGACAGAGTCTCAGAGAGGCCTACAATCTCCCTTCTCTTCCTCCCCCGCAACAGACACCCTGTGAGGTGGGTGGGGCTGAGAGGGCTCTCACAGCAGCTGCCCTTTCAAGGACAGAGTCTCAGAGAGGCCTACAATCTCCCTTCTCTTCCTCCCCCGCAACAGACACCCTGTGAGGTGGGTGGGGCTGAGAGGGCTCTCCCAGCAGCTGCCCTTTCAAGGACAGAGTCTCAGAGAGGCCTACAATCTCCCTTCTCTTCCTCCCCCGCAACAGACACCCTGTGAGGTGGGTGGGGCTGAGAGGGCTCTCCCAGCAGCTGCCCTTTCAAGGACAGAGTCTCAGAGAGGCCTACAATCTCCCTTCTCTTCCTCCCCCGCAACAGACACCCTGTGAGGTGGGTGGGGCTGAGAGGGCTCTCCCAGCAGCTGCCCTTTCAAGGACAGAGTCTCAGAGAGGCCTACAATCTCCCTTCTCTTCCTCCCCCGCAACAGACACCCTGTGAGGTGGGTGGGGCTGAGAAGGCTCTCACAGCAGCTGCCCTTTCAAGGACAACCTCTGCCAGAGCTATGGTTGACCCAAGGCCATTCCAGCAGCTGCAAGTGGAAGAGTAGGGAATGAACCCCGGTTCTCCCAGATAAGAGTCCATGCACTTAACCACTACACCATACTGGAAGAGAGGGAGGAAGGAAAGCAAATAGATGGGGGAGGGAGAGGTAGAAAGAAAGCAACTTTCAATACATCCTCCAAGCTGCCAGCTGGCTTGGCTTGGACAACTGATTTAAAGAGAGAAATGCCTTCCCCAAGCTGGCTGACAGGGCGGTGGGGGCTTCAAGAGCCACACAATATGTGGGAAAGAGCCACAGTTTGGCCACCCCTGGTTTATGCTCAGAATTCAATGTTGTTGGGTTCTCAAAGGAGCCCCTGGACTCAAGCTTTGTTCTGTTGCTTCAGACCAAGGCGGAGTCCCTGTTATCTACCTAGCCCTCTGCCATTCATGTGACTCTCCTGTGGGATTCCAGGACAGCTTGACCTCCCCGGAGGGCCAGCGAGACCCAGGAGAGAGCAAAGGTTGTTCCAGCACAGGGATGCTGATCTGATTCGTAGGGTTGCCAGTCCCCAGGAGGGGGCAGGGGATCTCCCGGTTTGGGGGCCCTCCCCCTGCTTCAGGGTCATCAGAAAGTGGGCGGAGGGGGAGGGAAATGTCTGCTGGGCACTCCCTTATTCCCTATGGAGACTGATTTCCATAGGGTATAATGGAGAATTGATTTGTGGGTATCTGGGGCTCTGTGGGGAGCTGTTTTTTGAGGGAGAGGCACCAAACTTTCAGCATAGCATCTGGCACCTTTCCTCAAAGCACCTGCCAAGTGTCAAAAGGATTGGACCAGGGGGTCCAATTCTATGAACTCCAAAGGGAGGTGCCCCGATCTTTCATTATTTCCAATGGAGGGAAGGCGTTTTAAAGGTGTGCGGTCCCTTTAAACGCGATGGCCAGAACTCCCTTGGAATTCAATTATGCTTGTCACACCCTTGCTCCTGGCTCCACCCCCAAAGTCTCCTGGCTCCACCCCTAAAGTCCCCAGATATTTTGTGAATTGGACCCGGCAACCCTATTCTTAGCCGGACATCTTCAGTTCTGGGCTTGGTTCTACAGACCACTTTGAGAGGGGATCGAATAGGTCTCTTCATCATGCCACTATAGCCACATAGGGGTCATTTGGTAGAAAAAGAGGTGTCGGAGTTCATTAGCACAACTATTTTGCATATGCCAAACGCCCGACATCACCGGAAGGGGTACTAAATTATATCAGCATCTACCTTAAAATGCTTCTTGAATTATAAAAAAGGTAAAGGTAGTCCCCTGTGCAAGCACCAGTTGTTTCCAACTCTGGGGTGACGTTGCTTTCACGTTTTCATGGCAGACTTTTTACGGGGTGGTTAGCCATTGCCTTCCCCAGTCATCTCCACTTTCTCCCCCAGCAAGCTGGGTACTCACTCATTTTACCGACCTCGGAAGGATGGAAGGCTGAGTCGGCCTGGAGCCTGCTACCTGAACCCAGCTTCCGCTGGAATCAAAATCAGGTCGTGAGCAGAGGGCTCTGACTGCAGTACTGCAGCTTTACCACTCTGTGCTATGGGGCTCTTTCTTAAATTATAACTATCATACCAAAACCTTACTCCCGTCATACTTTTAAAATTACTTCCTCCTATTTGGCCCCAATGGCATGAGGAAGATTTCCATCCGTCTGCTTTATAGGTTTTGGTTCTTTTCCCATTTTTTTTGTGGGCGGAAAACATTAGAAAGTTTGTCAAATCATAGACCTCAGCAAAATTCTCACTGGGAGCACAATGGAGCACAGAAGGGGCGGTTTTTTTGTGGGGGGAGGGGTAAGAAAGAGTACAACAAAATGGCTCCAGAGCTTTTCTCCTGTGAGCTCCTGCCCAAAATGAGGCCTGTATCTCTTCCAGGGCTTTTTTTGTAGCACAGACTTCTTTACATATTAGGCCACACCTCCCTGATGTAGCCACTCCTCTTGGAGCTTACAGTAGGCCCTGGACTAAGAGCCCTGGAAGCTATAGGAGGATTGGCTACATCAGGGAGGTGTGGCCTAATATGCAAAGGAGGTCCTGCTACAAAAAAAAGCCCTGTGCCCCTATCCAGTCTCCTCCTTCTCCACATCCAGTCAGCTGGGTGACCTTGGGCCAGTCACAAGTTCTCTCAGAGCTGTTCTCTCAAGAGCAGTCCTCTCAGAGCTCTCTCAGCCCCACCTACCTCACAGGGTGTCTGTTGTGGGGCATGCCACTCCGAGACTCCAAGAAAAGGGCAGGGTATAAATCCAATCTGTTCTTCTTCTGAAACTGTCGACACATATTCCTCCAGTTTACCCTGAGCACCATCCGTCTCCCTCTGTTGCACCCCTCGATTCCAGTTTTAGACTGCAGGCTCCTCAGGGCAGAGATCTGTCCTTATACAGCAGGGGTGGCCAAACTTTGGCTCACCCAAAGGAAGATTAACATGTGGAATTCACTGCCACAGGCGACGGCTACAAGCATAGGCAGCTTCAAGCAGCTCTCAAAGTCCCCACTGCCCTATTGGCCAGCTTGGAGAAGGCATTTGTCTCTTTAAATCACTTCTCCGAATCAAGACAGCTGGTTGCTTGGAGAATGCATTTTTAAGTTAGTTGCTTTCTTTCCAACTCTCCATTCCTCCTCCATCTTCCTTTCTTGCTGTCTTGCAGCTCTCGAACATCTAATGTTTATGCCTTGTGGCTCTCAAACATCTGATGTTTATTCTGTGTGAGTTAAGCAAGTTTGGCCACCGCTGTTATACAGAGATCAAATGCAGACGGAGGATCACAGCCCACACAAACTCTCCTCCAGCCTGCCTGAGGCTCTTGGCATTTCTGCCAAAGCAAGAAATGTCTCACCTGCTTTTCATTGATTTCTGTTGCATAACCATCCCTGGGTTTTCACACAAAGCAGCCTTATATCATCGTCAGACACTGGTCTATTTAGGTCGGAGGGGCCCACTCATACGGGCAGTCAGAAGCAGGACTCACATTCAGCAGGAGCTCACAGGAGCGCACCTACCTCCCCACCTACCTTCTCCATTGAATAGTAGGTGCAGCTGCAAAACAATCCTTGGTTTAGGAGAGCAGCCAGCCAGCCACCAGGAGCTTTGCCACGCCCCCAGCACCCCTCATTAACCCCTGGAGAAGCCCACGCCACCCTTTCTCCACTTCTTATGTGATTTTGGGTGGGGGGGGTGGCTTGCTGGCCTTTGACTGGGGGGGCAGCCCAGGAGAGCCCCAGGAGAGCGAGGCCTGCTTGGGCTGGCTAGAGCTCCAGCCAGCCCAAGCAGGCCTCCCTAACCTGGGGCTCTCCTTTATTGCATCAGGTTGCTTTTGGCTGGGGGGGGGGAGACAAGATATGTTATGCTAATAAGCTCCCTCATTTATTCTTCTAAAAAACGACCCCTGTTCAGAACCATCGATAGCTTTTTTTGTAGCAGGACCTCCTTTGCAGGGCCCCCCCCCCCCCCGGAGAACGGGAACCCTGCTTCAATCATGGTTTTAATTTTTACTTTCTGTATTTTATCTATATCGTAAAGCTGCCTTGAGCTTCGGAAGGAAGAAGGCAGCTAACGTTTTAAATAAATAAAACACTTTATTTTGATTTCAGGGGAAGAGACAAAAAAAGAGCGACCAAGAACGATCACACTGCATCTTCCTTTGACATGGAAAATGGCATGCATGTCTGGCCACGCGCACTGCCCCGAGGTGCCAACCAATGTTCCCTGTAGAATCCTGTGAGCAAAAATTCTACTTTGTGAGCTACTGGCAAGCATTCAAGTTGTGAGCGACTGCACAAATCAAGCGTGCTCTGGGTCGTCCTTCCTGAGCGAAGACAAAAATGCGTGAGCTGGAGGCTAAAAATCTGTGAGCCAGCTCACGCTAACTCAGCCTAGATGGAACACGGGTGCCCAGGGGTGGAGTTCTAGCAGGAGCTCGTTTGCATATTAGGCCACACACACCTGATGCAGCCAATCCTCCACAAGCGTACAAAAAAGAGCCTTGTAAGGTCCTGGAGGATTGGCTACATTGGGGGGGGGGGTGGCCTAATATGCAAAGGAGCTGCTGCTAGAATTCTACCCCTGCTGGTGCCAACTCTAGACCCTTGAAACTCCTGGAGATTTGGGGCTGAAATTAGGGTCGGGCAGGGTTTGAGGAGGGGTGGTTCCTCGACGGGAGTATAATCCCATCCAGGCCACCCTCCAAAGGAGCCGTTTTCTCCAGAGGCCCCGATCTCTGCCGCTTATGAGATGAGCAGTAATTCCTGGAGATCTCCAGGCCCCACCTGGAGGTTGTCCATCATACTCAAGAAATATCTGGGGACTTTGGTGGGGGTGGAGCCAGGAGCAAGGGTGCAGCAAGCATGACTGAACTCCGAAGGGAGTTCTGGCTATCACATTTAAAGGGACCGCACGCCTTTTCAATACCTCCCCTCCATTTGGAATAACGAAGGATAGGGGCACCGGGGTTCATAGAACTGGAGCCCCTGGTCCAATCCTTTTGAAACTTGGGGGATGTTTTGAGGAGGGGCACCGGATGCTTTGCTGCAAATTTGGTGCCTCTGCCTCAGAAAACAGCCCCCCCCCCAAAGCCCCAGATAGCCACGGATCAATTCTCCATTATACCCTATGGCAGGGGTGGCCACATTTGCTTAATGTAAGAGCCGTACAGAATAAACATCAGATGTCGGAGAGCCGCAAGACGTGAACATCAGATGTTTGAGAGCCACCAGACAAGGAAGGAAAGCAAATAGACAGGAGGAAGAGGTGGAAGGAAAGCAACTTTAAATGCATTCCTCAAGTTGCTGCCTGGGTCAGCACGAAGAAGCGATTGAAAGAGAGAAAGGCCTTCTCCAAGCTGGTCAACAGGGCAGCGAGGGCTTTTTTTTTATTATTGTTTTAACAATTTATTGATAACATATGGTTACAAAACTTAAGTATAAATTTTCTATACTAACCCATATGATATTTCAACCCCCCCTCCCTCCAATGTTTGACTTCCCCGAAGTTATAAATTTAAGTTCAATACTAAAGGTACCGCTAACCAATCAAAGTTCAATATTCTTTTTTTTTTCTCATTAATACTAAAAAATTGTCCAATGTCCTTTTACATTCCACTCTTTCTCCATATATCCTTTAAATTTCTTCCACTCCTTTTTGAATATATCTAAATCATAGTCTCTTAAAGTTCTAGTTAGTTTGTCCATCTCACTCCACCATAAAACTTTCACAATCCAATCCCATTTTTCTGGTATTTTTCCTTGCTTCCACAGCTGCGCAAACAATGTCCTAGCAGCTGAGAGCAAGTACCAAATTAAAGTCCTGTCTTCCTTCGGAAATTTTTCTAATTGTAATCCAAGCAAAAAAGCCTCTGCAGTTTTTTTAAAAGTCATAACCCAAAATTTTGGAGATTTCTTGTTATATCATCTTCGGGCAGCGAGGGCTTTGAGGGCCACATGATATGTGTGAAAAGAGCCACATGTGAGTCTCATTTCATGTAGATCAGGGGTCCTCAACCTACGGCCCGCGGGCCAGATGCGGCCCACCGGGTTATGGCAAAATCCGACCGGAAGTGACGTTCGACCTAAACTCGCGTTAGCAACGCACACTTCCGGCACTGGGCTGAGGCGGCGGAGACAGAGTGTGAGGTGATACTGAGGTGAGGTGAGTTCCCAGGACGGGGTGTGTGGTGTGGGGAAGGGGGAGAGATGCAGAAGACGGAGAACTGACGGCCCGCGGCCTTGTACAGTAACGGCAGTCCGGCCCTCCAACAGTCTGAGGGACAGTGAACTGGCCCCCTATTTAAAAAGGTTGAGGACCCCTGATGTAGATAGATCCAAGCGGGCAGCCATGTTGGTCTGCAGCAACAGAACAAAGTAGGAGTCAAATCACACCTTTAAGACCAACGAAGTTTTATTCAGAATGGAAGCTTTCATGTGCTCTAAGAACACTTCATCTGTACCAGATTCCTTGTCCGATGAAGCGTGCTTGGAGCACACGAAAGCTTACCTTCTCAATAAAACTTCGTTGGGTCTTAAAGGTGACTCCTGGTGACTTTGTTTTCCTGAACCACAGCTAGGGTTGCCAAGTCCAATTCAAGAAATATCGGGGACTTTGGGGGTGGAGCCAGGAGACGTGGGGGTGGAGCCAGGAGCAAGGGTGTGACAAGCAGAGCTGAACTCCAAAGGGAGTTCTGGCCATCACATTTCAAGGGACCGCACACCTTTTAAATGCCTTCCTTCCATAGGAAATAATGAAGGATAGGGGCACCTTCTTTCGGGGCTCATAAAATTTGACCTCTTGGTACAATCTGGGGGGGTATTTTGGGGAGAGGCACTGGATGCTGTACTGAAAATCTGGTGCTTCTACTTAAAAAAACAGCCCGCCCAGAGCCCCAGATACCCGCGGATCAATTCTCCATTATTTTCTATGGGAATAAGTCTCCATAGGGAATAATAGAGTTCCCAGCACACATTTCCCTCCCCTCCCCCCCTTTCTGATGACCCTGAAGCGGAGGGGGGGGAGGACCTCCAAACTGGGGGATCCCCTGCCCCCACCTGGGGATTGGCAATCCTACTGGCCACCCCTGCCCTATGGGGACAGGTCTCCATAGGGTTTAATGGGGTGCGCAGGAGACATTTCCCTCCCCCCTCCCCGCTTTCTGATAACCCTGAAGAGGGGGGGGGAGGCCTCCAAACTGGGGGATCCCCTGCCCCCACCTGGGGATTGGCAATCCTACTGGCCACCCCTGCCCTATGGGGACAGGTCTCCATAGGGTTTAATGGGGTGCGCAGGAGACATTTCCCTCCCCCCTCCCCGCTTTCTGATAACCCTGAAGAGGGGGGGGGAGGCCTCCAAACTGGGGGATCCCCTGCCCCCACCTGTGGATTGGCAATCCTATTGGCCACCCCTGCCCTATGGGGATAGGTCTCCATAGGGTTTAATGGGGTGCGCAGGAGACATTTCCCTCCCCCCTCCCCGCTTTCTGATAACCCTGAAGAGGGGGGGGGAGGCCTCCAAACCGGGGGATCCCCTGCCCCCACCTGGGGATTGGCAATCCTACTGGCCACCCCTGCCCTATGGGGATAGGTCTCCATAGGGTTTAATGGGGTGTGCAGGAGACATTTCCCTCCCCCCTCCCCGCTTTCTGATAACCCTGAAGAGGGGGGGGAGGCCTCCAAACTGGGGGATCCCCTGCCCCCACCTGGGGATTGGCAATCCTATTGGCCACCCCTGCCCTATGGGGATAGGTCTCCATAGGGTTTAATGGGGTGCGCAGGAGACATTTCCCTCCCCCCTCTCCGCTTTCTGATAACCCTGAAGAGGGGGGGAGGCCTCCAAACCGGGGGATCCCCTGCCCCCACCTGGGGATTGGCAATCCTATTGGCCACCCCTGCCCTATGGGGATAGGTCTCCATAGGGTTTAATGGGGTGCGCAGGAGACATTTCCCTCCCCCCTCCCCGCTTTCTGATAACCCTGAAGAGGGGGGGAGGCCTCCAAACCGGGGGATCCCCTGCCCCCACCTGGGGATTGGCAATCCTATTGGCCACCCCTGCCCTATGGGGATAGGTCTCCATAGGGTTTAATGGGGTGCCCAGCAGACATTTCCCTCCCCCCTTTCTGATAACCCTGAAGAGGGGGGGAGGCCTCCAAACCGGGGGATCCCCTGCCCCCACCTGGGGATTGGCAACCCTCAAAGGCAGCGGGCGCTCTTCGGAGGATCCCTTCGGCCCGGGCTCCCCAGACAAGCCAGGCCTTGCCCACGGCTCGCCAGCCCGCATTCCTGGGGCCCGCCGCCCTCTGAGTCAGCCGGCGTGCGCCCACAAGCCCAGCAACCCACAAAGGCGGCAGTCCGGGCGGCCTCTAGCGGCAGGCACGCCGCATGGCACCGGGTGGGCGGCCTCGCTCCCTCGACGGCAGGCCGCGCCAAGCGGAAAGGGCAGAGTTTGCAGCCTGCAGAGGTGCGTGGGGAGGGGGAAGGGGTTTTTGCAAAACTCCCTCCACTAGGGTTGCCAGTCCCCAGGTGGCTACTGTAATACACACAGGAAGCGACAGCGTGCAGATGCTTAGAAATGAACAGAACGCTGTGAATTCTTGCAATACATATTATACGCACTCAATGCATCATTTTCATAGAATATGAACATAGGAAGCTGCCTTCTGCTGAATCAGACCCTGGGTCCATCAAAGTCAGTATTGTCTACTCAGACTAGCAGCAGCTCTCCAGGGTCTCAAGCTGAGGTTTTTCATGCCTATTTCCTTGGACCCTTTTTAGTTGGAGATGCCAGGGATTGAACCTGGGACCTTCTGCTTACCAAGCAGATGCTCTACCACTGAGCCACCATCATAGAGTTGGAAGGGACCTCCAGAGTAAATCTAGTCCAACCCACTGCACAATGCAGGAAACTCACAAAACCCAAAACCCAGGTGCCATCAAGAAGGTCCATCAGTGAGGTTTGTTTTTTTTTTTTTTTTTGCGCAAAACTCCCTCCACTGGGGTTGCCAGTCCCCAGGTGGGGCAGGGTAAAGGTACAAAAAACCTCCACGAAAACCAGCTTCAACGATTAAGAAGTTTAAGTGTCATTTACAAAATACTTATAACCCAACTAAACACATCAAAAGTGAAGTCAATCACAATGTAAAGTGACAGAACATGGACCACACCCGTATCCACAGTACTTAAGTCATATGAACATATGAAGCTGCCTTCTACTGAATCAGACCCTGGGTCCATCAAAGTCAGTATTGTCTTCTCAGACTGGCAGCGGCTCTCCAGGGTCTCGAGCTGAGGTTTTTCACACCTATTTGCCTGGACCCTTTTTTGGAGATGCCAGGGGATTGAACCTGGGATCTTCTGCTTCCCAAGCAGATGCTCTACCACTGAGCCACCGTCCCTCCCCAAATGAACATATGAAGCTGCCTTCTACTGAATCAGACCCTGGGTCCATCAAAGTCAGTATTGTCTTCTCAGACTGGCAGCAGCTCTCCAGGGTCTCAAGCTGAGGTTTTTCACACCTATTTGCCTGGACCCTTTTTTGGAGATGCCGGGGATTGAACCTGGGACCTTCTGCTTCCTAAGCAGATGCTCTACCACTGAGCCACCGTCCCTCCCCGATCTTTAAGTCTTTAAGCATGAAATTTCTTGAACTGAAGATCCAGGCTGTGGTGAAAAAAGGTCGCTATTCAAACGGAGTGCAACGCTCCAGTCTTTTTGGTGAACAGATGAGCAGAATGTCATGCCGCGAGGCATCAGAACGCGACAGAGTTGCGCTGTTCTCTCTGTTTCACGTAGTGCTTCAATGAGCTTCAAGAGTACATTACTAAAATTCCTTCCTAGGAGAGCAACGCTTCAATATTCTTAGAGATGTAATCGACCAATGTAATCGAAGAATATTGAAGCGTTGCTCTCCTAGGAAAGAATTTTAGTAATGTACTCTTGAAGCTCGTTGAAGCACTACGTGAAACAGAGAGAACAGCGCAACTCTGTCATGGAGCGTTGCACTCCGTTTGATGGAGAGCCGGTTTGGTGTAGTAGTTAAGTGTGCAGACTCTTATGTGGGAGAATCGGGTTTGATTCCCCACTCCTCTGCTTGCACCTGCTAGCATGGCCTTGGGTCAGCCATAGCTCTGGCAGAGGTTGTCCTTGAAAGAGCAGCTGCTGTGAGAGCCCTCTCAGCCCCACCCACCTCACAGGGTGTCTGTTGTGGGGGAGGAAGGTAAAGGAGATTGTGAGCCGCTCTGAGACTCTTCGGAGTGGAGGGCGGGATATAAATCCAGTATCTTCATCTACCACACAGGGTGTCTGTTGTGGGGGAGGAAGGGAAAGGAGATTGTGAGCCGCTCTGAGACTCTTCGGAGTGGAGGGCGGGATATAAATCCAATATCTTCTTCTTCTTCTTCTTGAATATTGACCTTTTTTCACCACAGCCTGGATCTTCAGTTCAAGAAATTTCAGGCTTAAAGACTTAAGTACTATGGATACGGGTGTGGTCCGTGTTCTGTCACTTTGCATTGTGATTGACTTCCCTTTTGATATGCTTAGCTGTGTTATAAGTATTTTGTAAATGACACTTTCTTTACTGTTGAAGCTGGTTTTTGCGGAGGTTTTTGTACCTTTGCCCTGCTCCGTATATTCCACGTTTCTCTGTGGTGTTGCTATAACCCCAGGTGGGGGCAGGGGATCCACTTTGGAGGCCCCCTTTCCCTAGTTTCAAGGTCATCAGAAAGCAGGGGAAAATGTCTGCTGCAAAGGAAAGGTCCCCTGTGCAAGCACCAGTCGTTTCCGACTCTGGGGTGACGTTGCTTTCACAACGTTTTCACGGCGGACTTTTTACGGGGTGGTTTGCCATTGCCTTCCCCAGTCCTGTACGCTTTCCCCCAGCAAGCTGGGTACTCATTTGACCCACCTCGGAAGGATCGAAGGCTGAGTCAACCTTGGGCCGGCTACCTGAATACAGCTTCCGCTGGAATCGAACTCTGGTCGTGAGTGGAGAATTCAGACCACAGTACTGCAGTACTGCTGCTTTACCACTCTGCGCCACGGGGCTGCTAGCCTCTCCATAATTCCCTATGAAAAACGATTCCTATAGGATATAATGGAGAATTGATCATGGGGCTCCGAGGAGGCTGTTTTTTTTTAGGTAGAGGCACCACATTTTCAACATAGCATCCAGCGCCTCTCCCCAAAACACCCACCAAGTTTCAAAAAGATTGGACCAGGGGGTCCAATTCTATGAGCCCCAAAAGAAGGTGCCCCTATCCATTATTTCCTATGGAAGGAAGGAATTGAAAAGGTGTGCGGTCCCTTTCCATGTGATGGCCAGAACGCCCTTTGGAGTTCAGTTCTGCTTGTCGCACCCTTGCTCCTGGCTCAACCCCCAAAGTCTCCTGGCTCCATCCCCAAAGTCTCCTAGCTCCACCATCAAATTCTACTGGCTCCACCCCAATGTCTCCTGGCTCCACCCCCCAAATTCTCCTGGCTCCACCCCAATGTCGTCTGGCTCCACCCCCAGAGTCTCCTAGCTCCACCATCAAATTCTACTGGCTCCACCCCAATGTCTCCTGGCTCCACCCCCCAAATTCTCCTGGCTCCACCCCAATGTCTCCTGGCTCCACCCCCAGAGTCTCCTGCCTCCACCCTCAAAGTCTCCTAGCTCCACCCCAATGTCTCCTGGCTCCACCCTCAAAGTCTCCCAGATATTTCTTGAATTGGACTTGGCAACCTTAGATGGGAGGAAAGTGTTTTGTTTTGGATTTTTTGCAAAACGCCCTCGACTTTCGAGCCAGCTGCATTCTGGCCGCCCCGGTGATCTTGCAAGGCAGCTTTCTTGGGTTTCCTTCGCCTCGCTCACCGCTTTTTTTTTGTTTCTTTTCCGCCCGCTCGGCGAAAAGCAGATTTTCTTGGCTTGCAGCTTCGGCTCCTCCGGGGAGGCGACTGGAAACAACGGAGCTCTGCTGCCGGGCGGAGTTCCCTAATCCAATTAAGCCTACCTCTGCTGCTCTCGGCCCCTGCCTGGCTGCGAGGGACGGGCGGCTGCGCCAAGGCGGGTCTCGCCGGCGGGGTCGTGTCCTTTGGAAAGGAAGGATCGGCGGTCACGGGTTGCCAGCCACCAGGGAAAGCCTGGAGCTCTCTTGAAATTAGCTATACCGGGGTGGCCAAACTAGCTTAATGTAAGAGCCACATGTAATGCCAGATGTTTGAGAGAGGAAGGAAGGAAGGAAGGAAGGAAGGAAGGAAGGAAGGAAGGAAGGAAGGAAGGAAGGAAGGAAGGAAGGAAGGAAGGAAGGAAGGAAGGAAGGAAGGAAAATAAATGGGGGAGGGAGGGGGAAATAAAGCAACTTTAAATATATTTTCCAAGCTGCCAGCTGGCCTGGCTTGGAGGAGAAGTGATTTAAAGAGACAAATGTCTTCTCCAAGCCGGCCGATGGGGCGGTGGGGGCTTCAAGAGCCACACAATGTATGTGAAAGAGCCGCATGGGGCTCCCGAGCCACAGTTTGGCCGCCCCTGATGTATACTGATGAATAGGCTTGTCAGAACAGTGTTGGAGTCTGGGGGCGCTTCGAAGACCAACAAAGTTGGCTTCACTTTTGTTACACAACTCTGTTGGTTTTAGAGGAGCCAATGGACTCCAGCTTTATCCTATTGCTTCAAACCAGGGGAGGCCAAACTGCAGCTCGGGCGCCACTGTGGCTCTTTCACACATACTGTGTGGCTCTCGAAGCCCCACCGCCCCATCAGCTTGCTTGGAGAAGGTATTTCTCTCTTCAAGTCACTTCAAGCTGGTGGCTTGAATGCATTTAAATTTAAAGCTGTTTTCTTTCCACCTCTCTCTTCCCCATCTATTTTCCTCCCTTCCTTCCTTCTTCCAGCTCTCAAACATCTGCCATTCATGTCTTGCGGCTCTCAGACATCTGACGTTTATTCTATATGGCTTTTACTTTAAGCAAGTTTGCCCCCCCCCCCTTTTTATCTATATCTGTGGGCAGACAAATCTGATTCCATCCTGTTTGACGAAGTGTGCCTGTACACAAAAGCTCAGAGCCTGAATAAAACTTTGTCTGTTTTAAACGTGCCATTGGACTCTAACTTTGTCACACTGCTTCAGACCAATGCGGCCACCCACCTAGAACCAGAGGTGATTCACAATGTTATCAAAACTTCAGATACACGAATGAGTAGCCATCACCTTGTGGTTTTCTCACTTCCCCAAATTCAACTTCATGAACTCAGCTGACTTCCAGACTACAGCATAAAGTCCTTCGCTCTGGGTTGGGAGATGCCTGGAGGGTTTTTTTGGGGGGGTGGAGCCTGGGGAGGGCGGAGTTTGGAGAGAGGAGGGGCCTCAGCCGGGTATACCACCTTCCGAAGCAGCCATTTTCTCCAGGGGAGAGAAATACCTTCTCCAAGCAAACAGGAAACGTTACCGTGGCTTTGTAAAAAAGAGGTTATTTATTTACAACTATACACAGGTTGAGAGGAACAACGTTAATCTCAAAGAGAAAATAAAAAGGTCCATATCATAGGAGAGCCAGTTTGGTGTAGTGGTTAAGTGCGCAGACTCTTGTCTGGGAGAACCAGGTTTGATTCCCCACTCCTCCACTTGCACCTGCTGGTATGGCCTTGGGTCAGCCATAACTCTGGCAGAGGTTGTCCTTGAAAGGGCAGCTGCTGTGGAAGTCCTCTCAGCCCCACCCACCTCACAGGGTGTCTGTTGTGGGGGAGGAAGGTAAAGGAGATTGTGAGCCGCTCTGAGACTCTTCGGAGTGGAGGGCGGGATATAAATCCAATATCTTCATCTACCTCACAGGGAGTCTGTTGCGGGGGAGGAAGGTAAAGGAGATTGTGAGCCGCTCTGAGACTCTTCGGAGTGGAGGGTGGGATATAAATCCAATATCTTCATCTACCTCACAGGGTGTCTGTTGCGGGGGAGGAAGGGAAAGGAGATTGTGAGCTGCTCTGAGACTCTTTGGAGTGGAGGGCGGGATATAAATCCAATATCTTCATCTACCTCACAGGGTGTCTGTTGCGGAGGAGGAAGGTAAAGGAGATTGTGAGCCGCTCTGAGACTCTTCGGAGTGGAGGGCGGGATATAAATCCAATATCTTCATCTACCTCGCAGGGTGTCTGTTGCGGGGGAGGAAGGTAAAGGAGGTTGTGAGCCACTCTGAGACTCTTCAGAGTAGAGGGCAGGATATAAATCCAATTTCTTCTTCTTCTTCTTCTTCTTCTTCTTCTTCTTCTTCTTCTTCTTCTTCTTCTTCTTCTTCTTCTTCTTCTTCTTCTTCTTCATGTTTTAACACCCGTGCCTAGAAAAACAGAAGTCTATTCTTCTTTGGATAAAACACTGGACTTGGCTGGGTATTCTCGAACATGGGTAGTAAATGACGGATGAGTTATTCTTAAAACTGCCTGAACGTCACTACTGGCTGACTAAGAGCGGGAAAAAGATCTTGTCCATTTCAACCTATTAGCACTCCTCAGATGGCAGGGCAGCTTGATCCTGAACAGATCCCAGATTCTTCACATTCCTACTTTAACGACCGTGGAGGTGATGCAAAAAAAGGCCTTAAAAGACGAGAGACAGCAGTTGTATCGAGAACAACAAACCCTGCTTTGGCTTATAATCTTAAAAAAAAAGACCACACGGTGGGGGAGGGATCCAGAGGAAGGGAAGAAGGAGGTGATGAGAGCAAAGGTCAAAGGTCCACAAACAAATTCCCCGAACATGGGCCAAACCGGATGTCCAGACCTGACAGCGGGATCCCAAAGAAAGTTACCCCATTCTAAGTTCCTCGACTTCCACAGACTTAAAAGGGTATAACTCTACCTAGGATAGAAGCACAAACATGGCTTTTTTTTTTTTAAATAGCATGGTATTTGATTTCACAAAGGTACAGCTGAAGGGGAAGCTAAAAGAACCGAAGTGGGAAGGAAACGGCAGGCAGAGACTTTGATGGGGTAACAGGGATTCTTAGAAAAAAAGGATAAGAAACATCCAAGTACAAACCATGTGGAGAGTTATACTGGCACACTAAAACAGCTGCACGGGGTTCTCCGGATCCAACTTAGGTTGAACATATGAACATATGAAGCCGCCTTCTACTGAATCAGACCCTGGGTCCATCCAAGTCAGTCTCGTCTACTCAGACTGGCAGCGGCTCTCCAGGGTCTCCAGCTGATTTTTTTCACACCTATCTGCCTGGACTCTTTTTAGTTGGAGATGCCGGGGATTGAACCTGGGGCCTTCTGCTTACCAAGCAGATGCGCTACCACTGAGCCACTGTCCTTGCAGCCGTAGGCACTGGCTTTTATAAACGTTAAAAGAGAGACCAAGTAATCTCGAACAGGTTCCAATAAGAAGCAGAGGTGGGAGCAGGGCCTTTTTGGGGGTGGGAGTGCACAGGAGCGGAGCTCCACCTGAGCAGGCCAGGGCTCTGGCAGGCATGCTGGGGAAGGCGCGAGGAGTAGGGTTGCCAAGTCCAATTTAAAAAATACCTGGGGACTTTGGGGGTGGAGCCAGGAGACTTTGGGGGTGAAGCCAGGAGACATTAGGGGTGGAGCCAGGAACAAGGGTGTGACAAGCATAATTGAACTCCAAGGGAGTTCTGGCCATCACATTTAAAGGGACAGCACACTTTTTCAATGCCTTCCTCCCATAGGAAATAATGAAGGATAGGGGCACCTTCTTTTGGGTCCCCCTGGTCCAATCGTTTTGAAGCTTGGGGGATATTTTGGGGAGAGGCACTAGATGCTGTACTGAAAATTTGGTGCCTCTACCTAAAAAAACAGCCCCCTCAGAGCCCCAAATACCTGCAGATCAATTCTCCATTATTTTCTATGGGAATAAATCTCCATAGGGAATGATAGAGTTCCCAGCAGACATTTCCCTCCCCTCCCCCCGCTTTCTGATGACCCTGAAGCGGGGGGAGGGCCTCCAAACCGGGGGATCCCCTGCCCCCACCTGGGGATTGGCAACCCTAGCAAGGAGGCATCTTTAAAGGCATAGTTGGTAAGAGTATGGGCTGCAGAAAATTTGTGGATTATTAATCAACATATCAAATATCTGTAACTGTTCAGTTTTACAGTTCCAGTTAGGCAAATATGCATAACTTATATACTGTAATTATGAAAAGGCTGTTTTCCCCTGGGTTACAAATTCAACATAGCAACTGTGCGTTATATACGTTGTATATAACTTATGTTACAAATGGCACAAGAAACCAGGGCACCACGCACGGCTTGTCTAAACTAAACTGGAGTGACTGTACATCAAGGAACTGGCACAGGTTCCAAAGTACATGGAACAAAAACGAAATATGTGCCAGCCCTGTTTCTAGCAGCTTGGGTGTGACTTCTAGAGAAACCCCAGCTACACCATGATTGACAGGTTAACAAGGCTCTGAGAGACACCCTGCATTCATCTGGGTTTTGTTCACTGTGCCCTAGAATGTGATGGGTTCAACCGGGGTGGAATTCTAGCAGGAGCTCCTTTGCCTATTAGGCCACACCCCATGATGTAGCCAATCCTCCAGGACCTTACGAGGCTCTTTTTTGTAAGCTCTTGGAGGGTTGGCTACATCAAGGGGGTGTGGCCTAATAGGCAAAGGAGCTCCTGCTAGAATTCCACCCCTGGGTTCAGCCCAGAAATGAGGGTTGACACCTGTTTTGTTTGACAGGCCAGGCCCCTTGCGCTTTTTGAAGCAGGAATTCAGTATCTCCCTGGCATGTGTGACTTGTTGGGCCTGCTCTGCCACCGTCAAAGTTGCCTTGCAGTTTCTCGCAATTTTTTTTATTTTCAGAGGGGAAACAAATCCCCCATTTTCCACACAGGGCATGGGAGGAGGTTACCCTCTTCCTCCAAAAGGAATTGGGTTGATAATGGGCGGAGAAGAGGAAAAAAACGTCTGCTAAACACTTTCTTTAAAATAGAACACGTTTTTGACAAAGGCTTCTGAGAGCTGCATTTATATTTCTCTTTACACGCCCAGGGAAATGCTGATCAGCGTTTTGGGGTCAGGCAACAATTTTTCTCCAGGCCAGTTTGGCCAGGGATCCTGGAGAAGAAGGTGATTGCAGAGCTATACCTAGGGTTGCCAAGTCCAATTCAAGAAATTTCTGGGGACTTTGGGGGTGGAGCCAGGAGACATTAGGGGTGGAGCCAAGATCAAGCCTGTGACAAGCATAATTGTCTCCAAAGGGAGTTCTGGCCCTCACATTTAAAGGGACGGCACACCTTTTCAATGCCTTCCTTCCATAGGAAATAATGAAGGATAGGGGCACCTTCTTTCGAGGCTCATAGAATTGGACCCCCTGGTCCAATCTTTTTGAAACTTGGGGGGTATTTTGGGGAGAGGCACTAGATGCTATACTGAAAATTTGGTGCCTCTACCCCAAAAAACAGCCCCCCCAGAGCCTCAGATACCCGCAGATCAATTCTCCATGATTTTCTATGGGAATAAATCTCCATAGGGAATAATAGAGTTTCCAGCAGACATTTCCCTCCCCTCCCCCCGCTTTCTGATGACCCTGAAGCGGGGGGAGGGCCTCCAAACCGGGGGATCCCCTGCCCCCACCTGGGGATTGGCAACCCTATCTATACCCCACCCTTCCCTCTGAATCAGACTCTCAGAGTGGCCTACAGATCTCCTTCCCCCACAACAGACACCCTGTGAGGTGGGTGGGGCTGGAGAGGGCTCTCACAGCAGGTGCCCTTTCAAGGACAACCTCTGCCAGAGCTATGGCTGACCCAAGCCCATTCTAGCAGCTGCAGGTGGAGGAGTGGAGAATCAAACGCGGTTCTCCCAGATAAGAGTCCGCACACTTAACCAATACTCCAAACTCCTTCCTGGAGGGTTTGAGGGCTTTTTTGCCTAATATGCAAAGGAGTTCCTGCTACAAAAAAACCCCTAGTTGTGAGGATAAATGAAAGAGAGATCCATGCATTCTTTGGAGGACAGGCCAGAGGAAAACGTGCCCGATAGATTAATGAAAGTCACTGTTTTCCTCTCCCCATTTTTCTTTTTTAAGTTGTTTAGATTTTTATGGGATCTTTATAGGCTGAAAAGTAAACGAATAAGCTTTTTTTTTTTTAAGTGTCCACTCAAGAGGTCTGGAGATGAGCCCAGCAATCGGTTTTCAAAGCTGGAATGCCATCCTGAAAGATGTAATCTCCAGGAATGTTATCCTACAGGATGTAATATCCCAGGAGTGCCTCTGAGCACATGCAGAGGGTGTATTCCTCCTCATCAAACAGTGACCACCACCCCTAGGATACTAGAGATCAGGGGTCATTTTGTAGAAAAATAGGTGGTGGAGCTCATCAAGGGATTGTTATGCAGCTGCACCTTCTATTCAATAGATAAGGTAGGTGGGTGGGGAGGAAGAGGGGGAACCCTCAGAAAGTTTCAGAAGCTGCGCTCCTGTGAGCTCCTGCTGAATCTGAGGCCTGCTAGAAATCAAAGAACCTCCAGAATTTGGAGGCCCTCCTGTAATCAGTTTGATGTAGGGGACAACCTCTGCCATAGCTATGGCTGACCCAAGGCCATTCTAGCAGTTGCAGGTGGAGGAGTGGGGAATCAAACCTGGTTCTCCCAGATAAGAGTTCGCATGCTTAACCACTACTCCAAACTGCCTTCCTGGAGGGTTTGAGGGCTTTTTTGCCTAATATGCAAAGGCGTTCCTGCTACAAAAAAACCCCTAGTTGTGAGGATAAATGAAAGAGAGATCCATGCATTCTTTGGAGGACAGGCCAGAGGACTTCTGGGAGAACCAGGGCTGATTCTGCATTTGGTGTTTGCCTCCCTTTCGGTCTGGGGTTGTTCCATGCTGGTGTGATTTCCCGATTCCGCGCTAGAGGATTTATCCCGGATTCAATTCCCAATCTGTTCCGTGTGTTCTGATTCCGCATTACTGCTGCTCCAGGAGTCTCCCCCACAATCAGAGCAATTTCCCCCTCCCTCCACCCTCCTTACTCATGCAGATGCTTTCCTTTTTTCTTTTTAACACGCATGCATGTTCGCGTTACGACTCAATAGTTTTTGTTTGCGTTACAACGTAATCTGAGTTGGCGATCAGGAAATCTGAGTTGGCGACCCACCATTATTATTTAGTTAAATTCTAAGCGCTCTTTGCATGCTTGTGTTCCGTGCATGATGGATGATCAGCGGCTTAGACAGCTGTCCCGAATAAGTGCTGATAATGGGCAAATTGCGTTACATTGTTATATATTTTTCGTGTTGCAACGCGAAACGTGATTTGTTTTTTAAAAAAATACTTTATTTAAGATATTGGATAAGAACATAAGAGAAGCCATGTTGGATCAGGCCAATGGCCCATCCAGTCCAACACTCTGTGTCACACAGTGGCCAAATATATATATACACACACACACACACTGTGGCTAATAGCCACTGATGGACCTCTGCTCCATATTTTTATCTAACCCCCTCTTGAAGCTGGCTATGCTTGTTGCCGTCATCACCTCCTGTGGCAGTGAATTCCACATGTTAATCACCCTTTGGGTGAAGGACTTCCTTTTATCCATTTTAACCCGACTGCTCAGCAATTTCATCGAATGCCCACGAGTTCTTATATTGTGAGAAAGGGAGAAAAGTAATTTTCAAAGGGAGTAAAATGAAGGAAGTATGACAAAATAACTGGGCGGAATCATGGGCGTGGAGTTATGTGGGTGTGTTCTACTGATGCGGGAAGTTTGACAGCGCATTGGTGTGAGTTCCGCACATTAAATCGCCAGCCACTAAACCGCATCAAAAATAAACTTCTCGCAAAATGACGATCTCCTAGACGCGGGGTGACACCGCTTCAGAGGCGGGTCATACTGCCACTCCGGGTCAAGAGATGAGGAAACCAACATCTGCCCCCAGGGGAAAGAAAGCACCGAGGCCGGAGCAAAGGCTAATGCGGAATCACCCAAAGTCTGATTCCCCACTCCTCCGCTTGCAGCTGCTGGAATGGCCTTGGGGTCAGCCATAGCTCTGGCAGAGGTTGTCCTTGAAAGGGCAGCTGCTGTGAGAGCCCTCTCAGCCCCACCCACCTCACAGGATGTCTGTTGTGGGGGAGAAGAGAGAGGAGATTGTAAACCACTCTGAGTCACTGATTCAGAGAGAAGGGCGGGGTATAAATCTGCAATTCTTCTTCTAATCTCAAGCACTTTTACATTGGGGGATTAAAACTAGTGCACCCAAGTCAGTCATAAGATCGATCGCAACAGCAGCTCTGGCCGGCGGGTTGGATCCAACTAGTCTTTCTGCCGGTGAAAGAGGAAGGTGAAGTCCCTTTGACGACTGCAATAACCTATTCTAGGGTGGCCAAAATTGTTTAACGTAAGAGCCATATAGAATAATCATCAGATATTTGAGAGCTGCAAGACATTAACATCAGATGTTTGAGAGAAGGAAGGAAGGAAGGAAGGAAGGAAGGAAGGAAGGAAGGAAGGAAGGAAGGAAGGAAGGAAGGAAGGAAGGAAGGAAAAGAGATGGGGGAGAGTGAGATGGAAAGAAAGCGACTTTAATTTTAACTATTCTCCAAGCCGCCAGCTGGATTGACTCGGAGAAGTCATACTCCAAGCCTGCCAATGGAGGTGGGGGTGGCTTCAAGAGCCACACAATATGTGTGAAAGAGCCACGTGTGACTCTTGAGTCCCGGTTTGGGCATCCCTGAGCTATGCTGAGACTCATAGGACCTGGGCAATGGGGGAGGTAGAAGGGAGCAGAATTGAGTGAAATTCAGTAAAACAGCTGGCTGGATCCAACCCCGTATATGAGACAGATGGGGGTGGTGGAGGCTTTCATAGTCTCTCTGGCTTTAGGATGAAGGTGCTGTTTCCCTTTTGCCGAGCTCTGTGGCCGGGTGGATTACAGAGTTCCCTTCCATCCATGTGTTCACCACGTACTTGTTGACAGCATAAATTGGGATGTCCACATCTTTTTCAGTCCCGGGGTGGGCCTTCTCTGTAACAGGCATGGAGAACTCCTCCTCTTCCTCATCTGGAGGGTAGTGCAGTGCCACGCAGAGCTGGTATACAGCCGTGCCAGTGGCCGAGCCCACCATCGGTGCCACGATCGGAACCCACCACCAATAGTTTCCAGCACTGGAAAAGAGAGGATGAAATAAGGATGAATGCCATCAAAGCTATCCTGTGCAGTGCCAAAAGGCTTTTAAGTGTTTCAGAAGCTGCATTGGTTGCAATTGATTTGATTTAATCCTTGAATATGCAAAAACAGCAATTCCCAGATTTCTGACACCAATTGTTTGTCTAATGCTAGAAAAATTGGCTTTCGGAGCGTTTGAACAAAGTTTGAGTCCAGTGGCACCAACCAATAGAAGAAGAAGAAGGCAATGACATTGGATTTATATCCCGCCCTCCACTCCGAAGAGTCTCAGAGCGGCTCACAATCTCCTTTCCCTTCCTCCCCCACAACAGACACCCTGTGAGGTAGATGAAGATATTGGATTTATATCCTGCCCTCCACTCCGAAGAGTCTCAGAGCGGCTCACAATCTCCTTTCCCTTCCTCCCCCACAACAGACACCCTGTGAGGTAGATGAAGATATTGGATTTATATCCCTCCCTCCACTCCGAAGAGTCTCAGAACAGCTCACAATCTCCTTTCCCTTCCTCCCCCACAACAGACACCCTGTGAGGTAGATGAAGATATTGGATTTATATCCTGCCCTCCACTCCGAAGAGTCTCAGAGCGGCTCACAACCTCCTTTCCCTTCCTCCCCCACAACAGACTCCCTGTGAGGTAGATGAAGATATTGGATTTATATCCCGCCCTCCACTCCGAAGAGTCTCAGAGTGGCTCACAATCTCCTTTCCCTTCCTCCCCAACAACAGACTCCCTGTGAGGTAGATGAAGATATTGGATTTATATCCTGCCCTCCACTCCGAAGAGTCTCAGAGCGGCTCACAACCTCCTTTCCCTTCCTCCCCCACAACAGACTCCCTGTGAGGTAGATGAAGATATTGGATTTATATCCCGCCCTCCACTCCGAAGAGTCTCAGAGCGGCTCACAATCTCCTTTCCCTTCCTCCCCAACAACAGACTCCCTGTGAGGTAGATGAAGATATTGGATTTATATCCCGCCCTCCACTCCGAAGAGTCTCAGAGCGGCTCACAACCTCCTTTCCCTTCCTCCCCCACAACAGACTCCCTGTGAGGTAGATGAAGATATTGGATTTATATCCCTCCCTCCACTCCGAAGAGTCTCAGAGCGGCTCACAATCTCCTTTCCCTTCCTCCCCCACAACAGACACCCTGTGAGGTGGGTGGGGCTGAGAGGGCTCTCCCAGCAGCTGCCCTTTCAAGGACAACCTCTGCCAGAGCTATGGCTGACCCAAGGCCATTCCAGCAGGTGCAAATGGAGGAGTGGGGAATCAAACCCGGTTCTGCCAGATAAGAGTCCACGCATGTAACCACTACACCAAACTGGCATACAAAGTGTGCATGCATCCGAAATCTTATACCCAGAATCCAACTTTGTTGGTCTTAAAGTTGCCACTGGACACAAACTTTGTTCTGTAGCTTCAGACCAACACAGCTACCCGCCTGTATCTATTTTCAGAGTGTTTGTTAAGAGAGAGGACTATCTGTCCTTTGAAGCTTCTGCATTTTCTGCTTGAGTCGCTGCCTCCTCGCTGAAAGAAGAATGTCCCAGAGCCGTGACTCGTTCTGAGGCACGACAGGCAGCCTCCTCCTAAGGATTCTGTGGCATTTCTACGTCAGGAGTGATTGAACTGATTCTCCCAACCCACTTGGAGGCTGATTCAGTCCCTTCTGCTGCATCTCTTCATCAGCATTGATGGGATGTTCAGATCATGCCAGGCCCAGAAATGGCTCAGAACTGGTTGGTCTTAGCTGAGGCTGATTGGAAGGGGACAAGTTCTGAGCAGGGACTGATCCAGAGGCGCAGCGGGCAGCTTCCTGCGCAGATGGATACTTTGGGATGGCAGGAATCTGTCACTGTTTCATTTGTTTGTCTTGACGCGGAGTGTGAGAAGGACCAGTGCAAAACCCATAACAAAGGAGACACGTGGAATTCACTGCCACAGGAGGTGGCAGCGGCTGCAAGCATAGGCAGCTTCAAGAGGGGATTGGATCAACATATGGAGCAGAGGTCCATCAGTGGCTATTAACCACAGCATATTGTTGGAACTCTCTTTCTGGGGCAGTGAGGCTCTGTTTTCTGGGTGCTTGGGAGAAGAAGAAGAAGATATTGGATTTATATCCCGCCCTCCACTCCAAAGAGTCTCAGAGCGGCTCACAATCTCCTTTTCCTTCCTCCCCCACAACAGACACCCTGTGAGGTGGGTGGGGCTGGAGAGGGCTCTCACAGCAGCTGCCCTTTCAAGGACAACCTCTGCCAGAGCTATGGCTGACCCAAAGCCATGCTAGCAGGTGCAAGTGGAGGAGTGGGGAATCAAACCCGGTTCTCCCAGATAAGAGTCCACACACTTAACCACTACACCAAACTAGCTCTCCCTACACCAAACTAGCTCTCCGGGAGGGACAACAGTGGTCCTGGGGGGGGGGGGGGTCTCCAGTTGTTCAAATATTCAAGGGGTTGAAATGTAGAATCACAGAATTGGAAGGGACCTCCAGGGTCATCTAGTCCAACCCCCTGCACAATGCAGGTAACTCACAAACACCTCCCCCTAAATTCACAGGATCCTTATTGTTGTCAGATGGCCATCTAGCCTCTGTTGGAAAACCTCCGAGGAAGGAGAGCCCACCACCTCCCGAGAGAACACAAAGCGTCTGGGAATCAATGCGCTACTCCTCCTCTCCCCACCCATTCATGCACCCACCTGAACACCTGAGGGCCCCACCCGGCCACGTAGGTGAAGAGCCGGGGGCCCAAGTCCCTGGCGGGGTTGATGGCGCAGCTGCAGTTGGACCCCATGGCCAGGCTGAGGGAGAGGACCAGCAGCCCCACACCCAGGGGCTCCAGACCTTTGGGGATGTTCTTGTTCCGGGAATCGATGAGTGCGAGGATGCACAACAGCAGCATCGCGGTGCCCAGGACCTGTCGAGGCAAGATAGGCACGTTTGTCAAAGAAAGCGTCACGCACAAGGGCCATTAGACATTTGCCTAGGGCGCTGGCCCTGGGGGGGTGCTGAATTGGGCACCATGGACTCGCAGAGGCCTTCCCTGCTCTTGCTCTGGCTTTCTCGCTCTCCTGCCAGCTTCCTTGCTCTCCTGCCACCTTTCTCACTCTCACGCCACCCTTCTCTCTCTTGTGCCGCCTTCCCCGCTCTTGCGCCGGCTTTCTCGCTCTTGCGTCACCTTCCCCACTCTCATGCCAGCTTTCTTGCTATCCTGCCGCCTTTCTCACTCTCACGCCACCTTCCCCACCTCCATCTCTCCTCCCTCATGGTGTGGACGGTGGATGTAGCGCCATGGAGGGGGGCAGTGTCACAGAGGAGTGCGGCGGGCAGCCGGCCTGCTGCCCTTGGGCCAGCCCTGCACGTACACACGAACGCATACACAGAGAGGGCTTTTTTTGAGCAGGAACACGCAGGAATGCAGTTCTGGCTGGATTGACATAAGGAGATTTGGCCTAATATGCAAATAAGTTTCTGCTGTGGATAGTGCCAGCAGAAGTAATAAAAATAACAGCTGAATCCGACGATAAAAGAGAAATGTCATATAACCAACTGCTCAAGATTCGAGGAGATAAAATTGAATTAAAATCTTCAGAAGAGCTAGACAATAAATATGATTGGTTTCAAATGCAACAAATTAAAAGCTTGTTGGAAAATGATATAAAATTGGAAGGAATTAGACGAGAACAAACAGAATTGGAAAGGGTCCTGCTTGGTGATAATGAAAAACTGATATCAAAAGTATATAAGTTATTATTGAAATGGTCTACAGAAGAAGAAGTAGTAAAATCTCAAATGGTCAAATGGGCAATCAATGTGAATAGAGAAATACAAATGGATGCATGGGAATACCTTTGGAAGAACTCAATGAAGATATCAACTTGTCAGAGCATAAAAGAAAATTGTTTTAAGATGATGTACAGGTGGTATATGACCCCGAAAAAATTGGCTAAGATGAGCAAGAAAATGTCGGATAGATGTTGGAAGTGTAAAAAACATGAAGGTTCTTTCTTCCATATGTGGTGGACGTGTGAAAAAGCGAAAGAGTATTGGAAGATGATACAACAAGAAATCTCCAAAATATTGGGTTACAATTTTAAGAAAATTGCAGAGACATTTTTGCTTGGATTACAATTAGAAAAATATCCAAAGGAAGATAGGACTCTAATTTGGTACCTGCTATCAGCTGCTAGGACATTGTATGCGCAGCTTTGGAAGCAAGAAAAAATACCGGATAAATGGGATTGGACTATGAAAGTTCTATCGTGGAGTGAAATGGATAAATTAACTAGAACATTAAGAGACTATGATTTGGAGATATTTAAAAAAGAGTGGAGGAAGTTTAAAGAATACATAGAGAAAGAGTCGAATGTAAGAAGACATTGGACAATTTTTTAGTAATAATAGGGGGGGGGGAAAAACAACAACGAAGAAGCAAGAAGGGGGGGGAAATATTTATATAACGAATTTTGATTAGTCAGATGTATCTTTAGTATTGAATTAGAATCTATAACCTCGGGGAAGTCTATATTGGAGGGAGGGGGGATTGAAAAGTCATATGGGTTAGTATTGAAGCAACGAAGGGAAATTAAGTTCTGTAACCATATGCTATCAATAAATTGGTTAAAACACAAGAGTTCTGATTGGCTATCGGAGATTCAACTGAGCAGATTTTTTTTTAAATAAAAAAGGTGCTTTGACAACAGCTGCTCCCACAGCATAAAAATGTTCGCTGGGGGCTTTTTTTGTAGAAAAAGCCCGGCTGGGACTCATTTGCATATTAGGCCACACCCCCTGACATCGCCGTTGTTCACACAGGGCTTTCTTTGTAGGAAAAGTCCAGCAGGAGCTCATTTGCATATTAACCCCCCCCCCGGTCACCATTGTTTCACACAGGGCATTTTTATAGAAAAAGCCCAGTGGGGACTCATTTGCATATTAGGCCACACCCTCTGATGCCACCATTGTTTCACACAGAGCTTTCTTTGCAGAAAAAGCCCAGCTGGAACGCATTTGCATTTTAGGCCACACCCCCTGATGCCACTATTGTTTCATGCAGGGCTTTTTTTGGTAGAAAAAGCCCAGCGGGGACTCATTTGCATATTAGGCCACACCTTCTGATGCCAAGCCAGCTGGAACTGCATTCCTCTGTGTTCCTGCTCGGAAAAAAGCCCTGGTTGAAGGTCTCCATGAAAGGGTTTTCAGCGGGGTAGAAAACTTTCTCCTGACCAAAGAATTCCTACTGTCACTGCAGAGTTGTTCAACTATGGAGAGTCCTAAATGGGTCCGTACACTGCAGTTAGTTAATCCCCAACTGGTGCAGCCACAAAATGGCTGCTGTAGGAGGTGGAGCCAACTACAAAATGGCTGCTTTAATGGCTTGCTTTAATGGCTTGCTTTAAGTCACGCAGTAGCATTCCTTGTCCCGCAATAGCAGCAACTGCCAAAGTTAACGTTTTTAAAAAATCTACACAGCCCCATCAAATCTCCAACGGCCAATCAGAAGCTTTCCAGGCCAAAAGTCCCACCCATTTTCTAAACATACTTGATGGGCACCAGGAACAGTATTGGCTGGCGCCATGAGCACCGTGTTGGAGATGCCTGAATAGGACAGATTCATGGAAGGGGAGGGCCATCCCTGCCACTAGGCAAACTAGGCAATTGCCTGGGGTGCCGGATTGGGCACCCTCCCCATGTGACTCGGTGACATTTTCAGTGCAGGGGGAGCACCAGAAGTTAGCCTTGCCTAGGGTGCCGGACAGTCTAGGGCCGGCCCTGGGTCTATAGCAGCCAGGAGACCTAAACAGAATTCTTTCTTGCCAGTTTAGGGTTGCCAGGTCCAATTCAAGAAATATCTTGGGACTTTGGGGGTGGAGCCAGGAGAAACTGAGGTGGAGCCAGGAGCAAGGTTGTGACAAGTATAATTGAACTCCAAAGAGAGTTCTGGGCATCACATTTAAAGGGACCGCACACCTTTTAAATGCCTTCCCTCCACTGAAAATAATGAAGGATAGGGGCACCTTCTTCATAGAATTAGACTCCCTGGTCCAATCTTTTTGAAACTTGGAGGGTTTTTTGAGGAGGGGCACTGAATGCTATGCTGAAATTTTGCTGTCTCTACCTCTACACAGACACCCCAGAGTCCCAGATACCCACAGATCAATTCTCCATCATATCCTATGGGAATTGGTCTCCGCAGGGAATAATGGAGTGTCCAGCAGACATTTCCCTCCCCCCCCCGCTTTCTGGTGACCCTGAAGTGGGGGGAGGGCCTCCAAACCGGGGGATCCCCTGTCCCCACCTGGGGATTGGCAACCCTATGCCAGTGTCAGGACTTCCGGCCACAACCAGCTACCTGATCGAAGAAGCCATTGCGCAGGGACAAGTAGGGAGCTGGATACGTGGCAAAGATGGATGCCGTTTCCCGAGGGCCCGTGACTGTCAAGCTGCTGTTGGTATAGTGGTGGATGGCATCTGTGGGAAGAAGGGTAGGTGATTGTGAAGACTAATAAGGATCTAATAACCTCCTGACTCTCCTTCTGTCCTTCCGAACTAAAGCAACGCTCCGCTAACCCCACCAGAACTCAGAACTAATGAGGGGACATGATCCTACTGTGGACAGAATGGAGCAAGAGCAGAAGAGAGCAACCTAAGAGAAGTTGTGTTGGATCAGGCCAATGGCTGATCCAGTCCAACGCTTTGTGTCACACAGTGACCAAAAAAACCCCAAGTGCCATCAGGAGGTCCACCTGTGGGGCTAGAAGCTCTCCCACTATACCCCACAAGCACCCAGAATACAGAGCATCACTGCCCCAGACAGAGAGTTCCAACTATATGCTGTGGCTAAGAACATAAGAGAAGCCATGTTGGATCAGGCCAATGGCCCATCCAGTCCAACACTCTGTCACACAGTGGCCAAAGGAACATAAGAGAAACCATGTTGGGTCAGGCCAGTGGCCCATCCAGTCCAACACTCTGTGTCACACAGTGGGCATAAGAGCATAAGAGAAGCCATGTTGGGTCAGGCCAGTGGCCCATCCAGTCCAACACTCTGTGTCACACAGTGGCCATAAGAACATAAGAGAAGCCATGTTGGGTCAGGCCAGTGGCCCATCCAGTCCAACACTCTGTGTCACACAGTGGCCATAAGAACATAAGAGAAGCCATATTGGGTCAGGTCAGTGGCCCATCCAGTTCAACACTCTGTGTCACACAGTGGCCATAAGAACATAAGAGAAGCCATATTGGGTCAGGCCAGTGGCCCATCCAGTCCAACACTCTGTGTCACACAGTGGCCATAAGAACATAAGAGAAGCCATGTTGGGTCAGGCCAGTGGCCCATCCAGTCCAACACTCTGTGTCACACAGTGGCCATAAGAACATAAGAGAAGCCATATTGGGTCAGGTCAGTGGCCCATCCAGTTCAACACTCTGTGTCACACAGTGGCCAAAAAAACACCGGTGCCATCAGGAGGTCCACCAGTGGGGCTAGAAGCCCTTCCACTGTGCCCCTACCAAGCACCAAGAATACAGAGCATCACTGCCCCAGTCAGAGAGTTCCAACAATGTGCTGTGGCTAAGAACATAAGAGAAGCCATGTTGGATCAGGCCAGTGGCCCATCCAGTTCAACACTCTGTGTCACACAGTGGCCAAAATCCAGGAGCCAAGGATGACCAGGGGCCTGGAGCCCAAGCCCTGTGAGGAAAAGCTGAGGGACTTGGGAATGTTCAGGCAGAGAGCTGCTCTGTTGGCAGCGGAGGAGACGACTCACAAGAATGGGTTTAAATTGAGGGTGAGAAGGTACCGGCTGGATCTTAGGGGAATTTTTTTACAGTAATTTTTTTTTATTCAAGTGGGATCAGCTGCCTAGGGAGGTAATGAGCTCCCTCACGCTTTATTTATTTATTTTATTCGATCTTGAAGCAGCAGCTGGACAAACCCTTGTCAGGAATGCTCTGGGCCTTGTGTGGCCAAACTGTGGCTCCTCCACACATATGGCGTGGCTCTCAAAGCCCCCACTCCCCTGTCAGCCAGTTTGGAGAAGGCATTTTTCTCTTTAAATCATTTCTCCAAGCCTGCGAGCGGCTCGGGGAATGCATTTAAAGTTAAAGTTGCTCTCTTTCCACCTCTCCTCCTTCCCCCCATCTATTTGCCAACCTGCCTGCCCTCCTGTCTTGTGGGTCTCAAACATCTGACGTTCATGTCTTGCGGCTCTCAAATATCTGATGTTTATTCTACGTCACTGAGCGGGGGGTGGGGGGGGTGGACTAGATGGCGTGTATGGCCCCTTCCAACTCTGTGATTCTATGATACAAAAGAACAGACTACAGCAGGGGTGGCCAACGGTAGCTCTCCAGTTGTTTTTTGCCTACAACTCCTATCAGCCCCAGCCATTGGCCATGCTGGTTGGGGCTGACGGGAGTTGTAGGCAAAAAACATCTGGAGAGCTACCGTTGGCCACCCCTGGACTACAGTATATCACTTTGGACTACAGGTGATCGAGGCCATTTTTAATATTAGGGAGGAAATCCTTGCAAACAGAAAAGTAGCTCATGCTTGTTTTCTAGCAGGGAGTGTTCAGAAAGGAGCATTCAAAAATTATACGCGCCACCAGCTATCTGAAACAGCGTAGTCCTCTCTCCCATCTCATCCAGCTGCCTGCGCAGATCTGGACCCGTTTAAACCCAGCTCTAATGGCCCGCTTGTTTAGATTAGCTAAGGCCTTTCATTTTAATTTGTTTCCTGGCTCTGGTGTTGTTTCCACCTCCCCCCCTCCCCCTCGTGATATTCCTGAGGATTCACTTCATTGATTTTACAGAGAGCATCTTTTTAATTGTTGTTCCTCATCTCGAGAATTACGATAGGAAATAGCCTTCTATTGAATCCAGCCCTGTGCTTGTCTGCACAGATGGAAAAGTGTTCTTCTGTGTCTCGGGCAGAGAAAAGCCTTCTCCAGTCCCTCTGACCTAAGATCTTTTAACAGAAGACACTGCTCCAGACAGAAGATCATAAGGAAGCCGTGTTGGATCAGGTCAATGACTCATTCAGTCCAACACTCTGTGTCACACAGTAGCCAAAACCCAGGTGCCATCAAGAAGGTCCATCAGTGGGGCCAGGACACCAGAAGCCCTCCCACTGTGCCCCCCACAAGCACCAAGAATACAGAGCTTCACTGCTCCAGACGTAAGACCATAAGGAAGCCATGTTGGATCAGGCCAATGGCCCATCCAGTCCAACACTCTGTGTCACACAGTGGCCAAAAAAACCAGGTGCCATCAGGAGGTCCACCAGTGGAACCAGAACTCCAGAAGCTCTTGCACTGTTGCTCCCCAAGCACCAAGAGCATAAGAACACAAGAGAAGCCATGTTGGATCAGGTCAATGGCCCATCCAGTCCAACACTCTGTGTCACACAGTGGCCATAAGAACATAAGAGAAGCCATGTTGGATCAGGTCAATGGCCCATCCAGCCCAACACTCTGTGTCACACAGTGGCCATAAGAATATAAGAGAAGCCATGTTGGATCAGGTCAATGGCCCATCCAGCCCAACACTCTGTGTCACACAGTGGCCATAAGAACATAAGAGAAGCCATGTTGGATCAGGTCAATGGCCCATCCAGCCCAACACTCTGTGTCACACAGTGGCCATAAGAACATAAGAGAAGCCATGTTGGATCAGGCCAGTGGCCCATCCAGTCCAACACTCTGTGTCACACAGTGGCCATAAGAACATAAGAGAAGCCATGTTGGATCAGGTCAATGGCCCATCCAGTCCAACACTCTGGGTCACACAGTGGCCATAAGAACATAAGAGAAGCCATGTTGGATCAGGTCAATGGCCCATCCAGTCCAACACTCTGTGTCACACAGTGGCCAAAAAAACCAGGTGCCATCAGGAGGTCCATCAGTGGGACCTTGGTGGACCAAGAGTCTGATTCAGCAGCAGGAAGCTTGATGCGCATTCCCTCAATCCATCTGTTGAAGCGAGCTCTGAGTCACAAAACCTTTTGCTAGAATAAATGCCGTTCGCCTCTGAAAGTGTCGCGGGACTCCTGTTTCATTTTGCCATGACAGAAGAACACCGCATCCCCATCTGCTGTGGAAATGTGGGTTATAACATTTTCTAAATAAATTCCTTGCTTTCATGATTGTGAGAACAGAACAAAGGGGGGAAGGCATGGCAGTGATGTAAGGACTCATTCCTCCTGTCCAGACCCCCCCCCCCCAGAGGGTGTGGTATTACAGTTGCCAAGCTCCAGGTGGTGGCTGGAGATCTCCTGGGATTACAACTGCTCTCCAAGAATAGAATCATAGGCAAAAAAGATCAGTTCCCCTGGAGAAATTGGATGCTTTGGAACAGAGTGGCCAAAATTGTTTACCTTGTAAACCACAACAAATAAATGTCAAACGTTTGAGAGCCACAAGACAGAAAGGAAGGGAGGGTGGGAGGGAGGGGGGGGGAAGAAGGAAGGAAGCAAGGAAGGAAGGAAGGCAGGAAGGACATAAAAGAAGCCATGTTGGATCAGGCCAATGGCCCATCCAGTCCAACACTCTGTGTCACACAGTGGCCAAAAAGAAAACAAACTCAGGTGCCATCAGGAAGTCCATCAGAGGAAGGAAGGAAGGAAGGAAGGAAGGAAGGAAGGAAGGAAGGAAGGAAGGAAGGAAGGAAGGAAGGAAGGAAGGAAGGAAGGAAGGAAGGAAGGGGTGACATGATAGAGGTTTACAAGATTATGCATGGGATGGAGAAAGGAGAGAAAGAAGTACTTTTCTCCCTTTCTCACAATACAAGAACTCGTGGGCATTTGATGAAATTGCTGAGCAGTCGGGTTAAAACAGATAAAAGGAAGTACTTCTTCACCCGAAGGGTGATTAACATGTGGAATTCACTGCCACAGGAGGTGGTGGCGGCTACAAGCATAGCCAGCTTCAAGAGGGGGTTAGATAAAAATATGGAGCAGAGGTCCATCAGTGGCTATTAGCCACAGTGTGTGTGTGTGTGTTTGTGTGTATATATATATATATATTTGTGTGTGTGTGTGTGTGTGTATATATATATATATATTTGGTCACTGTGTGACACAGAGTGTTGGACTGGATGGGCCATTGGCCTGATCCAACATGGCTTCTCTTATGTTCTTATGTTCTAAGGAAAGAAGGAAGGACATAAGAGAAGCCCTGTTGGATCAGGCCAATGGCCCATCCAGTCCAACAGTCTATCACATAAGAACATAAGAGAAGCCCTGTTGGATTAGGGCAATGGCCCATCCAGTCCAACACTCTGTGTCACACAGTGGCCAAAAAGAAAACAAACCCAGGTGCTATCAGGAGGTCCATCAGTGGGGCCAAGACACTAGAAACTCTCACACTGTTGCCCCTCCCAAGCGCCAAGAATCCAGAGCATCACTGCCCCAGTCAGAGAGTTCCAACAATACACTGTGGCTAAGAGCTCCATATGTTTATCCAACCCCCTGTTGAAGCCCACAGTTTGGCAACCCCTGCTTTGGAAGGTAGAGTCTCTTGCATTGTGCCCTACTGAAGTCCCACCCATCCCCAAACCCCGCCCTCCTCTGCCTCCACCCCCCAAATCTCCAGGTATTTCCCAAGCCAGAGCTGGCAACCCTAGCTGATTTTCTGTGCGGGCCTCAATTTACCATAGTATAAGGCGTAGACAGTAGCTGAGCCCAGAAAAGCCCCCAGGATTTGAAAAACAGAGTAAACAGGGAGCTTCCACCACGGACACTTCCGAAGTAGACACATGGCCAGGGAGAAGGCGGGGTTCAGGTATCCTCCTGAGTGAGAGAAACAGACAGGAGGAGGCAAAAAGTTAAGACAGGAAGCAGCCAGCTAGACGGGGAGTTTGGCCTAACCCCACTCCCCAACCTTCTGGTAACCAAGGAACCTTTTCTTGTGTTTGTGATCGAGAGCCAGTTTGGTGTAGTGGTTAAGTGCGCGGACTCTTATCTGGAAGAATTGGGTTTGATTCCCCACTCCTCCACTTGCACCTACTGGAATGGCCTTGGGTCAGCCACAGCTCTGGCAGAGGTTGTCCTTGAAAGGGCAGCTGCTGTGAGAGCCCTCTCAGCCCCACCCACCTCACAGGGTGTCTGTTGTGGGAGAGGAAGATAAAGGAGATTGTGAGCGGCTCTGAGTCTCTGATTCAGAGAGAAGGTCGGGGTATAAATCTGCAATCTTCTTCTTCTTCAAAATAGCACTGATTCCATTGTTTTCAAATAGTGAGCTCATCTTACAAATTCTTGACAAATAAGGTACGGTCCTGATGATCCCCAATTAGGATCTTCGGCAGTCAGGGCTGGCCCCGCCACTAGGCAAACTAGGTGACTGTCTAGGGAGCCAGTCTTCTGGGGGCGCAAAATTGGGCACCCGCCCATGTGAATGGTGATGTTATCACTTGGTGTGTGTGGGGGGGGGGAGCTCCAGAAGTTAGCCTTGTCTAGTATGCCAGACAGTCTAGGGCCGGCCCCGTTTGCAGTTCTTTAGAAAAAAAACTAAGAACTGAAAAGGAGCCTGGATGGATCAGACCCCAGGGTTGCCAACTCCAGGTAGCACCTGAAGATCTCATAGAATCACAGAATCCTAGAGTTGGAAGGGACCTCCAGGGTCATCTAGTCCAACCCCCTGCACAATGCAGGAAACTCACAAACACCTCTTCCTAAATTCACAGGATCTTCATTGCTGTCAGATGGCCATCTAGCCTCTGTTGAAAAACCTCCAAGGAAGGAAAGCCCACCACCTCCCGAGGAATCGCTCTAACAGTCAGGAAGTTCTTCCTAATGTTGAGCCAGAAACTCTTTTGATTTAATTTCAACCCGTTGGTTCTGGTCCCACCTCCTGGAGCCACAGAAAACAATTCCAACCCATCCTCTAGATGACAGCCCTTCAAGTACTTGAAGATGGTGATCCTATCACCTCTCAGCTGCCTCCTCTCCAGGCTAAACATCCCCAGCTCCTTCAACCTTTCCTCATAGGACTTGGTCTCCAAACCCCTCACCATCTTCGTCGCCCTCTTCTGGACCCGTTCCAGCTTGTCTGTATCCTTCTTAAAATGTGGTGCCCGAAACTGAACACAAGACTCCAGGTGAGGTCTTACCAGAGTAGAGTAAAGCGATACCATCACTTCATGTGATCTGGACACTACACTTCTGTTGATACAGCCCAAAATTGCATTTGTCTTTTTAGCCACCGCATCACACTGTTGACTCATGTTCAGCGTATGCTCCACTAAGACCCTAATTAGATTTTAAACAAGCCTAATTGCATCTCCCACTATTACAATGTAATCTCCCAGTGACCAAGGTCACTTTCCCTGGAGCAAATGGCTCCTTTGGGAGGTGGACTCAAGGGCATTATACCCCACTAAGGTCCTTTCTCTCCCCAAACCGTGGAGCCAGGTTTCATTCCCCACTCCTCCTTCACATGCAGCCAGCTGGGTGACCTCGGGCCAGCCCCAGTTCTCTCAGACCTGTTATCTCAAGAGCAGTTCTCTCAGAGCTCTCCCAGCTAGGGTTGCCAATCCCCAGGTGGGGGCAGGGGATCCCCCAGTTAGGAGGTCCTCCTCCCACGTCGGGGTCATCAGAAAGTGTGAGGGGTAATGCCTAATGGGCACTCCATTATTCCCTTTAGAGATTGATTCCCATGGGGTATAATAGAGAATTGATCCGTGGGTACCTGGGGGGCTGTTTTTTGAGATAGAGGCACCAAATTTGCAACAAAGCATCCGATGCCTCTCCTCAAAACACCCTCCAAGTTTCAAAAAAGAGTGGACCAGGGGGTCCAATTCTATGAGCCCCCAAAGAAGGTGCCCCTATCCTTCATTCTTTTCAATGGAGGGAAGGCGTTTAAAAGGTGTGCGGTCCCTTTCGATGTGATGGCAAGAACTCCCTTTGGAGTTCAATTCTGCTCGTCACAACCTTGCTCCTGACTCCACCCTTAATGCCTCCTGGCTCCACCCCTAAAGTCCCCAGATAATTCTTGAATTGGACTTGGCAACCCTACTCCCAGCCCCAACTGCCTCATGAAATGCCTGATATGGGAGAGGAAGGGAAAGAGAGTGTAAGCCACTTTGTGACTCCTTACGATAGAGAAAAGTGGGGTATAAAAACCAACTCTTCTTCTTTCTCAGGTGGGGGCTGCAACTCTCCTAGAATTAAAACTGATCTCCAGGCTACAGAGATCAGAGAAGAAGAAGAATTTAGGGGGAGGTGTTTGTGAGTTTCTTGCATTGTGCAGGGGGTTGGACTAGATGACTCTAGAGGTCCTTTCCAACTCTATGATTCTAAGAAGAAGAAGAAGATATTGGATTTATATCCTGCCCTCCTCTCCAAAGAGTCTCAGAGTGGCTCAGAAGAAAAAGAAGAAGACGACTGCAGATTTATACCCCACCCTTCTCTCTGAATCAGAGACTCAGAGCGGCTTACAATCTCCTATATCTTCTCCTCCCCACAACAGACACCCTGTGAGGTGGGTAGGGCTGAGAGACTTTTTTACAGCAGCTGCCCTTTCAAGGACAATCTCTGCTAGAGCTATGGCTGACCCGAGGCCATTCCAGCAGGTGCAAGTGGAGGAGTGAAGAATCAAACCCGGTTCTCCCAGATAAGAGTCCACATACTTAACACATAAAACTGGATCTCTCAAGAAGAAGAAGAAGAAGAAGATGATGATGATGATGATGATGATGATATTGGATTTATACTCCACCCTTCACTACCCGAAGGAGTCTCAGAATGGCCTTCCCTTCCCCTCCCCACAACAGACACCCTGTGAGATAGGTGGAGCTGAAAGAGCTCTTTGAGAACTGCTCTTGAGAGAACAGCTCTGAGAGAGCTGTGACTACCTCAAGGTCACACCAGCAGCTGCATGTGGAGGATTGGGGAATCAAACCTGTTTCTCCCAGATAAGAGCCCCCGCGCTTAACCACCGCACCAAACTGGCTCTCCAGAAAACAGCTGTCCCAGACTAGGTTGAAATCTCACTCTCTAAAATCTCTTCCCAAATCCCACCCCCGCAAAGGCTCTGCCCCCAGGAATTTCTCAGGCCAGAACTGCTGCTCTCAATAGTTAGCAAGGGGTGGCTGAGTCATGGCCAGGGTAACACCAGGAGCTGAGGTTGGAAGAGATAAGAGCACCAGAGGTGATAAAAGTGCCACAGAGACAGCAGAGATTGACTCTGAACCCTTTCCAGGAGAGATAACAGCTCTCGCCCCACAATCTCACCTGAGATACCGCCTGATGTGTGAATAGCAAGCATAACGCTGATGCCGCTGGCCAGGGCCGAGCTCATATAGCCACCCTTTGTCCCCTCGCTGGTTACAGACTGGGCCGAAGCGCTGACTGTTATCACCTGAGAGGGGGAAATGGGAATAAAACACCATGTGAATCTCACCCACCGCCTGCCTGCCATCTTGGGTTGCTAAGCTGGAAAAGAAAACACCTGGAGATTTGGGGGGTAGGACCTGAAAGCGGCAGGTTTGAGGAGGCGAAGGACTTAATGGAGTCTAATGCCATACAGTCCACCTTCCAGAGTGGCCATCTTCTTCAGGTGAACCTAATTCTTTCGTCTGGAGATCAGTTGTATGAGGAAGGAGAAAGAGAAGGAAAAGGATGATGATTGATGATGATGATGATGATGATGATGATGATGATGATGATGATGATATTGGAATTATATCCCGCCCTCCACTCCGAATCTCAGAGTGGCTCACAATCTCCTTTATCTTCCTCCCCCACAACAGACACCCTGTGAGGTGGTTGGGGCTGAGAGAGCTCTCACGGAAGCTGCTCTTTCAAGGACAACCTCTGCCAGAGCTACGGCAGACCCGAGGCCATGCCAGCAGGTGCAGGGCCGGCTCGCCCACTAAGCAAACTAGGCGGTTGCCTAGGGCACCGAGAGGCGGGGGCGGTAAATTGGGCTCTCGCCCCCCCCTCTGGTGCCTCAGGCAAGCATTTCGCTTGCTTCCCTCCCCACCTCCGCTGCCGCCGCTAGTCCCCTCCGGGCCACCACCACATACCCACCCACCCCCCGGCGCAGCGTCCCGCCTGCTCCCACCCCTCCGCTCGCCTGCCCGCCACTGCTCCACTCGCTCCCTTCCCCCTGCTCGCCAGCTAAAAGTAAACTTTGCCAGCTTCGCAGCTTGCACCTGCGCATTTTGTCTCTTAACAAAACACACAAGTGCAGGTTGCAAAGCCTGCAAAGCTTACTTTTCGCCGGCGAGCAGGGGGAAGGGAGCGAGCAAACGGAGTGGCAGCAGGCAGGTGAGCAGAGGGGCGGGAGGGTGGACAGGGGGAGGGGAGGGGCACATGGGGGGAGGGGAGGTGGCATGGAACCGCAAGGGGGGAGCCGTGGGGAGTGCTTGGGGGGGGCACGCCAGGGTGTCAGGCCGGCCCTGAGCAGGTGCAAGTGGAAGAGTGGGGAATCAAACCCGGTTCACCCACATAAGAGTCCACACACTTAACCACTGCACCAAACTGGAGAAGGAGGAGGAGGAGGATTTATACCCTGCCCTTCACTCAGAGTCTCAGGGTGGCCTACAATCTCCTTTCCCTTCCTCTCTCCACAACAGACACCCTGTGAGGCAAGTGAGGCTCAGAGAACTCTGACTGAGAACTGCTGCTGCTGCTGATATTGGATTTATATCCCGCCCTCCACTCCGAAGAGTCTCAGAGCGGCTCACAATCTCCTTTACCTTCCTCCCCCACAACAGACACCCTGTGAGGTAGATGAAGATATTGGATTTATATCCCGCCCTCCACTCCGAAGAGTCTCAGAGCAGCTCACAATCTCCTTTACCTTCCTGCCCCACAACAGACACCCTGTGAGGTAGATGAAGATATTGGATTTATATCCCGCCCTCCACTCCGAAGAGTCTCAGAGCAGCTCACAATCTCCTTTACCTTCCTCCCCCACAACAGACACCCTGTGAGGTAGATGAAGATATTGGATTTATATCCCGCCCTCCACTCCGAGGAGTCTGAGCGACTCACAATCTCCTTTACTTTCCTCCCCCACAACAGACACCCTGTGAGGTAGATGAAGATATTGGATGTATATCCCGCCCTCCACTCCAAAGAGTCTCAGAGCGGCTCACAATCTCCTTTACTTTCCTCCCCCACAACAGACACCTTGTGAGGTTGATGAAGATATTGGATTTATATCCTACCCTCCACTCCAAAGAGTCTCAGAGCAGCTCACAATCTCCTTTACCTTCCTCCCCCACAACAGACACCCTGTAAGGTAGATGAAGATATTGGATTTATATCCCGCCCACCACTCCGAAGAGTCTCAGAGCGGCTCACAATCTCCTTTCCCTTCCTCCCCCGCAACAGAGACCCTGTGAGGTGGGTGGGGCTGGAGAGGGCTCTCACAGCAGCTGCCCTTTCAAGGACAACCTCTGCCAGAGCTATGGCTGACCCAAGGCCATGCTAGCAGGTGCAAGTGGAGGAGTGGGGAATCAAACCTGGTTCTCCCAGATAAGAGTCCACACACTTAACCACTACACCACACTGGCTCACCCCAGATAGAGCAGGGGTGTCAAACTCATTTGTTATGAGGGCCGGATCTGACATAAATGAGACTTCGTTGGGCCGAGCTATGCTGGGCCAGGCCGTGTGTGTACCTATTTACAGTTAGGTAGCAGAGATATAAACTGTATAAAGGACACAGATAAACACAATTAAAGATTTCTTAAAAAAAAACTTAAAATAAAACATGCTTAAAACATTAGCTCTCATTGGTCTTAAAGGTGCATTCTTTGTATCTCTCCCATGGGATCCAGGGAATTGGGCAAAGAAAGCTCTGGCACTTTCCTTCCTTCCCCAGGCGACCAGGGGAAGGAAGAGAGGCTTGGCTTAGTAGCTCTGCTGCGCAGTTGAGAGAGCCTGGCAAAGCAAGCTCTCCCTCTCCACCTTCCTCCCCAAGGGAGGAGCCTCAGCCAATGGAGAAGATAAAGGTTTTGCTCCATAGCTCTGCTGTGCGATTGAGCAAGCCTTGCAAAGCAAGCTGTGATGCAGAAGGGAGCAAGAGACAGAAGGAAGCAGACAAGAGCCAGTTGCTCAGGGGCCTGATAGGAGCCCTTCGGGGGCCTGATTTGGCCCCTAGGCCCCCATGTTTGACACCCCTGAGAGAGTATTGTACATTATGACACATGCCAGTCTAGCCTGGAAACAAATACAGTAAGCAATAATGTGACTCGGGGCACTGGAGTTCAAATCTTTATCCCTCGCCAAGTTCAGTCCCTTTCGTTGCATACGACTGAATTCTTTATCAGAACTGACAATTATTGCTGACAGTAAAATTTGATAAAATGCATTCATGGAATATACTGATTCGGCTGATACAGCAGCAATAGCCCCTGTTTGCGGAATATCATGTGCCCAGTATTCACAGGAAAACACATCAATTAAAAAAAAACCTCACAAAACAAAAGACCTGAAGGCCTGGCCACTTCGCATCCCTGAGTTAAATCTTGCCATATTTTCCTGCTGGAGCTTGTCCTTGCACGTACCTCTGGCACAGGGCTGGTAGGTTCCAACCCACAAACGCAAAGGGTAACATTAATAACACAAATGTTTGGGCTGATCCAGCAGGGCTCTTCTGATGTTCTTAGGCCTCGGCCTCTCTGTCCTGTTGTTGGCCCTCCAGAGGAACTGGCTGAGGCCACTGTGTGAGGCAGGAGGCTGGACTGGATGGACCCTCACTGGTCTGATCCAGCAGGGCCCTTCTGATGTTCTTATGAGGGGAAGGCCTCGGCCTCTCTGCCCTGTTGTTGGACTCCACAGGAACTGGTTGAGGCCACTGTGTGAGGCAGGATACTGGACTAGATGGACCCTCACTGGTCTGATCCAGCAGGAGTCTTCTGATGTTCTTCTGAGGGAAAGGTCTTGGCCTCTGCCCTGTTGTTGGCCCTCCAGAAGAACTGGTTGAGGCCACTGTGTGAGACAAGAGGCTGGTCTAGATGGCCCCTCACTGGTCTGATCCAGCAGGGCTCTTCTGATGAAGATGATGAAGAAGAAGATATTGGATTTATATCCCGCCCTCCACTCCGAAGAGTCTCAGAGCGGCTCACAATCTCCTTTACCTTCCTCCCCCACAACAGACACCCTGTGAGGTGGGTGGGGCTGGAGAGGGCTCTCACAGCAGCTGCCCTTTCAAGGACAACCTCTGCCAGAGCTACGGCTGACCCAAGGCCATGCTAGCAGGTGCAAGTAGAGGAGTGGGGAATCAAACCCGGTTCTCCCAGATAAGAGTCCGCACACTTAACCACTACACCAAACTGGCTAACCACTACACCAAACTGTTCTTATGAGAGGAAGGCCTCGGCCTCTGTGCCCTGCTGTTGGCTCTCCAGAGGAACTGGTTGAGGCCACTGTGTGAGACAGGAGGCTGGACTAGATGGACCCTCACTGGTCTGATCCAGCAGGGCTCTTCTGATGTTCTTATGAGAGGAAGGCCTCGGCCTCTCTGCCCTGCTGTTGGCCCTCCAGAGGAACTGGTTGAGGCCACTGTGTGAGACAGGAGGCTGGACTAGATGGACCCTCACTGGTCTGATCCAGCAGGGCTCTTCTGATACACTTATGAGGGGAAGGCCTTGGCCTCTGTGCCCTGCTGTTGGCTCTCCAGAGGAACTGGTTGAGGCCACTGTGTGAGACAGAGTGCTGGATTAGATGGACCCTCACTGGTCTGATCCAGCAGGGCTCTTCTGATGTTCTTAAGAGGAGAAGGCCTTGGCCTCTGTGCCCTGTTGCTGGCCCTCCAGAGGAACTGGTTGAGGCCACTGTGTGAGGCAGGATGCTGGACTAGATGGACCCTCACTGGTCTGATCCAGCAGAGCTCTTCTGATGTTCTTAAGAGGAGAAGGCCTCGGCCTCTCTGCCCTGTTGTCGACCCACCAGAGGAACTGGTTGAGGCCACTGTGTGAGACAGGAGGCTGGACTAGATGGACCACTGGTCTGATCCAGCAGGGCTCTTCTTACATTCTTATGAGGGGAAGGCCTTGGCCACTATGTCCTGTTTTTGGTCATCCATAGGGGTCATTTTGTAGAAAAAGGTGCCGGAGCTCATTAGCACAACTCATTTGCACATGCCACACACCCCACGACATCACCAGAAGGTGTACTAAATTCTGTCAGCTCAGAATGCTTCTTGAATTATAAGCCCAGAAGCAGGTATTTGGGGGGGGGGGGGGTAAGAAAGAAAGAACACCATAAAATTTAGAGGTTCCGGAGCACCGCTCCTGCGTATTAGGCCACACCCCCTGACATCACCATTTTTTCACAGAGTTTCTTTGTAGAAAAAGCCCAGCAGGGACTCATTTGCATATTAGGCCACACCCCTGATGCCAAGCCAGACAAAATTGCATTCCTGCTAAAAAGAAAAAAGCCCTGCTTGGAGATAATGGCATTTTATCACAATCCTGTCTTCAGCCAGCTGGCGGGATTCTTGTAAAGGACTGCCCTGTTAAACATTAAATGTTCACACTGCTCTGAAACGTTATCGTTTCACGGGAACATTCCACACCTGAGAGTCAGGCCTTTTGCCCTGCCCTTTTGACACTTTCCAAAACTCGTCTCAAGAAATAAACTTTCGAACTCACGAAGCCGCCTTATACGGAAACAGACATTTGGTCTGCCAAGACTAGTCTTCTCCACTCCAGGCTAACCTCCAGGTGATAGCTGGAGACGGGTCATTTTGTAGAAAAATAGGTGGTGAAGCTCATTAGCATAGCTCATTAGCATATGCCACCCCCACCATCAGCCAAAAGCAATCTGATGCAAGAAAGGAGAGCCCTAGGCGAGTGAGGCCTGCTTGGACTGGCCAGAGATCCAGCCAACGCAAGCAGGCCTCGCTCACCTGGGGCTCTCCTGGGCCACCCTCCTCCCCCAGTCAAAAAGCCAGCAAGCCACCCATTGCCCAAAATTACATAAGAAGTGGAGAAAGGGTGGCGTGGGCTGCTCCTGGGGTTAATGAGGGCTGCTGGGGGTGTGGCAAAGCTCCTGGTGGCTGGCAGGCTGCCCGCTGTCCTAATCCATGCAGCTGCACCTGCTATTCAGTGGACAAGGTAGGTGGGGAGGAGGAGGGGGAACCCTCAGAAAGGTTCAGGAGCTCTGCTCCTGTGAGCTTCCTGCTGAATCTGAGAACTGGCTGGAGATCTCCCACAATTACAACCACCCTCCAGGCAAGAGAGATCGATTCCTCTGGAGAAACGGGTCACTTTGGAAGGTGGACTCTAGGGCAGTATTGAAGCCCCTCCCTTCCCTAAACTCTTCCCTCCTCAGAATCCGCACTCCCAACCTGGAGATGTAGGGTTGCCAGTCCCCAGGTGGGAGCAGGGGATCCCCTGGTTTGGAAGCCCTCCCCCTGCTTCAGAAAGCAGGCGGGGGGAAATGTCTGCTGGGAACTCTATTTTTAATCCCATAGAAAATAATGAAGAATTGTTCCGTGGGTTTCTGGGGCTCAGGGCGGGGGGGCTGTGTTTTGAGGTAGAGGCACCAAATTTTCAGTATAATATTCAGTGGCTCTCTCCAAAATACTCCCCAAGTTTCAAAAAGATAGGGCCAAGGGGTCCAATTCTTTGAGCCCCAAAAGAAGTTGCCCCTATCCTTCATTATTTCCTATGGAAGGAAGGCATTTAAAAGGTGTGCGGTCCCTTGAAATGTGATGGCCGGAACTCCCTTTGGAGTTCAATTATGCTTGTCACACCCTTGTTCCTGGCTCCATCCCCAAAGTCTCCAGGCTCCACCCCCAAAGTCCCCAGATATTTCTTGGACTTGCCAACCCTAATTCTGAGGGACTACGGCTATCCAGGGTCTGGGGGTCTTCTCCATTGCCTCTTGAACCTGGGACTTTATACAGGGAAAGCACTCAAGCTGTGAGGCTCAGTCCCCTTACTCAAACATGGTGGGACTTTGCCCACCACGTCATCTCAATATTACACAAAACTAGTCGCAAAGGGGCTCTAGATCTACAGCATGGGCGAACTGGCTCCAGGCTGTTTGCACTAGAAGGCTCACTCGCTCAATACTTCCGCCAGCTAAAGATAGGGTTTCGCAGGTGGGCTTCCTCAGAAGTCATTCCTCAGCGTTCTTCAGAAATTTGAATACATTCACGCAGTCCAATGCACAAGAAGGACATCCGGAGTTACTCTCTAGAACGACTTCTGAGGAAGCCCACCTGGGAAACACTGTCCTTAGCTGACAGAAGTGTTGAGTGAGCGATCCTTCTAATGCCTTTCCCAGAGCAAGTTCATACTGCTGAAGTTTGGGATTCCACCCTAATTTTGTATAAGGACTTTGAGTGTTTTTGAAACATTGCGGAATCTCTGTAGGGTTGCCAAGTCCAATTCAAGAAATATCTGGGGACTTTGGGGGTGTGACATCACCCACGAGTGACATCGTCGCGCCGGCGACGTCGCGCGCCGGCCACTCTAGGTGTTTTTGGGAAAACTCTATGGTTTTCCAAGATGCTCTAACAATTAGGGAGGGAAAACTCTATGGTACAATAGAGACTGTGGGGGACTTGGCAACCCTGCCCCCATGGCATCACATCTCTTCACCAAGCTACACACTCCCTGGCTGCTGTCTCCAGATATTTCCCAAACCCGTAAGGTTGCCAAGTCTGGAGGGAGGCATTTAAAAGGAGTGCAGTCCCTTTAAACGCGATGGCCAGAACTCCCTCCGGAGTTCAATTACGCTTGTCACAACCTTGCTTCTGGCCCCACCCCCAGTGTCTCCTGGCTCCACCCCCAGTGTCTCCTGGCTCCACCACCAAAGTCCCCAGATATTTCCTGAGTTGGAACTGGCAACCCTAGTGTAGCTCCCAGAGATCTCCAGCCACCGCTTGGAGGTTTTACAGACTCAAAACGCACACACTCCAGTCGTTACATGGAGAATGAATTGTAGAGAACTTAGCCCTTTGTAAAAAAAAAAAGGTCAAGGTAGTCCCCTGTGCAAGCACCAGTCGTTTCCGACTCTGGGGTGACGTTGCTTTCACAACGTTTTCACGGCAGACTTTTTACGGGGTAGTTTGCCATTGCCTTCCCCAGTCATCTACGCTTTCCCCCCAGCAAGCTGGGGACTCATTTTACTGACCTCAGAAGGATGGAAGGCTGAGTCAACCTGGAGCCGGCTACCTGAACCAGCTTCCGCTGGGATTGAACTCAGGTCGTGAGCAGAGGGCTCAGACTGCAGTACTGCAGCTTTACCGCTCTGAGCCACAGGGCTCTTCGGCCCTTTGTACGGCGTGCCATTCCGCCACGAGCTGTATCTGATTTTTCTGCTGCTCAGCGGTTATTCTACCGCAGCTGGATTTATACATCTCTTGAGAGCGGAACTCATCCGAAATGGTTCTATTATCGCACAAAGTACCGTGGGGAAATATACAAGAAAGAGATTGTTTTTCACTTTGGTGAATCATAGATAGGAATTCCTGCTGGGACATTGTTTATGAATTCTACTTTGCTTGTTTATGAACTCTACCCATCGGTTTCTGCTTGCGATTGAAAAGCGTATGAAAGATTGGTCTTTACCTGTTGAAAAATACAAGAGACTGTCCTTTATTTGCTGGACGACCGGGCTTTTTTTGTAGCAGGAACTGCTTTGCATATTAGGCCACACCCCCATGATGTAGCCAACCCTCCTGGTGGGTTTGTAAGAAGAGCCCAGTAGGCCTTGTAAGAAGAGCCCAGTAAGCTGTTGGAGGATTGGCTACATCAGGGGTGTGTGGTCTAATATGCAAAGGAGTTCCTGCTACAAAAAAAGCCTTGTAGTTCCTCCTGGAACATCATTTATGAACTCCACCTAACTTGTCTATGAACTCTACCTCTCACTTTCTGCCTGCAACCGGAAAAGTATATGAAAGATTGGTCTTTACTTGAATTTGTTTTCCTGAATTGCATATTGGAGTTCCTGATAGAACACTGTTTATGAACTTTACCTATCGCCTGTTTTCTTTACTGTGTCTTCATGCTTGGAATAGTTTGAATTTTTCCCTTACTATGCCTTATATATTGATGTTTATTGTGCTTTCATTCTCATATATCTCTCTCTGTGTGCGTGCATGTTATTCTAATATTTAATGTTATTCAAGCTGGAGCTCCTTTGCATATTAGGCCATACCCCCATGATGTAGCCAATCCTCCAAGAGCTTACCAAAAAGAGCCTTGTAAGCTCTTGGAGGGCTGGCTACATCAGGGGTGGGTGGCCTAATATGCAAAGGAGCTCTTGCTAGAATTCCACCCCATTATATAATGATTGGAGTGTGCGTGTTTTGATTCTGTAAGGTTTCACATCTTTTGTCCCTGGGTATTCCTACCACCTGGAGGTTGGCAAGCCTACTGTAATGTCATAGTGTCAGGCCTTTTATTTTGTAACCAATCCCCCCAAGAGCTTATAGGGTTCTTAGCACAGGGCCTGCTGTAAGCTCCAGGAGGATTGGCTACATCAGGGGTGTGTGGCCTAATATGCAAAGGAGCTTCTGCTAGAATTCCACCCCTGTAGCCAATCCTCAAAGAGCTTACAGGGCTCTTAGCACAGGGCCTACTGTAAGCTCCAGGAGGACTGGCTACATCAGGGGGGGTGTGGCCTAGTATGCAAAGGAGCTCCTTCTAGAATTCCACCCCTGTAGCCAATCCTCCAAGAGCTTGCAGGGCTCTTCGTTCAGGGCCTACTGTCAGCTCCAGGAGAATTGCCTACATCAGGGGGTGTGGCCTAATATGCAAAGGAGCCTCTGCTAGAATTCCACCCCTGTAGCCAATCCTCAAAGAGCTTTCAGGGCTCTTATTACAGGGCCTACTGTAAGCTCCAGGAGGACTGGCTGCATCAGGGGTGTGTGGCCTAATATGCAAAGGAGTTCCTCCTACAAAAAAAAAAGCCCTACATAGCATCCACCCTCCAAAACGCCCTATGCCTGGAAGGGGGGGCGGGAAATGTCATGTCCCTTTATCAGAGACAGAAGGGAACATTATCTGCCAGGTGATGCTCTTTACCTCCTAATCACTAAAACCTTCATCTGGCTATGGGGCAGCCCCACATAGGCCAGGAGGACGGCTGCAGCCCTCCTTTCTTCTCCTTCGGCATGCCTCTTAGGTCAGAAAGGGGCTAGTCAACAGGACCTAACGGGATTGGGACAATCCTTGTTCCTTTAATGGAGACTTAATGGGTGTTATTTGCAAGCTGATGCTATTTACCTGCATGCCAGGAAAAGCCACCCATTTCCACACATCCAGCTTCTATTAAAGGGGCAGGATGTGTTTTGCCTGGCCTCCTAGTAGGGTTGCCAAACCCCAGGTGGGGGCAGGAGATCCCCCAGTTTAGAGGCCCTCCCCCCGCTTCAGGGTCATCAGAAAGCGGGGGGGGGGGGGAATGTCTGCTGAGAACTCTATTATTCCCTATGGAGACTTATTCCCATCGGAAATAATGGAGAATTGATCTGCGGGTCTCTGGGGCTCTAGGGGTGCTGTTTTTTGAGGTAGAGGTGCCAAATTTTCAGTATAGCATCCAGTGCCTCTCCTCAAAATACCCCCCATGTTTCAAAAAGATTGGACCAGGGGGTCCAATTCTATGCGCCCCGGAAGAAGGTGCCTGTACCTTTCATTATTTCCAACGGAGAGAAGGCATTTAAAAGGTGTGCGGTCCCTTTAAATGTGATGGCCAGGACTCCTTTTGGAGTTCAATCATGCTTGTCACAACCTTGCTCCTGGCTCCTCCCCCAAAGTCTCCTGGCTCCTCCCCCAAAGTCCCCAGATATTTCTTGAACTGGACTTGGCAACCCTAGTACTCTCTCCCGCGACCAGCAGCAGCTCCCCAGGATTCTCAGGTGGAGGTGTGGAATCAGAAAACAGCCATTCCATTCAGGGACCTGAGCAGCAGTCTAGAAAGGCTGCAGCTCCCAATGGAATTACTCCTGACACTGGGAGAAGCCTTCTGATCTGATGCTCTGCCTTGCTGTTTCCTGGGCAGGGGGATGGGCAGTGAGGGACTCAGCCTCTGCAGGGATATCTCTAACAACACCAGAAGTAGCCTTGTATCGGCTCAATCCACCAGCCCAGCTACAACTTCAGTACTACCTACAGCGTCGGCCTTCCAAAGTCTCCAGTCTTTCCCAGCGAGAGACGCGGGGAATTCAGTCAGGGGCCCCCTGCTAGCAAAACAGGCAGTTTATCGCTCAGGCCTTGAATTCAGCGGGAGCTCACAGGAGCACAGCTCCTGAACCTTTCTGCTGCCCCCCTCTCCTCTTCCCCACCTACCTTCTCCATTGAATAGGAGGTGCAGCTGCATAACAATCCCTGGATTAGGAGAGCAGCCAGCCAGCCAGCCACCAGGGCCTTTGCCACACCCCCAGAAGCCCTCATTTAATCCTGTAGAAGCCCACACCACCCCCCTTTCTCCACTTCTGATGTAATTGTGGGTAGCGGGTGGCTTGCTGGCCTTTTGACTGGGAGCGGGGGGGGGGTGGCCAAGGAGAGCCCCAGGTGAGTGAGACCTACTCGGGCTGGCTGGATCTCTAGCCAGCCCAAGCAGGCCTCGCTCGCCTGGGGCTCTCATTTCTTCCGTCGGGTTGCTTTTGGCTGGTGGGGGGCAGCAGCATACGCTAATGAGTTATGCTAATGAGCTCCACCACCTATTTTTCTACAAAACGACCCCTGGCTCAGGCAGTTGACAGAGCACACCCCAGAACCCACCACGGTCTGCCATCTTTCTGATTCCACCCCTTTCTCAGTCCTCGCAGCCTTCAATGCCTGCTGCAGAACCCCTGGCTCTTCTCCAACCCAGTGATAGGGATGCTAGGTCACCCCCCCCCCCCAGCCAGTTGCTGAAGACTGGGGGGTAGAGTTGCCAGATGCAGGCTGGGAATCTCCTGGAGTCTTGGAGATGGAGGATAGGGACCTCAGCGGGGTACGATGCCACAGAGTCCAACCTCCAAAGCATCCATTTTCTCCAGGGGGACTGATCTCCTCTGTTTGGTGATGAGATTCCAGGGAATCCCCAGGCCCCGCCCTGGAGGCTGGCATCCCTACTGGGTGACCTTGGGCCAGTCATACACTCTCAGCCTAACCTGCCTCACAGGGGTGAAGTGAGGATCAGCCAAAGGAGAGGAGAATGCTAGAGGTGGCCAAACTTGCTTAACGTAAGAGCCACACAGAATAAACGTAAGAGGTCTGAGAGCCACAAGATACAAATGTCAGATGTTTGAGAGCCGCAAGACAAGGAAGGAAGGGAGGGAGGGAGGAAATAGACGAGGGGAGAGACAGTTGGAAAGAAAGCAACTTTAACTTTAAATGCGTTCTCCAAGCCACTGGTTGGCTTGGTTGGAGAAGTGATAGAAAGAGTCAAGGAAGGGAGGAAGGAAGGAAGGGAGAGAGGGAGGGAGGAAGGAAGGAAGGAAATAGATGAGGGGAGAGACAGTTGGAAAGAAAGCAACTTTAACTTTAAATGCGTTCTCCAAGCCACTGGTTGGCTTGATTGGAGAAGTGATAGAAAGAGTCGAGGGAGGGAGGAAGGAAATAGATGAGGGGAGAGACAGTTGGAAAGAAAGCAACTTTAACTTTAAATGCGTTCTCCAAGCCACTGGTTGGCTTGGCTTGGAGAAGTGATAGAAAGAGTCAAGGGAGGGAGGGAGGGAAGAAAGAAGGGAGGGAGAGAGGGAGGAAGGAAATAGATGAGGGGAGAGACAGTTGGAAAGAAAGCAACTTTAACTTTAAATGCGTTCTCCAAGCATTGGCTTGGAGAAGTGATAGAAAGAGTCAAGGGAGGGAGGGAAGAAGGAAGGAAGGGAGAGAGGGAGGGAGGAAGGTAGGGAGGAAGGAAATAGACGAGGGGAGAGACAGTTGGAAAGAAAGCAACTTTAACTTTAAATGCCTTCTCCAAGCCACTGGTTGGCTTGGTTGGAGAAGTGATACAAAGAGTCACGTGACTTCTCCAAGCTGGGGGACAGGGCTCTGGGGGCTTCAAGAGCCACACAATATATGTGAAAGAGCCACATGTGGCTCCCAAGCCACAGTTTGGTCAATCCTAACGTAAGCCGTTTTGGGCTTCTCACCGGGGAGAAAGTTGGTCTAGAAATAAGCGAAAGGAATCAACAAATCATTTCTGGAACTCACGATGAGCACGAAGACGCCCAGGAGTTCTGCCAGGCACTGGCGGATCAGGAGGTTGCGAAGACGGAGGCAGCCCCGGGCCTTGGCCAAGCAGCGGGCGTCAATCATTGCCCAGCGGGTACAGGGAGGGAGCTGACAGTGTAGAACGAAGGGCCCTGAACGCAGCTTTTATACCAGCGTTCCTCGATCCTTGCAGATGATAATCACTAATTATACCATTTGACACGCACTGATTGACTGCCGGGGCAAATTGCGTAAGGAGAGTACAAAAGGACACAGACCCTGGAGGGCAGCTGGCAAGAGTTTGGGCCAAGGTTCTGATGCTCAACCCCTCCCAGTATTGGAATGATGACCTCTGTAGAAAGCCACAGTGCCTGCTTCATTGGTTCAAATGATGTCGGTCTGGGTGAGATCCTGCTGGAGATTCACACATGCCACTGCGGGAAAGCATCTTCTCGCTCCAGGGACCATTTAAGGATTGGCAGCTTCCCAGGAACTGGACCACTAAGTTCTTTCCCTCTACACCCTTTGACATAAGAACATAAGAGAAGTCATGTTGGATCAGACCAATGGCCCATCCAGTCCAACACTCTGTGTCACACAGTGGCCAATATATATGTGTGTGTGTGTGTTTATCTAAACCCCTCTTGAAGGTGGCTATGCTTGTAGCCGCCACCACCTCCCGTGGCAGTGAATTCCACACGTTAATCACCCTTTGGGTGAAGAAGGACTTCCTTTTATCCGTTTTAACCTGACTGCTCAGCAATTTCATTGAATGCCCACGAGTTTTTGTATTGTGAGAAAGGGAGAAAAGTACTTCTTTCTCTACTTTCTCCATCCCATGCATAATCAGGAGGTGGTGGCAGCCACAAGTATACAAGCCACCTTCAAGAGGGGTTTAGATAAAAATATGGAGCAGAGGTCCATCAGTGGCTATTAGCCACAGTGTGTGTGTATATATAAATTTTTTTTGCCACTGTGTGACACAGAGTGTTGGACTGGATGGGCCGTTGGCCTGATCCAACATGGCTTCTCTTATGTTCTCTTATCTTGTAAACCTCTATCATGTCACCCCGCAGTCGACTTTTCTTCAAGCTAAAGAGCCTCCAAGCGTTTTAACCTTTCTTCATAGGGAAAGTGTTCCAAACCTTTAATCATTCTAGTTGCCCTTTTCTGCACTTTTTCCAATGCTAGAATATCCTTTTGAGGTGCGGTGACCAGAATTGCACACAGTATTCCAAATGAGAACGCACTATGGGTCTGGCAACCTAAACATTAGAGGTTTACAAAATTATGCCCCCCGCCCCCCAGGAGGAAGGGGGCCCTGCCCCATAGAGAAGGTTCATTGCTTTCTGCCAATCGCAGCTTTCTGTCTGCCTCTTTCTCTCTCCCAAACACAAACAACTCTTCCCAGATGCTCACTGGTCACCCTGCCCTCTCACCCGTCCGCCCCGCTCAGAGGGGGCAGGGTTCACCTTCTGCAAACTCTGATGGATAACCGAGCTACCCCAGCAGGAAACCCTCTCTTAACCATTAGCTCCCCTTCGTCAAACATCAGCCACGAATTCAAGGGGTGGGGATGGGTGGGGAGGCCCTGGGTGAGTCTGCGGCAGGAAAAACAGCCTCTTGGTGCCGTAAACACTTTCCCCTGCTATCTTATCCTTCGGGGGATCTTTTGTTTTGTTTTGGCCCTCAAGTTACAGCTGACTTACGATGACCCCCAAAGGGCAGGGGTGTCGAAACCATTTGTTATGGGGGCAGGATCTGACATAAATGAGACCTACTTGGGCCGAGCCATGTTGCTGGGGCCGTATGTGTACCTTTTAAAGACTGGGTAGCGGAGATATACTAAAGAGCTCCGTGGCGCAGAGGGGGTAAAGCTGCAGTACTGCAGTCGGAGCTCTCTGCTCACGACCTGAGTTTGATCCCAGCGGAAGCTGGTTCAGGTAGCCGGCTCCAGGTTGACTCAGCCTTCCATCCTTCCGAGGTCGGTGAAATGAGTCCCCAGCTTGCTGGGGGGAAAGTGGAGAGGACTGGGGAAGGCCATGGCAAACCACCCCGTAAAAAGTCTGCCGTGAAAACGTTGCGAAAGCAACGTCACCCCAGAGTTGAAAACGACTGGTGCTTGCACAGGGGACTACACTTTTTTTTAAGCAGAGATATAAACTTTATAATGGACACAGACACACATTTAAAGATTTTTTTAAAAAGAAACTTAAGATAAAATAAAACATGCTTAAAATATTAGCACTCGTTGGTCTTAAAGGTGCTTTCTTTGTATTTCTCCCATGGATCCTGGAACTGGGAAAAGGAAGCTCTGACTCTTTCCTTCCTTCCCTCCCTAGGGGATCAGGATGGGGAGGAGCCTCAGCCAATAGAAAGAAGAGAGGCTTGGTTCAGTAGCTCTGCTGTGCAATTGAGAGAGCCTGGCAAAGCAAGGTCTGCCTCCCCCCCCCCTTCCTCCCCAAGGGGGAGCCAATGGAGAAAACAGAGGCTTTGCTCTGAAACTACAGTGCGATTGAGCATGCCTTGCAAAACAAGCTGTGATGCAGAAGGAAGCAAGAGAGAGGGAAAAGGAAGCAGATGACAGTCAGTTGCTCAGAGGCTTGAAGGGAGCCCTCCGGACTGTATGGCTTTGTATCCCTCCAAGGCCCTTCCCCTCCCAAATGCCCTCCTCAGGCTCCACCCCCAAAACCTCCAGGTGTTTCCCAAGTCAGACCTGGCAACTCGAAGGTGAGGGCTTTTTATTTTTTAGGTTTTGCTGGCAAATTGGCTAAGACTTATGGCAACCCCATAGGGTTTCCTAGGCAAGAGAGCCAGTTTGGTGTAGTGGTCTCTTATCTGAGAGAACCGGGTTTGATTCCCCACTCCTCCACTTGCAGCTGCTGGAATGGTCTTGGGCCAGCCATAGCTCTGGCAGGAGTTGTCCTTGAAAGGGCAGCTTCTGTGAGAGCCCTCTCAGCCCCACTTAATTCACAGGGTGTCTGTTGTGGGGGGAGAAGATATAGGAGATCGTCGACTGCTCTGAGACTCTGTCCTTGAAAGGGCAGCTGCTGTGAGAGCCCTTTCAGCCCCACCCACCTCACAGGGTGTGTGTTGTGGGGGGAGAAGATATAGGAGATTGTAAGCCGCTCTGAGTCTCTGATTCAGGGAGAAGGGCAGGGTATAAATCTGCAATTCTTAGAGAGAGAGAGAGAGAGAGAGAGAGGCATTCAGAAGTGGTTTTCCCTTGGCTGCCTCTGCATAGCACCCCTGAATTTCCTCAATGTCTCCCACCCAGAAAGCCAGTTTGGTGTCATGGTTAAGAATGGCAGAGTCTAATCTGGAGAACCAGGTATGAGCGCCACTCCTCCTCCATGTACAGCCAGCTGGGTGACCTTGGGCCGGTCCGAGATCTCTCGGAGCTGTTCTCAAGAGCCGTTCTCTCAGAGCTCTCTCACCCCCACCTCCCTCACAGGGTGTCTGTCGTGGGTGAGTGGAAGGGAAAGGAGATTGTAAGCTGTTCTGCGATTCAGAGTGAAGGGCGGGGTATAAATGCAACATCATCATCATCATCATCTTCTCCTCCTCCTCCTCCTTGTGACTCAATCTGGGACAATGCAAAAATGGGCCGTAGTCTACAAGGGCTTTAGCAGAAAACAAAAACTATTTGTCTTTAAGGTGACTCAAGAAGAGACCTCACCCCCACCGGCTAGGGTTGCCAAGTCCAATTAAAGAAAAATCTGGGGACTTTGGGGGTGGAGCCAGGAGACTTTGGGGGTGGAGCCAAGAACAAGGATGTGACAAGCATAATTGAACTCCAAGAGAGTTCTGGCCATCACATTTAAAGAGACAGCACACCTTTTAAAATTCCTTTCTTCCATAGGAAATATTTAAGGATAGGGGCACCATCTTTTGGGGCTCATAGAATTGGACCCTTTTGTCCAATTGTTTTGAAACTTGGGGGGTATTTTGGGGAGAGGCACTAGATGCTATACTAAAAATTTGGTGCCTCTACCTCAAAAAATAGCCCCCCCAGAGCCCCCAATACCCACGGATCAATTTCCTATTATTCCCTATGGGAATCGTTCTCCATAGGGAATAATAGAGTGCCTAGTGAGACATTTCCCTCCTCCCCCCCACGCTTTCTAAAGGGGGGGAGGGCCTCCAAACCAGGGAATCCCCTGCCCCCTCCCTCTCCCTCTCTCACACACACACACACACACACACACTTACCAGATCTTCTTCCGGAGAACTCTAGCTGTGAAAACGAAAGCAAAAGAAAGGGAGGGGCCGTTCTCCCAAGCCCTTTCTGCTTCCTGCCCAGCCTTAAAGGGGTGGACGTTTTGCAAAGGGCTCAGGAGCCTACAGGTATGTTCTCCCCCCCCCTCCACCCCCCACCCCCGCTTCAAGAGTTTTGAAGAGCGGGAGATGAGGCTGCGATCTCAGAAGTCTCCCGCCAGAGCGGGAGGGTTGGGAAGCCTACCACCAGGCCCTGTCTATTCTGGAACCTCAATCTAATAAATCTGCCAGCTGACTGACAAAATTTGCCTACAAACTCATATCTTGGGTGCCTGGATGAAAGGATGAGACAAACTCACCAAGAAATGACCAAACAAGGGCTGGTTGCGGCCATAACTCAATGGAACCGCCACATTTAAAGGCGGTCTGTCTCAGAATGCTGCTTGCTGGAACACAGGGGTCTCCAGGAGGAGGAGGAGGAGACATCTGGCTGGCTGATCTGGGAACCGGGATGCTGAGTTAGATCAAGGCTGGGGGTGGGGTTTGGGGTTGCCAACTCCAGCTTGGGAAGTTTCTGGAGATCTGGAAGCGGTGCCAGGGGATGGAGCTGTTGCCATAGACTTCACCCTTTAGAGGTGCCATTTTCTCTGGAGGAATTTATCTCACAATCAGTTGTAATTTCAGGAGAACCCCAGGCCCCATTTGGAGGTTGGCAAGCTGGTGCTGAGTGGTAAAGCTGCAGTATTGCATTCCAACCCAAGCACCAAGAATACAGAGCATCACGTGCCCCAGACAGAGAGTTCCAACAATACACTGTGGCTGATAGCCACTGATGGACCTCTGCTCCAGATGTTTATCCAATCCCTTCTTGAAGCTGCCTATGCCTGCAGCTGCCCCCACCTCCTGTGGCAGTGAATGCCATGTGTTAATCACCATTTATGTGAAGGACTTCCTTTTAACCGTTCTAACCCAACTGCTCAGCAATTTTATGGAGTGCCCACAAGTTCTCGTATTGTGAGAAAGGGCGAAAATTACTTCTTTCTCAACCTTCTCTGTCCCACACATAAACCTCTATCATGTCACCCCTCAGTCGACATTTCTCCAAGCTAAAGAGCCCCAAGCGTTTTAACCTTTCTTGGTTAAAAGGTTCCAACCCTTTAATCCAACCCTTTAAAAGGGTTAAAAGGTTCCAACCCTTTAAGAGAGCAGTTTGGTGTAGTGGTTAAGTGTGCGGACTCTTATCTGGGAGAACCGGGTTTGATTCCCCACTCCTCCACTTGCACCTGCTAGCATGGCCTTGGGTCAGCCGTAGCTCTGGCAGAGGTTGTCCTTGAAAGGGCAGCTGCTGTGAGAGCCCTCTCAGCCCCACCCACCTCACAGGGTGTCTGTTGTGGGGAGGAAGATATAGGAGATTGTGAGCCGCTCTGAGACTCTTTGGAGTGGAGGGCGGGATATAAATCCAATATCTTCATCTACCTCACAGGGTGTCTGTTGTGGGGGAGGAAGGTAAAGGAGATTGTGAGCCACTCTTCGGAGTGGAGGGCGGGATATAAATCCAATATCTTCTTCTTCTTCTAATCATAGGGAAAATGTTCCAACCCTTTAATCATTCTAGTTGCCCTTTTCTGCACTTTTTCCAATGCTATAATATCTTTTTTTGAGGTGCAGCGACCAGAATTGTACACAGGTTGAGTCAATCCATCTCCCGTAGGATCTTCCTTGTTTCTAGCTGCCTTCTTTCCTAGAATTATTGTCTTGACTAATGTCTCTTGTCTTCTCGGAATGTGACCAAAGTACAATAGCCTCTGTTGAGTCATTTTAGCTTCTACGGAGAGTTTAAGCTTGATCTGGTCTAGTCTGGTTTGTCTTTTTGGCAGTCCATGGTACCTGGAAAACTCTCCCCCAACACCACATTTCAAAGGAATCTACTTTCTTGCTGTCAGCTTTCTTCATTGTTCAACTTTCACATCCATAGAGAGGCAGTTTGGTGTAGTGGTTAAGTGTGGAGACTCTTATCTGGGAGAACCGGGTTTGATTCCCCACTCCTCCACTTGCACCTGCTAGCATGGCCTTGGGTCAACCATAGCTCTGGCAGAGGTTGTCCTTGAAAGGGCAGCTGCTGTGAGAGTCCTCTCCAGCCCCACCCAGCTCACAGGGTGTCTGTTGTGGGGGAGGAAGGGAAAGGAGATTGTGAGCCGCTCTGAGACTCTTCGGAGTGGAGGGTGGGATATAAATCCAATATCTTCTTCTTCTACGTAGTAATGGGAAACGCTATGGCATGAATTGATTTGATCTTCGTTGCCGGCAACGTATCTCAATCTCCTTTTGATTTCTTGGTGGCAGTCTCCCTTTGGGTCGACGATGAAGCCAAGGAATAGAAAATCTTGCTGCATTTCAGTTTCATAATCATCAGTCTTAAAGCCGTGTGACCTGCAGCCTGTCAATTTTGATAGATGGCTGTCACATTTTTATCCCTCCCTTCTCCTGAGGGCCAAACAACAGAAGCTTTTTAAAAAATGAGTTGAGTCCAGGTTCCTAGACACCCATGGGGAGCTGCATATGCAGAATTCTGTACATATACAGCTGCAGAAAGTGAGAAATCGCCATTTTGGCTTGGGACAATGGTGTGGGGATGAGGAGGCAGACCACATTTGGGGGCACAATGTTCCAGTTTCCTTTTGGAAAGACCAGGGCCTCTTTTTTTTAGCAGAAACTCCTTTGCATATTAGGCCACACCCCCTCTTATATAGCCAATCCTCCAAGAGCTTTCAGGGCTCTTATTACAGGGCCTACTGTAAGCTCCAGGAGAACTGGCTACATCAGGGGTGTGTGGCCTAATATGCAAAGGACTTCTGCTAGAATTCCACCCCTGTAGCCAATCCTCAAAGAGCTTACAGGGCTCTTAGCACAGGGCCTACTGTAAGCTCCAGGAGGACTGGCTACATCAGGGGTGTGTGGCCTAATATGCAAAGGAGCTTCTGCTAGAATTCCACCCCTGTAGCCAATCCTCAAAGAGCTTACAGGGCTCTTAGCACAGGGCCTACTGTAAGCTCCAGGAGGACTGGCTACATCAGGGGTGTATGGCCTAATATGCAAAGGAGCTCCTCCTAGAATTCCACCCCTGTAGCCAATCCTCCAAGAGCTTACAGGGCTCTTAGTATACGGTCTACTGTAAGCTCCAGGAGAATTGGCTACATCAGGGGTGTGTGGCCTAATATGCAAAGGAGCTCCTGCTACAAAAAAAAAGTCCTGGGAAAGACTGACACAGTTTACTCCCCCCCCACACACACACACACTTGGAATTATTCCAAATGAAAATGTATTACTGCTATGCGGCCAGCTTCCACAACACTGGCCGTCGCCCATTTAATATTACATTAAAGTCTCTCCGTATTATATTTTTATGGCTTTTAAATTTACATTAACGCTGCCACAGGGAGTGTTTATGTGTGATTCAGACTGAATTTTATTTGTTGTGAAAGGAGTGGGCAATGGATCACCCCAAACAACCAAATCAGCGGGACTCCTGGAACCTGATTTATAACCAAGCAGATCCTAAGCACGCTTCGGCAGCATTCAGCCCCCTTTTAATCCACGGGTCTTACTTCAGAGGAAGTGCGCAAGCAGTCAAAAGCAGGTCACAGAGGACCACAGCGACAGAAGTGATTGGCGGAACATTCAGGACCAAGGAAAAGGAACATTAGATTATGAGAGATGGCTTCAAGTAGTAGATGGCCATAAAAGTTCACTGATGATAAATCTGTCTTCCGCATGTCTGCTTTATATCAAGTGTAAATTGGACAGCTCTGGGTTGGGAAATACCTGGAGATTTTGGGTGGAACTTGGAGAAAGCAGGGCTCGAAGAGGAATTTCAGCAGGAGAGCCAGTTTGGTGAAGCGGTTGTGGACTTTACTCTGGAGAACCGGGTTTGATTCCCCACTCCTCCAGATGCAGCTGGCTGGGTGATCTTGGGTCAGTCCCTGTTCTCTCAGAGCTGTCTGCTCAAGAGCAGTTTCTGTCAGAGCTCTCTCAGCCCCACCTGCCTCACAGGGTGTCTTTTGTGCGGAGAGGAAGGAGACTATCTGATGGTCTGAGACCCTATTGTTTATTTTTATTTATTTATTTATTTGGTTGATTTTTATTCCGCCCTTTCCCTTACGGGCTCAGGGTGGATCACAGTCATGGGGATTGGTCTCCATAGGGAATCATGGAGTGCCCAGCAGACATCCCCCCACTTTCTGATGACCCTGAGGCGGGGGGGGGGGGCTCCAAACCGGGGGATCCCCTGCCCCCACCTGGGGATTATGCAACCAACAAAAAGCAATGCAGATAATGGGACAGGGAGAAAGGTTACAAAAACCTCCGCGAAAACCAGCCTCCAAAAGCATATAATGAACAGTTTACTTTAATAAATACTTAAGGATTATCTCAAACAATAACTACTACAAGAAAAGTACATAAGGAACGTCCAAACCCACACCCAAAGTCGCTTAGAAACAAATTAATGTCCAAAATTTCTTAACAGATAGGGGCAGGTAGTAATTCCAATGGTAAAGTTGTCCACGGAGATCCGTGCTCCAAACAATTTCTTCCGTACAGCAAGGCACAAGGAGTTATACACGGTAGTACTTTATCCCACGTTTCGCATTTGCTTCTACAAGCTGTACATCAATACAAAACAATGAACCATACATAGCACATTCAGCGTTTGAATTGTACAAAACTTTGTGTAAGGCAGGGGTCCTCAAACTTTTTAAATAGGGGGCCAGTTCACTGTCCCTCAGACTGTTGGAGGGCCGGACTGCCGTTACTGTACAAGGCTGCGGGCCGTCAATTCTCCGTCTTCTGCATCTCTCTCCCTTCCCCGCACCACACACCCCGGCCTGGGAACTCACCTCACCTCGGTATCACCTCACACTCTGCCTCCGCCGCCTTAGCCCAGTGCCGGAAGTGTGCATTGCTAACGCGAGTTTAGGTCGAACGTCACTTCCGGTCTGATTTTGCCATAACCCGGCGGGCCGCATAAACGTCCTCAGTGGGCCGCATCTGGCCCGCGGGCCGTAGTTTGAGGACCCCTGGTGTAAGGTATGGTTTCATCCCGTTCTAGATGTCTTCCTAGGGTATGCTGAATATGTTATGTATGGCTCATTGTTTTATATTGATGCACAGCTCGTAGAAGCAAACGCACCACGTGCGCCACGCTGGGGACTACTCGTCAGCTCAGTCGGCAGCATCTCTGCAGGCCCTCATGCAGGGAAACATCTTCCCCAAGACCTGCCCTTTGTGATCATTTTAAGCAGGGATGCCGGGGATTGAACCTGGGACCTTCTGCAAGCTGAGCACTGAGCCATCCTTTGATGGTTGATAATAACCCCACATGATAACGCAGCTGTCCTAGGGAGGAAAAGCTGGTGACTATTTACCCCGTGGCGCAGAGTGTTAAAGCTGCAGTACTGCGGACCAAGCTCTGCTCACGACCTGAGTTCGATCCCCGACGGAAGCTGGGTTTTCAGGTAGCCGGCTCGAGGTTGACTCAGCCATCCATCCTTCCGAGGTTGGTAAAATGAGTACCCAGCTTGCTGGGGGGAAAGTGTAGATGACTGGGGAAGGCAATGGCAAATCACCCCGTAAAAAGTCTGCTGTGAAAACGCTGCAAAAGCAACATCACCCCAGAGTCGGAAACAACTGGTGCTTGCACAGGGGACCTTTCCTTCCCTATTTACCTACTGCAGGAATCAAAAATCAAACTCGCTGCAGCACCACTTCATGTAAGCATAGGCCTGCCAGCCTCCAGGTGGTCTCCCACTATTACAACAGATCTCTGACCAAGATAAGTTTCCCTGGAGAAAATGGCTGCTTTGGAGGGGTGGGGACTCTATGGCATTATACCCTGCTTGGTCCCTCTCCTCCCCAGCCTTCACCCTCGAATTCTCCAGATATTTCTCCACCCAGAGCTGGTGGCAACCCTTTGGAAGCATCACCCTCTTCTCAGCAATACAGCCCACTCTCCACCAGCCTTAGCCTCTGCAAAAGGGTAGCTGTCTTTTCCGCCTGCCTCTGTTCTTGTGCCTTTCCCAGAAGCTCGGCGACAACAGCCCCATTTAACAGGGGGGGATCACAGAATCATAGAGTTGGAAGAACTTCCTGACAGGCCGCGGACTGAGGCGGAAACCTTCACCTAATTTAAAGACCCCCATGGGAGGCAGGTACAGGGTGTGGGCATGGGGGCAGTCTGCGGCAGCAAAACCCCAGCATTCCCCCCACCACCACCTAGGGTTGCCAAATTCAATTCAAGAAATATCTGGGGATTTTGGGGGCGGAGCCAGGAGACATTGGGGGCGGAGCCAGGAGCAAGGGTGTGACAAGCATAATTGAACTCCAAGGGAGTTCTGGCCATCACCTTTAAAGGGACAGCACACCTTTTTAAAGGCCTTCCTTCCATAGGAAATAATGGATAGGGGTACCTTCCTTTGGGGCTCATAGAATTGGACCCCCTGGTCCAATCGTTTTGAAACTTGGGGGGTATTTGGGGGAAAGGCACTGGCTGCCATACTTAAAATGTGGTGCCTCTACCTCAAAAAACAGCCCCCCCCAGAGTCCCCGATACCTCCAGATCAATTCCCCATTATACCCTATGAGAATCGATCTCCACATAGGGAATCATGAAGTGCTCAGCAGATGTTTCCCTCCCCCCCCCCCACCTCGTTTCTGGCGACTCTGAAGCGAGGGATTGGTATCTCTACTCACGAGTTGCTGCCAACTTCTTCAAAGGAACACAGACACCCCATCCCAAGAGGAAGACTTTCAGTTGGAGACTGAAGCTCCCGGAGGTGGAAAGTCACATGGTGGCTGTGGGGGCGGGGCTTCCCCCCGCCGGCCAGCTGACTGGGGGCGGGAAGGAGCCTGGGAGAGCAGAAGAACCCCCGCTGGGACCTGGGGATTGGCAAGCCTACCGGTCCGTGGAAAAATTGCCCTCCACAAAACCGGTCCCTGGTGCCAAAAAGGTTGGGGGCCAGTGGTCTATAGGACAGCCCTTCGAGTACTTGAAGATGGTGATATCACCTCTCAGCCTCCTCCTCTCCAGGCTAAACATGCCCAGCTCCTTCAACCTTTCCTCATAGGACTTTCTCCAGACCCCTCACCATCCTCGTCGCCCTCCTCTGGACCCATTCCAGCTTGTCTACATCCTTCTTCATGTTCCAGCTTGTCTATATCCTTCTTAACTGCCACGTACAACAATAACATCTTAGCTGCCCATGTATCTCTGTGCTTTTCTTTTCTTTGTGCTAGGAAAAGCTTCCCCCCCCCACTGCATCTTTTATGGACTGGGGCCAGGAAAAGCAGTAGAAATCTCTGCACGGTGATGGGGAGATCTTCCAATAGATGCCCAGAAGCTTACCTGGCCAGGCTCCACAAGCCAGGGCTGTCTTTTCAGAAGCTGCTCGGCAAGCAGACAATTCCAGCTGCCTCAGCGCTGCCCGCTGTGGAGCACCGCTGGTGTAAGAAAGCTTCGCTAGTTGGATTTCTGCCTGGCCAAAGGAATGCAGCTCGGCGAGTTGTTGGATTTCCGCAAGGCAAAAGGAAGCTGCTCAGCTTGCAAACTATTCAGCCGCCTCAGCCACTGCCTGCTATGGAGCACGGCTGGTGTAAAAAAGCTACGCCAGTTGGAATTCTGCCCGGTCAAAGGAATCCTGCCTGAAAAGATATGAGGATACCCCAGTGGAAGCCAGTAATGCCCCCGAGGGTTGCTAGGGTGGGAAATTCTTGCAGATTTGGGGGTGGAGGCTGGGGAACCTCAGCAGGTATACTGCCACAGAGTCCCTCTCCAAAGCAGCCATTTTCTCCAGGGGAACTGAGCTCTGAAGTCTGCAGATTACTTGTAATTCTGGGGGAACTCCAGGTCTTACCTGGATGTTGGCAACCCTAGGGCAACTGTAGGAGGCCTGGCTAGATCTCCCCCACCCCCATCAGAAAAAAAAAATTGCTGGGAAGGTTTTCCTTGAACTCCAGCCAAGCCTTTAGGTGGAGAAGCTGTATTTTCATTTTGTTCTCCCCCTGCTGTCATGACAACGGGGCCTAGCGGTGCCCAGGTAGGCCTTTCAATCGCTTCCAATCTTGCTAGGCCCCAAAGTCACGTCAAAGACGGCCACTGCGGTCAGGCCAGGATCCCACCCCATCCCATCCCTTAATGAAAGGGGCTCCTTTGGGAGGGTGGGGGCAAGATTCCTTCTGGGATTCTCCCCCCAAATTACAGAGCGAGAGGTTAATCCGGCAGGCAGCTACCAGGCCTTCTTTTCTTTCCACGCAACCATTTTGGAGGCCACAACGTGGTTGACTTGCTCTCAATTGGGCCAGCAGGGGGAACCACCCCCGACGTTAGTGCAAGGACATCACCTGGAAGTGATGTCATCATGCCGGCCACTCGGCGTTTCCGGGAAAACTCTATGGTTTTCCCAGATGCTCTAGCCATTTGGGAGGGAAAACTCTATGCTACAATAGGTACTATAGATTTTTCCCCTCCCAAAGGGCTAGAGTGTCCGGGAAAACCATAGTTCATCGTCCGTCTTGCTGTGCAGCCCCACATTGGGACTGCGCAAGCGCAGGCCGGCCGCAAAAAAGGAACTAATGTGTGTCTGCACAGAAGACGTCGATGAACAACAGTTACAGGAGAGCGCAACCCTGTTTTTTCCTGGAAATGCTGAGCGGCAGCGAGCGATATTGCCAGCGCAATGACATCACTACCAGGTGACGTCATTGCGTCATGCACCACGAATGTCCCCCGCCAGAGAACGCAGGGGATTTGACCACCCTACTTTTTTTTTAATCGGATTTTTATTAACAGAGTTTCAGTTTACAGTAAAGAACCCTGTAATCTATCACCTCAAATAATGCAGCCTTACTGAGGATATAATAAACAAGTTTAAAAAAAAAACCAAGAAAAAGAAAGAGTAATCCATAAAATAGAGAACCAAGGAGCGGTCATACAATCATACTGAAGAGCATCCAGTGAAAATACATTCTATTGACTGATTCGACTGTAGGAATGTACAAACTGTCCCAATAGTCTATTAAAAAATCCAGGTAATCAAACTCAACTAATTAGAGCTAATAGTTTTTTGTATTCAGACCAGAGGAGAGAAAATGAGCCCAGAACATAATAGAGCATATCATGATAAAAACGGGTTTTTGGGGAGAATATTATGTTTGGTGAAATATTTTACTATTTGGAACCAGAACACGGTAAATTTCTCTTGAGTACGTTCTGTCGAAGCATCAGCACTATAAATTGAGATTTTACGTAGTAGGAAATAATCCCACAGTCGGTTCTCCAAGCATGTATTGAAGGCAGAGCCTTGTCTTTCCAGTGTGCAGCAACCTCCACTCGTGCTACTTCCAGCAAGAGGGCAGTCCTGTCTACAGAAATTTTGTTTCATGGTGCATAGGGCCACCAGCCTAACAGAACAGTCTCTGGATGAAAGGGGAGAGATTCTCCAGTGATTTCCATAATTTCTTTTAATATAAGAACCCCAAAATTATGAAGTTTAGGGCAGGACCACCACAGATGTATGAAGTCGCCACCTTGTCCACAATCTTCCCAGCAGAAAGGGCTACTAATAGCTTTCATGCTATAGAGTTGTTTAGGAGTATAATACCAACAGGCAGCCATTTTTAGAACCTGGAATCGTATGTTAAAATTTTTTGAAGTGAAACTGAAGGTATTCCAAAGTTGGTCCCAATCCTCCTCTGTTATTCTATTTTGACAGTCTTCTTGCCATCATGTTAAATAATGTGGTATTTTTTCCTTTGGTATCACCCAGGGGTATTTTATACAGTTTTGACACCAGTCCTGATTCATTAGATTTTTGATTCTTTAGCAGGATTTCAAAAGCTGCTGTAAAGGGTCTGATTGAGTTTTTATGAAGAACCGTTGTGATTACCAGATGCCTGAGTTGGAAATAATGGAACCAAGGGATTGGTTCCCCCAATTTTTCCATTTCTTTCCCTTTGTCTAAAAGATCTATAAATCTAGTTATGCCTTTCTGACGCCAATTCTCAAAAGCCTGTAATTCTCTACCTGGCGGGAACCATGCTTGGTTCAAAAAGGACGAGAATTGTGAAATTCCAGGAAGTAAAAGTCTCCGGTTTTTGTCCCAGATGTTTAATGAGGACTCCAAAAAAGCTTTGGCTATTGGCAGTTTGTGCCTGTGCTTAGGAACATTCCAAAAATAGTCTTCCCAGAAGTATAGGGAAGTGTAAGTACCCTCCATTTGTCTCCAACCATTTGGAGGCTCATTAGAAAACCCTTGTATAATGTTTGCAGAATTGGAGGCCTCATAGTATAGCATTAAATTAGGCATATCCAACCCCCCCTTCTTTGCTGGTTTATACAGAGCGGTAGCAGAAATTCTGTGTTTCCTATAGGCCCAGAAAAAATCTACTATCAGTTTCTGTCATGAAAGCATTGTAGATTTCGGGATGTGCACTGGAAGGGATCAAAAAAGAAAAAGATATTTGGGCAAGATAAACATTTTTTATCAAGTGTAGCTTATCAGCCCAGGAGAAATTCATCTTAGACCATTTTTCCAATTGCGCCTTCACATTCTGTGTTACCTTCTCAAAATTATATTGGATCAGTTTAGAAAGATCTAAGGGAACCTGGACCCCTAAATGACGCCGTATGAACATATATGAATATATGAAACTGCCTTATACTGAATCAGACCATGGGTCCATCAAAGTCAGTATTGTCTACTCAGATTGGCAGCGGCTCTCCAGGGTCTCAAGCTGAGGTTTTTCACACCTATTTGCCTGGACCTTTTTTAGTTGATGCCAGGGATTGAACCTGGGACCTTGATGCTCTACCACTAAGCCACCTTCCCTCCTGGGAGTTTGTAATCCAATGAAAATTATATTGGGATTTAAGGATGCCAGCAACAGTATCAGAAAGTCCAACTGGAAACAATTCTGTTTTACTTTGGTTCATGTGTAGACCTGAGATCTCTGAAAAGTCAGATACAGTGGATAGTAAAGCTGGAATAGAATCTTTAGGGTTCAGAATATATAATACAAGATCACCTACATATAGACTCTTATGCACAGTATTACCTATCTTGACTCCCTTAATAAGGGAGTTACTCCTTATTGCCTCTGCAAGAGGCTCCATGACTAGGGCAAAGAGCAGAGGCGACAGGGGGGAACCTGCTGAGTGCCTTTTTGAAGAACAAATTTATGTGAGGAAGCGCCATTTGTTTTTATTGTGGTCGAAGGGTTAGCATAAATTGCCTCAATGGCATTTAGAAAGAGCCAAATTTCATCAGCGATAAAAGGGATTTCAGGTAACTGATATCAAGGGAGTCAAAAGCTTTTTCGATGTCCAAGGCTAGTATCATAGCTTCCATTTTATGATTTTTCAATGATTAATCATATTTAAGGTTCTTCTGACATTATCAGTTAGTGATCTCTGAGGAATAAAACCTGTTTGATCCGAACAGACATAGTCTGGGATTATTAGTCTACTGGCAAGGATTAAAGATTTTAGTATCTGCATTTAATAAAGCTATTGGGCGATAGGATGATGGGTTTGTCAGGTCCTTGTGCTCTTTTGGGATCAGTATCAGATAGGCCTCTGACCAAGTCAAAGGGAGTTCTTTATATTCTAAAATGTAATTGCATAAAGATGCCATTGAATCAGCCAACTCAGAATTGAAAACTTTATAAAATTCAGGACCAAACCCATCATTGCCTGGGGCAGTGTGAGATTTTAATTGCTTTATTGTATCCTGAATTTCTTGTTTAGTTATAGGTTGGTCCAAAAAAGATTTGTGCGAATCAGATAGTGTTTTGAAACTTGCATATGAAAGGAGATAATTTTTAATGGACTGGGCATCTTATTTGTGTAGCTGTATAAAGGGATTTATAATAATCTGCAATAACCTTAACAATCTTATTTGTTCCAGTCTGCAGCTTCCCTGAGCTGTCTTTTAGTTGGTGAATATGCCTCATGGATCTTTTTTCCTTCACCCTCCAGAGGAGTATCTTTAAGTTCCTGGGAGTGTTTTGCTAAAAGTGTTGTTTCATGTAGAGCAAAGTTCTTTTGAATGTGAGACATCTCAAGTGTCTTGAGAACTTTGCGTTCTGCTAAGAGTCTTTTATTTTATTTTTTTTTGCTACCAGTCTTTTTGTGAGCTTCCTCTAGTGACTTTATGGATTGTGTTAAGGATTTAACTTTCTGCTCCCTATCCTGTTTTAGATGAGAAGCCAAAGAAATTGACATGCCTCGGAGGATGGCTTTTAGAGCCTCCCATTTTGTCGGTAGAGGAACTTGATAATCAATATTATCAGCCCAATAATTTTAAATTGTAGTGGAGTTTGTTTTTGTATGTTTCATAAAATAAAATAGATTTATTAAATACCCAATTGTATTCACACTGCTGAGTCCCCAATCCTATTATTTTGCAGTTCACAGGGGCATGGTCAGACCACATAGTGATTCCTATGTCAGAGGAAACCAGATTATCCACCAAGGATTGTGAGATCAGCACATAGTCAATCCTAGTGTGAGTGTTAAAGCAGGAAGAGAAAAAAGTGTAGTCTCTGTCTCTCTGGTGTGAATGCCTCCATACATCACAGAGTCTATATTTTTCCAACAGAGCATACAGTTTAGTTTTGGCATCAGTTTTGTGTTGCTGCTGCTGAACTGGTTTGCCTGACCTGTCCAAATGTAAATCTACCAGATGATTTAAATCACCACCTATGATAAGGACCCCTTCTTGAAATTGGCTGAGGTTTTCAAAGATATCAAGAATTTTATTTGACCAGAGTTAGGCGCATAGATTGATGCCAGTGTCAAAGTCTGACCATTAATAGAACCTTTGAGAAATAGAAACCTACCATGGTCATCCTGTATTTTATCACAAAGCAGAAAAGGGTATTGTTTTGGCAATTAAAATCGCAACTCCCCGGGCTTTAGATGAGCCGGGAGCTTGATATTGTGCTGTGTACCAAGCACTTTTGAGAACTGGCACTGACTCAGATCTAATATGCGATTCTTGTATAAATAATATTTCAGGTTTAGACTTCAAAATGTGTGTGGTCATTCGTTTTTGCTTAAATTTGTTATTGAGGCCACGGACATTCAGAGAAGTTATTTTTAAAGCAGCGTCCATGATTAAGATAAGAGTGTATAACAGTTTGACAGTCACACAGTGGCCCAAAAACAGTGTCACACAGTGGCCAATATATAAGATTTCTGTTCCACTAGCAGTGTTCTGGAGAATGGCAGAGTTAAAGCTGTCAATCTAAAACCAAAATGTGGAGTCACCAAAGCAGATAATACTGGATTAGAAGTGTCCTACACGTAGAAAGAGATCAGTTAAATTATATAGTTGCTTCCTAGACAACAGAATTAACCCACAGCAGTAATTATTGTAGAAAATTGATTCTAAACTCCCAATCCAGTTAAACCACCCCCTCCCACCCCATTCACAACAGAAACACCAATCCCCTTATACCCTTTAATTTTTTTTTTAAAAAAATCTAAATGAAACAAAATTCAGACACGTCTTCTACTCCACGCACTGACAATCAGCTGTGGATCAACAGTTGCTTTCCTAATAAAACACTAAGTATGTGATCAGCTAGTCAAAACCCAACACTTACAACTTGTAAAAGTGTAAGAATCCCACAACAAACTAACAGAGGCTATAGTCTCAATAACCCCTCCCCCTCCCTGCCTAGCCTGAACTATGAATAACAACTCAGTAACAGAATTGCATGAAACCTGAAGTTAGAAATAAAGCTACACAGACTCTCCAAAGTCACTCAGTAACATGACCAGAAATTCTGAAGGTTGTACAAAGGCAAGTCTATCTGACATGTTGTTTTGTGCTCTTCTTCTGTGAAGAAGTGGGTGATGACATAAGAACATAAGAGAAGCCACGTTGGATCAGGCCAATGGCCCATCTAGGGTGACCATAATGTCTGAAGGCCAGCCAGGGACACGTTGGGGGGGGGACGCGCCGCCGGAAACAGGAAGTGATGTCACTTCCGGTGACGTCATGCCACCACAGGAAACAGGAAGTGACATCACTTCCTGTGACATCACTTCCCCGCATCACCTGCCGGAAATGGGAAGTGACATCACTTCCCGTGACATCATTTCCCCCAAATGACATCATTTCCCCCAAATGCCACTGCCGGAAACAGGAAGTGACTTCACAGCACTTCCTGTGACATCCCCAAAAATCCCCCAAATATCACCGCCGGAAACAATTTTGTTCTGAAATCCTGTATATACTTCATCAGTATATGGGATAAGGCACTTTCTCAACTGTGCTGCATAATGCAGGCTATTTATTTTGTCCTGTTTGCTCTGTTGGCTCTATCTGCGCCACCTTCATCACTTTCGGGGTGTGGATCCCCCAGTGGGGTGGTCTCCCGACTCCCTCCGCCGGCTGTTTCTGATAGCCCTGCGCCCCCTCTTTCATTTGATATGTGTCCCGTGCGGGTGCCACCCTCCCGCCGGGAGATGCCGCAAAATGAGCCCCCTTGAGGCTTATGGCGGCAGGGCTCGGGGGAAGCGAGCTAGACTGCTGTTCTTTTGAGGGGTTATAGAGTGTTTCGAGCCCGTCCCTGTGGCATCTGTCCCATCGTTGTGGGACCCAGGGGGCCAGCGCAGCGGCACGCCGAAGCAGCCTGTCACTAATAACACAGGTCGAGATGCAGGACAGGAACCCGGAAGTGACCGACAGGCTGCTTCAGCGTGCCGCTGCGCCGGCCCCCTGGGCCCCACAACGATGGGACCGATGCCACAGGGACGGGCTCGAAACACTCTATAACCCCTCAAAAGAACAGCAGTCTAGCTCGCTTCCCCCGAGCCCTGCCGCCATAAGCCTCAAGGGGGCTCATTTTGCGGCATCTCCCGGCGGGAGGGTGGCACCCGCACGGGACACATATCAAATGAAAGAGGGGGCGCAGGGCTATCAGAAACAGCCGGCGGAGGGAGTCACGAGACCACCCCACTGGGGGATCCACACCCCGAAAGTGATGAAGGTGGCGCAGACAGAGCCAAAAGGACAAAATAAATAGGCTGCATTATGCAGCACAGTTGAGAAAGTGCCTTATCCCATATACTGATGAAGTAAATACAGGATCTGAGAACAAAATTGCACCAGAAGACACAAACACAAAGCTCCCTTACACTGAATCAGTGCTTGGGTCCACCAAAGTCAGTATTATCTACTCCAGTCACAAACACAAAGCTCCCTTACACTGAATCAGTGCTTGGGTCCACCAAAGTCAGTATTGTCACATAAGAACATAAGAGAAGCCCTGTTGGATCAGGCCAGTGGCCCATCCAGTCCAACACTCTGCGTCACATAAGAACATAAGAGAAGCCCTGTTGCATCAGGCCAGTGGCCCCTCCAGTCCAACACTCTGTGCCACATAAGAATATAAGAGAAGCCCTGTTGCATCAGGCCAGTGGCCCCTCCAGTCCAACACTCTGTGCCACATAAAAATATAAGAGAAGCCCTGTTGCATCAGACCAATGGCTCATCCACTCCACCACTCTGGTCACATAAGAACATAAGAGAAGCCCTGTTAGATCAGGCCAGTGGCCCATCCAGTCCAACACTCTGCGTCACATAAGAACATAAGAGAAGCCCTGTTGCATCAGGCCAGTGGCCCCTCCAGTCCAACACTCTGTGTAACATAAGAATATAAGAGAACCCCTGTTGCATCAGGCCAGTGGCCCCTCCAGTCCAACACTCTGTGTAACATAAGAATATAAGAGAAGCCCTGTTGCATCAGGCCAGTGGCCCCTCCAGTCCACCACTCTGGTCACATAAGAACATAAGAGAAGCCCTGTTAGATCAGGCCAGTGGCCCCTCCAGTCCAACACTCTGTGTCACATAAGAACATAAGAGAAGCCCTGTTGGATCAGGCCAGTGGCCCCTCCAGTCCAGCACTCTGTGTCACATAAGAACATAAGGAGGGAAGGAAGGGAGGAGGGAGGGAAGGGAAGAGAGGAAGGAAGGGAAGGAAGGAAGGAAGGGGGGAGGGAGGGAGGGAAGGAAGGGGAAGGGAGGGAGGGAAGGAAGGAAGGAAGGAAGGAAGGAAGGAAGGAAGGAAGGAAGGAAGGAAGGAAGGAAGGAAGGAAGGAAGGAAGGAAGGAAGGGGGGGAGGGAGGGAAGGAAGAAAGAAAGAAAGGAAGGAAGGAAGGGAGGAGGGAGGGAAGGAAGGAAGGGAAGGGAGTGAGGGAAGGAAGGAAGGAAGGAAGGAAGGGAGGGAAGGAAGGAAGGGAAGGGAGTGAGGGAAGGAAGGAAGGAAGGAAGGAAGGAAGGAAGGAAGGAAGGAAGGAAGGGAGGGAGGGAGGAGGGAGGGAAGAAAGGAAGGCCGCCCCCCGCCCCCCCCGCTTTCGGCCCCCTTACCTGCTTCCAGGGCGGCGGAGAGTCCAGCGGCGGCGGCGGCGAGTCCTGCGGCGGCGGCCTCTCCTACGCTTCCCTGGCCTCCGCCGGGCCCCGCGCGCGGGCGGGGAAGGCGGCGAGGGAGGGAGCTGCCGGCGCTGGCCTCTGGAGGCCTCCAGGGACCAGCGCCGGGCCTCTCTGCTACCGGCGCTGGCCTCTGGAGGCCTCCAGGGACCAGCGCCGGCTGCTCCGCGGCCTCTCCACGGCCTCCGCTGGTCGCTGGGGGCCCTCCAGAGACTCTGGAAGGCCCCCAGCGACCAGCGGAGGCCGCGGAGAGGCCTTCGCTGGTCGGCGCTGCTCCCGGAAGGCCCTCCAGAGGCTCTGGAAGGCCTTCCGGGAGCAGCGCCGGCTGCTCCGCTGCCTCTCCGCGGCCTCCGCTGGTCCCTGGAGGCCCTGCAGAGACTCTGGAGGGCCTCCAGGGACCAGCGGAGGCCGCGGAGAGGCCTTCGCTGGTCGGCGGTGGTCCCGGAAGGCCTTCCAGAGGCTCTGGAAGGCCTTCCGGGACCAGCGCCGGCTGCTCCGCGGCCTCTCCGCGGCCTCCGCTGGTCGCTGGAGGCCCTCCAGAGTCTCTGGAGGGCCTCCAGGGACCAGCGGAGGCCGCGGAGAGGCCTTCGCTGGTCGGCGCTGGTCCCGGAAGGCCCTCCAGAGTCTCTGGAAGGCCTTCCGGGACCAGCGCCGGCTGCTCCGCGGCCTCTCCGCGGCCTCCACTGGTCCCTGGAGGCCCTCCAGAGACTCTGGAGGGCCTCCAGGGACCAGCGGAGGCCGCGGACAGGCCTTCGCTGGTCGGCGGTGGTCCCGGAAGGCCTTCCAGAGGCTCTGGAAGGCCTTCCGGGACCAGCGAAGGCCGCGGAGAGGCCTTCGCTGGTCGGCGCTGGTCCCGGAAGGCCCTCCAGAGTCTCTGGAAGGCCTTCCGGGACCAGCGCCGGCTGCTCCGCGGCCTCTCCGCGGCCTCCGCTGGTCCCTGGAGGCCCTCCAGAGACTCTGGAGGGCTTCCAGCGACCAGCGGAGGCCGCGGAGAGGCCTCCGCCACCGCTGCCGGCCCCGCGCGCGGGCGGGGAAGGCGGCGAGTGAGGGAGGGAGCGTCCCTGCGCGTGCGCAGGGGCCCTGCGCAGGCGCAGGGACGCTCCCTCCCTCACTCGCCGCCTTCCCCGCCGGCGCCCGCGGCCCACCGCCTCCGGGGCTGGCTAAACTGGGACCTCTAAATGGTCCCGGTATAGCCAGCCCGGGAGGCGGGAATAGGGGGCCAGAACCGGGACATTCCCGGGCTCCCGGGACGGTCTGGCCACCCTAGGCCCATCCAGTCCAACATTCTGTGTCACACAGTGGCCAAAAAACCCAGGTGCCATCAGGAGGTCCATCAGTGGGGCCAGGACACTAGAAGCCCTCCCTCTGTTGCCCCCCCCCCCCAATCACTAAGAAAACAGGGCATCACTGCCCCAGACAGAGAGTTAGTGTCTTAAGAATATAAGAGAACCCATGCTGGATCAGGCCAATGGCCCATCCAGTCCAACACTCTGTGTCATACAGTGGCCATAACAATATAAGAGAAGCCATGTTGCATCAGGCCAATGGCCCATCCAGTCCAAGACTCTGTGTCACACAGTGGCCATAAGAACATAAGCGAAGCCATGTTGGAGCAGGCCAGTGGCCCATCCAGCCCAACACTCTGTGTCATACAGTGGCCATAACAATATAAGAGAAGCCATGTTGGGTCAGGCCAATGGCCCCTCCAGTCCAACACTCTGTCTCACACAGTGGCCATAAGAACATAAGCGAAGCCATGTTGGATCAGGCCAATGGCCCCTCCAGTCCAAGACTCTGTGTCACACAGTGGCCATAAGAACATAAGCGAAGCCATGTTGGAGCAGGCCAGTGGCCCATCCAGTCCAACACTCTGTGTCACACAGTGGCCATAAGAACATAAGCGAAGCCATGTTGGAGCAGGCCAGTGGCCCATCCAGTCCAACACTCTGTGTCACACAGTGGCCATAAGAACATAAGAGAAGCCATGTTGGATCAGGCCAATGGCCCCTCCAGTCCAACACTCTGTCTCACACAGTGGCCATAAGAACATGAGAGAAGCCATGTTGGATCAGGCCAGTGGCCCATCAAGTCCAACACTCTATATACACACTGTGGCTCAGGATCCAGATGCAGCACACGAGGGAGATGCCTGCCACTGTCCTCATCCCAGGCTAAGAGCTGTCGACCCTGGTGCATGACTGAGAGTTTCCCTGATGCTAGCCATTTGTATAGATTTCTTTCTTGTAAACAAGCAATAGTGGCTTTAAGGCTGTGGCGAATCATGAGAGCTCCTGCTGGTATGTCGGGGAAAACCTGGATGTCAGCACCATTGAACTTGAGGGAGCCATTCAGACAGGCAGCATCCAGAATTTTTTCCCTCAGCCGTAGGTCAGAAAGCATGATCACGATGTCTCTGGGCATAATTCACCTTGGATTGTGTGGGCTGCCCAGCCTATAAGCTTTCATTATCAGAGAGGTAGGGGCTTGCTGCAGTGACAGTTCTGAGGCAATCCAGGTGCCCACAAAGATTAGCTCAAATGTTCCCTCAGCCATCCCACGAAATTTCAGGTTTCTTTGTTTAACTGCTGACTCCAGGAGTAAAAGCCTTTCCTTTGTTTCAGACATATCTTTTTGTAATGATTGGGTCTCCTCTTGTACAGCAATACTCACATTTAAAGCCCTCTCAGCCTTTTGATTTACTTGTCCCAGGGAAACTTTAATTTCCTTCAGTTGTTCTGTCAGTGGGTCCGACAGAGAAGACATTTTAGTCAGGATTTCATTTTCCACCTGTTAAATTGTAGAGACAAGCTCTGATTTTAGGGTTGTCAGTTCTTGTTTAGTCACAGCATTTGCCTTCATCGTCATTTTGCCAAATGTAGTTTCCCGCCTTTTTTTAGTCAACCCGACTAGAGATCAATAGGCAAGCCAAAATGTCAGTGAAAAGTCCGGGGCAGTAGAACTTGTACCTTGGTTCTGGAGAGCCGTGATGAATAGAAAATAGAGGCTCCGGCAAAAGGTTGGGAGGCATTGGGAGCATAAAAATTACACACCTGCCATCTTGACAACCCTACCTGAGATGGGCTTTTTTCTTGTTTTGTTAGAGATGCTTTCTAAAGGGCTTACTGAACTAATTGGGATTGCTAAATTCTGTGTAGAATATACTATTGCCGAGCGTGTATTTGAGAATAATGCAAGAACATACCGATATAAGCGAGTCGTACACCGTGTTTATTTCTGTGGCTGCTCAGCCTCCAAGTGGGACCTGCAGATCTCCCAGAATTAGAACTGATCTCCAAACAACAGCGATCAGCTCCCTGGAGAAAATGGCTGCTTTGGAGGGTGGATGCTACGGCGTTATATGCTGTTGGGTCCCTTCCCTCCTCAAAACCCCTATCCCCGGGCTCCACTCTGAAATAGCCAGTAACTTCCCAACCCCAATTTGGCAACCCTACTTTGCATTAAAGAGCAGCACTGCAGGATCTTACCAGAGGTTCAATTTGTCCTGCATTCTAATCCATCCAGTGGTCAGCCAGCTGCAACCAGGAAGCATACAAGGAAGCCGCTGAGTTATCAACTCTCCCTTGTTGTTTCCAGCATCTGGTATTCAGGTATACTGTCCCTGAACATGGAGGTACCATTTAGCAATCACAGATAATAGCCAGGAGAGAGATGTTTTCTCCTTCATAAATTCATCTGGTCTTTTTCTTGAAGTTCCATTCATTTTCCTTCAAGAGCAGTTCTGGGAGAGCTGTCAGCCCAACCTACCTTATAGGCAGTGTTCCCTCTAAACCAGAGGTGTCAAACTCATTTGTTATGAGGGCCGGATTTGACATAAATGAAACCTTGTCGGGCCGGGCCACGTGGGTCATAAAATGTATTCCAGGTAGCGGACATATAAACTGTATAAAGGGGGCGCAGACAAACACATTTTTTTTTTACTTAAAACATTAGCACTCTTGCAATATTTTGTTTTACAGTCTGATAAATGTCATCTCTTGCTACGAATTATTGCATCAAAAACGGCAGACAATGTCTGTGCTGTACCAATCTTGAATATGCTGTTCAAGTGTGCACATCTGTAAGTTGGACACCTACTTTTGATTTATTGACATTCATTACAAAGATCTCATAGTCAATGCTTTGAGCCTCAGACCCAGAGGAAAACATGAAGCAGCTGGGCATTGTGAGCTTTTGTGCATAAACTGCTGGACAAGGTTATGTGAAGGCGCCATGGCACAGGCTGAGGGCTATGTGCTTGTCTGCAAAACAATAGCCTTCTCCAGAAAAATAGCTACAACCCCTATGTGGCAGTACAAGAACAGAGACAGCCCTGTACAATGATTAGTATCAGCCTACTATCTGGGAAGTCTAAATTCAAAATCCCCAATTTCCTGGGTAAACCTGGGCTAGACACACACACACATTCAGCCCAATGCTAGCTTGTTGTTATTTCTCTTCTAAATAGTTCACATACTTTCCTATTGAGAAAGACTGGAGGGCATGAAAAAGCTCCAATGAAAAAGATGAGGGGAACCCAGCTGCACCCATAACAAGCCCAACAAATCTCCCTCCCTCTTTCTCTCTCTGTAGCAAGGCGAAAAGCTCATAACTTCAATAAAACATTGCTAGTCTTAAAAGTGCTGTTTGTATTTCTTCTGATGGTGAGGACTAGGCAAATGAAGCTGGAGCTCTTTCCTTCCTTCCCCCAGGGCACAAGGAGAGGGAGGAGCCTCAGCCAGGAAGGAAGGGAGACTGGGCTCAGTAGCTCTGCAGGGTGATTAGTTGAGTCTAGCAAACTTAATCACCCAGCAGAGCTATAGAGCCAGGCTCTTTCACTGGCTAAGGCTCCTCCTCTCTCCTCCTCCCTTTGGGAAAAGGGAGAGGGGAGAGAGATGGAGCAAATAAAGGCTGCTTTGCTGGCAGGCTGATCGCTGGGGAGAAATACAAAATGGTGACTGGACACAGCAGGGAAGGGAGAATGAAGCAGACAATAGCCAGTTGCTGGAGGGCCTGATTGGAACCCTCTGCAGGCTGGATCCGGCCCATGGGCCAAAGGTTTGACACCCCAGCTCTAAGCTGAGTTAGTGTGCCTAGCTCACAGTTTTTTAGCTTCCAGCTCACACATTTTTGTTTTAGCTCAGAAAGAATGGCCCCAGAGCAAATTAACTGATGCAGTTGCTCACAACTTCAATGCCAGTAGATCACAAAGTAGAATTTTTGCTCACAAGACTCCACAGTTTAGAGGGAGTATTGCTCACAGGGTGTCTGTTGTGGGAAAGGGAAGGGAAAGGAGATTTTAAGCTGCTCTGAGACTCCTTTGGGTAGTGAAGGGCAGGGTATAAATCCATCTCTTCCTCTTCATTTACACCCTGCCTTTTTCCCCAAAGGGGAACCAAAGCAGCCTCTCGTTCTCCTCTTTTCTTGATCCTCACAACCACCCTGTGAGGTGGGTTAGGCTCCATTCAAGAATGCATTGTACAAACCAGAGAAACATCATCCACCCAGATTGTCTTGCTATTATTAAAAGTATAATAAAAAAGGATGCAGGAAGCAGGACTGCAGATATTGAAGGAGCCAAGGGGGTGCAGAGGGAGGGGAAGAGAATAAGGTCTGGAAGCTGAGTTCCTCATACTCCTGAAGAAAGCTTTGGCTATCAGAAGATCACACGGACAAACCTCAAGCATAAATAGAGACTTTATTATATCCTTTTGGGCTGTGAGGTCTTCCCCAGCACACGGAAGGGTAGGAAGCGAGTGACCTCTAAGAAGGGGCAGGGAGGCACAGCTACAGTTTATCTCCTGCGTGGAAACTCCGTGCAAACCTAGAAAAACAATCATAGGGCCATGAAGGAAAGAGGAAATCCCACAGACACACGCCTTTTGCTTCTCTGCTCTGCTCTCTATGTGGAGAGGCTGGAAACCATTGTTCTAAAACAGGGGTGTCAAATTCATTTGTTATGAGGGGCAGATCTGACATAAATTAGACCTTGTCGGGTTGGTCCGTGACAGGCTGGGCCGTGTGTGATCCTATTTAAGATTAGGTAGCACAGATATAAACTTTATAAAGAACAGACACAAACTCAATGAAAGATTTAAAAAAAAACCTTAAAATAACACGTTTAAATCATTAGCGCTTGTCGGTCTTAAAGATGCTTTCTTTATATTTCTCTCATGGGACCCAGGAAACTTTCTTTCCTTCCCCAGGGGACCAGGAGGGGGAGGAGCCTCAGCCAACAGGAGAAAGAGAGGCTTGGCTCAGTAGCTCTGCTGTGCGACTGAGAGAGTCTGGCAAAGCAAGCTCTGCTTTCCCCCCTTCCTCCCCAAGGGAGAAGCCTCAGCCAATGGAGAAAATAGAGGTTTCGCTCTGTAGCTCCTGTGCGATTGAGCAAGCCTGGCGAAGCAAGCTGTGATGCAGAAAGGAGCAAGAGAGAGGGAGAAGGAAGCAGATGACAGCCAGTTGCTTGGGGCCTGATTTAGCCCCCTGGCCGCATGTTCGACACCCCAGTTCTAAAAGGATGGCCTAATTCTAAAAGGACCTCCTGCCTTCTCATATTTCCCCCCTACCCCTATCCTACTCACCAGGATGAACTACCGACCCTGGAACCAGCGGCGGAAGAAAGCATTCAAGATGGAAGAGGAGTCGTCCATGTTTTCTCCTGGGCGGGCCAAGTCACCTAGGGAAGAAATATCTTGATTAGCAGGAAGGGAGACCAGTGGTCTGATGAAAGCACTGATCATTTTCTTCTCCCAAGATCATGGCCCAAGGGGACAAAAAACCCCAAAAACAAAACCTTGGCATTCTGCAACCTGCACCATTTGTCAAATTTAAATTTAAATTAGATTCTGCAATTTAAAAAAAATGCTCCCTCTTCAATCTATTTGCCTTCCTTCCTTCCTTCCTTCCTTCCTTCCTTCCTTCCTTCCTTCCTTCCTTCCTTCCTTCCTTCCTTCCTTCTCTCAAATATCTGACGTTCATGAATTGTGGCTCTCAAACATCTGATGTTCATTCTATGCAGCTCTTACATTAAACAAGTTTGGCCACCCCTGGCCTAGGCCACGTTGTCAGAGTCTCGCAGGAAGCGACGCCATCTCGCCAGTGACTTCTGGCCGATACTCTGGAATCTGGGCAAAAACTCTATGGTAAAAGCAGCTTCTACCACAGAGCTTTTGCCCAAATACCCAAGAGTCACCCAGAAGTCGCTGGCTTGATGATGTCACTTCCTGTGAGACGCCAGCAACGTGGCCCAGGCTACTGGAAAGTCCCCCTGCTGGCCAGCTGATCAGTGCCTGTGGGGCAGAACCTCTTGGGGTTATTAGTTTCCAAGGCCCCTCCCCAGAACACGCCCCCTGATGGGCTCTCCCTCCTGTAACTCACCTGACCCGCCTTGCTGGCCTCCTTCAAGACCTTGGTACGGCTCCCCCCTGCCCTGCCGGGTGACAACGGTCTCTTCATGGCCATGGCTGTCCCGGACCGTCCGGCGTTCTTCCATGGTCTAAAGCAACAATGTAGAGAGACACTTTTATAGAGAAGAGGTCTGGCAGTAGCAAAAAGATAACTACACAGGACTTCCAGAGGATTAGAATGGAGTGATGGTCCGTAGTGGTACACTTTTAGGATTCCTGCAAGCAGCGACTGACAGGCCTCTGGGCTGATCCTTTGTTTCTGATGTGTTTTGTCTTAAATTTCTGCCTTAGGAGAAATCACTTGGGACAACAAGCTCTATTGCTGACAAAATAGTGACAAAAAAGAGCCGGTTTGGTGTAGTGGTTAAGTGCATGGACTCTTATGTGGGAGAACCAGGTTTGATTTCCCACTCCTCCGCTTGCAGCTGATGGGATGGCCTTGGGTCAGCCATAGCTCTCGCAGGAGTTGTCCTTGAATGGGCAGCTGCTGTCAGAGCTCTCTCAGCCTCACCCACCTCCCAGGGTGTCTGTGGTGGGGGAGGAAGATATAGGAGATTGTGAGCCGCTCTGAGTCTCTGATTCAGAGAGAAGGGCGTGGTAGAAATCTGCGGTCTTCTTCTTAAAAAGCTGCACTCATGGACTCTTCCGTTTGGAAAAACTAAGCTAGAAGCTTCTGCTGTTGGGAACTGCATCTGTTTATTAATTTATTAATTATTAATTAAACAATTACTTTATTGCTTTTATTTTAATGATTTACAGTCCGCCTTCCTTGAGACTCAAGGGGGATCACCTTTTTGAGGCTGTGGGCACCGTTGGAATTCTGACACAGGTATCTGACTAAAAAAAATGTTCTCCCCAAAATCAAATTTTATCATAATCTTATTTACTTTTGATTTGCTTGATGTCCATAAGCACTGAGTAGTTATGTCTTTCTGGGAATGCCTGCTCGTCACAGTTAAAAACAATGTAAGCTGGTTTGCAATATTGACTGTTTGTACATATCTGCCTTACGACTACCACGCTATATTTCCAATTTATCTTGTAATTACTTTTATGCTTCTGGACTGATCTTGCTGCCCCCTATATGGAAATATTGCTGTCTCTCTGTTGTTCGGTTTGGTTTTGTCTGTTGAAAAAACTGTAACAATAATAAGCTTATGCCATTTGGGGGGGGGGGGGAGGAATTCCGACACAACATGATGGGCGGAGTCACAAGATGGCTACTGCAGAAGGCGGAGCCAGCCATAAAATGGCTGCCGTAGCCTCCCTTCAGTTATACAGCGAAGATCCTCGTGCAGCTGCCGCCGAAGCATCATTTTAAAAAATCTGCATAGCCAGGGCTTTTTTGGTAGGAAAAAGCCCAGCAGGAACTCATTTGCATATTAGGCCACACACCCTGGTGTTGCCAGTGTTTCACACAGGGCTTTTTTTTTCAGAAAAAGCAAAGTAGGAGCTCATTTGCATATTAAGCCACACCCACTGGCACCAAGCCAGCCAGAACTGCGTTCCTGCTTTAAAAAAAAGCTCCGTGCACAGCCAATTAAATCTCCAATGGTCAATCAGGAGCCTTGCTGAGCGAAAGCTCCACCTGGCCCTGCCCACTTTCTAACCCCGCTTGGCAGGTGCCAGGAAAGGTGCCACAAGCATCACACGGGAAGTCTCTGGTCTCATTTGGAGTACTGTGTGCAGTTCTGGTCGCCGCACCTCAAAAAGGATATTATAGCATTGGAGAAAGTGCAGAGAAGGGCAACTAGAATGATTAAAGGGCTGAAGCACTTTCCCTATGAAGAAAGGTTGAAACGCTTGGGACTCTTTAGCTTGGAGAAACGTCGACTGCGGGGTGACATGATAGAGGTTTACAAGATAATGCATGGGATGGAGAAAGCAGAGAAAGAAGTACTTTTCTCCCTTTCTCACAATACAAGAACTCGTGGGCATTCGATGAAATTGCTGAGCAGACAGGTTAAAACGGATAAAAGGAAGTCCTTCTTCACCCAAAGGGTGATTAACATGTGGAATTCACTGCCACAGGAGGTGGTGGCGGCCACAAGTATAGCCACCTTCAAGAAGGGTTTAGATAAAAATATGGAGCACAGGTCCATCAGTGGCTATTAGCCACAGTGTATGTGTGTATATAAAATTTTTTGCCACTGTGTGACACAGAGTGTTGGACTTGATGGGCCGTTGGCCTGATCCAACATGGCTTCTCTTATGTTCTTCTTATGGTGTGAGTCAATGCAGTTAACAGAATAAAACATCTGGTAAACGTCGTAATAGGACTAGCATTACAGAAATCTGAAAACGGAGCAGTAGGTGCGATAACAATAGCAAAAGATAGAATTACACTAATGGTGTAGCGAGAGCAAGATAATACATACTGCGCACAGGTAATACACACCTTATGCAGCAGTTTTGGAGAGTGGCTCACCCTTGTAAGCCAATACAGCAAGAGAATCCATCAGCCTTTACAAAGCTATGTAAAGAGAGGCATACCTTGCTAAAGAGGGACTATTTCCGTTGATGCTTACAGGAGTATTGCCACAGTATATCATGGACTGTTAGTATTAATCAGGACTTTATTTCCCTTTGTAAACATTTTGGAAAATGCTTGCATAGGTGATATATACAACAAATTGAATTACAGTTGTCTGTATTATTATTATTATTAGAAGACGACGACGTTGGATTTATATTCCGCCCTCCACTCAAGAGTCCCAGAGCGGCTCACAATCTCCTTTATCTCCCTCCCCCACAACAGGCACCCTGTGAGGTGGGTGGGGCTGAGAGGGCTCTCACAGCAGCTGCCCTTCCAAGGACAACCTCTGCCAGAGCTACGGCTGACCCAAGGCCATGCCAGCAGGTGCAAGTGGAGGAGTGGGGAATCAAACCCGGTTCTCCCAGATAAGAGTCCGCGCACTTCACCACGACACCAAACTGGCTCTCTCTTTGAGTGTTACAGCATCAGGAAAAGTCAGTTAGTTCTGTAATAACAACTTGGGTTATGGTTTTATCTTCTCTCTCCTATTTAAGTGGATTTTAATGTAGTTTTTATGTAATTGAGATCCTTACAAGAGACCCAAGTGTGTGTGTGTGTACAGGCCTCGGATTCAGTGGGAGCTCACAGGAGCACAGCTCCTGAACCCTTCTGAGAGTTCCACCTCCTTGACCATCGAATAGTATTGCAGCTGCATAACAATCCCTGGATGAACTCCACCACCTATTTTTCTCCAAAACGACCCTTGTGTGTGTGTGTGTGTGTGTGTGTGTGTATTTATTTATTTATTTATTACGTTAAGCTTATATCCCGCCCTCTCCGCAAGCGGACTCAGGGCGGCTCACAACATCACATCACTTCCATTAAAAAAACAATAAAACATATAAAACATAATTACATACTTAAATTATTTCAAACATTCCATGGTGCTGTATTAATACAGTACAGTATATTGGTTCTGAAATGTTTGTTTGTACTTCATATTCTCCCATATATGTTTAATTTTGTACTTCATATTCTCCCAGTATTTTATATTTCTGTAAACGGCTCAATGCCGCAATAAATCTTGACTGACTGTTATCAGAGTGTACATGTCAGATTAACATAGAGTGTTAGTGGTTTCAAACAGAGTGTCAGTGATTTCAACTTTCTGATAAGGTTCTTAATAACTGGCGTATGCGACAGCCTTTGGCTTTTTCGGTATAGCACTTTTTAATCTTCTTCATCGCATCTCCTGCCTCTGTATTGGCCTTAAACCTACAGATGGGGCCTGGAGATTTCCTTGAACTGCAGCTGATTGCCAGACAACAGCAATCAGTTACCCAGGAGACGGCAGCTCCTTTGGAGCATGAGTTGCATAGCGTGTGACGGAACCGCCCAGATTCTGCCTTCAGACCCGGTCCCGTCATCTCCCTTCTGAGTTGCCAACTCCTGAAGGGAGCTAATCTTCTTCCCGCCACTAGGGCACGCTGCCGCCACCTGCTCAATGTAGGGGTTCCAGACTGAGAGGAACAGGACTCCCAATTCCCCTTCCTGCCAGTTCGGAGGCCTGGCCTCAAGGTCCTCTGCCAACCCAGCACCTGGTTATGACAGTCCTTCTTTGGGAGACCCCTGGAGGATTGGCATCCTTGACAACTGTATGCCTTCCCCCTTCCCTGGACTCCCCTCTTGCAGTAGTGTGGTCTAAGGTGGTTGGGGAAACTATGTGGTACAGAGGGACTGCCATTTAAAAAGACACAACATTTATTTACAATTTACAACTATATGCAGGCATTTTAAAATAGTGAACGGAAGAAATAGATCAAACTAGAGAAAAACGCTCCTTCTTTCCCTATTATCCAGTACTTGCCCTGACCATACCATCCAGCACAGACAGACTCGCCAACCCAACTGAATGAAGTCCAATTCAAACTGAAGGCTTCCTGCCAAAAATCACTAATATAAAACCCTTTCCCTTCTGCAGCCTTCTGGGAGACCAGCCTGAAAGACTTCCTGTCTCTTTAGGAGGCTTCCTCAGAAGTGCTGCTTCCAGACTGGAGGGGGGGAGACCAGGAGGAGGAGGAGGAGGAGGAGGAGGAGGAGGAGGAGGAGGAGGAGGAGAAGGAGAAGGAGAAGGAGAAGGAGAAGGAGAAGGAGAAGGAGAAGGAGAAGGAGAAGGAGAAGGAGAAGGAGAAGGAGAAGGAGAAGGAGAAGGAGAAGGAGAAGGAGAAGGAGAAGAAGAAGAAGAAGAAGAAGAAGAAGAAGAAGAAGAAGAAGAAGAAGAAGAAGAAGATGATGATGATGATGATGATGATGATGATGATGATGATGATGATGATGATGATGATGATGATGATGATGATGATGATATTGGATTTATATCCCGCCCTCCACTCCGAAGAGTCTCAGAGCGGCTCACAATCTCCTTTACCTTCCTCCCCCACAACAGACACCCTGTGAGGTGGGTGGGGCTGGAGAGGGCTCTCACAGCAGCTGCCCTTTTAAGGACAACCTCTGCCAGAGCTATGGCTGACCCAAGGCCATTCCAGCAGGTGCAAGTGGAGGAGTGGGGAATCAAACCCGGTTCTCCCAGATAAGAGTCCGCACACTTAACCACTACACCAAACTGGCTCTGGAGGGGGAAGGAGGAACAGACTAGGCCCCAAAGCCTGCCTAGAGTTTGACAGACTCCTTCAACCACTCCCGGACAAACATGGGCCCAAAATGGTGTTTCTCCACATAGCATTTGGAGCCAGTTTGGTGTAGTGGTTAAGCGTGCGGACTCTTATCTGGGAGAACCGGGTTTGATTCCCCACTCCTCCACTTGCAGCTGCTGGAATGGCCTTGGGTCAGCCATAGCTGTGGGAGTCCTCTCAGCCCCACCCACCTCACAGGGTTTCTGTTGGGGGAGAAGATAGAGGAGATTGTAAGCTTCTCTGAAGGAGCCCAGTGGCATAGAGTGTTAAAGCTGCAGTACTGCAGTCCGAGCTCTCTGCTCACGACCTGATCCCGGCAGAAGCTGGGCTCAGGTAGCCGGCTGGAGGTTGACTCAGCCTTCCATCCTTCCAAGGTCGGTCAAAGGAGTACCCAGCATGCTGGGGGGAAAGTGCAGATGACTGGGGAAGGCAATGGCAAACCACCCCGTAAAAAAGTCTGCCGTGAGTGCTTGCACAGGGGACTACCTTTACCTTTTTAAGCCGCTCTGAGTCCCTGATTCAGAGAGACAGGGGGGGTATAAATCTGCAGTCTTCTTCATTATACTTTCTTGGGGTCCCTCCCCAAAAACCACCCCCTCCCCAGGCCCTCCCCCACCCCCCAATCTCCAGTGATTTCCCAACCCAGAGCCTGCAATTCAAGATTCAACCCTCTGTCTCCTGTAAACCGAACACTGACTGGAGTGCACACATCCCCCCTTGCCTTGGCAAAGCCTCTGTACTCACCCCATCCGGGGCCACCACTTTTGTGACCGAGATGCTCTTGAAATAAGACCGAGGCTGAGCTGGCGGGAGAATTGTCTCCAGTCCCTCAGAGGTGACGCGCGAGTCCAGATCTATGGGGAAGGCAATTCAATATTACCAGGAGAAAGTTATCCTCTTCGCTTCCTTTTGGTGGTGGAAAGCACCATTAAGCTGCTGCCAACTTATGAAGAAGATACTGAATTTATACCCCGCCCTACACAATGAGTCTCGGAGTGGTCACAATCCCCTTTACCTCCCCCCCCCCTCCACCCACAACAGACACCCTGTGAGGTAGGTGGGGCTGAGAGAGCTCTCCCAGAAGCTGCCCTTTCAAGGAGAACTCTGCGAGAGCTATGGCCGACCCAAGGCCATTCCGGCAGCTGCAAGTGGAGGAGTGGGGGAATCAAACCCGGTTCTCTCAGATAAGAGCCCGCACACTTAACCACGACACCAAACTGGCTCTCACCATTAAGCACCATTAAGCTGCTGCCAGCTTATGAAGACCCCTGATAAGACAAGAGATGGACAGAGATGGTTTTGCCATTGCCTTCCTCTGCATAGCGACCCCTGACTTCTTTGGAGGTCTCCAATCCAAGGATTAACCAGGGCTGACCCTGCTTAGCTTCCAAGATCTGATGAGATCAGGCTACTCTGGGCCATCCAAGTCAAGGCAAGAGACGTTCAGAAGTGTTCTGCCATTGCCTGCCTCTGCGTAGCAACCCTGGACTTCCTTGGTGGCCTCTTATCCAAGTCCTAACCAGGGATGGCCCTGCTTATCTTTCAGAATCAGGCTACCTTGGGCCATCAAGGTTGAGGCAAGAGACAAACAGGGGTGGTTGGCCATTGGCTGCCTCTGCGTAGCAACCTGGGACTTCTTTGGTGGTCTCCCATCCAAGTCCTAACCAGGGCTGACCCTGCTTAGTTTCCATGATCACATTAGCTTGGGCCATCAAGGTCAAGGCAAGAGACAAACAGAGGTGGTTGGCCCTTGCCTGCCTCTGTGTAGCAACCCTGGACTTCCTTGGAGGTCTCCCATCCAAGTCCTAACTAGGGATGACCACGCTTAGCTTCCATAATCAGGCTAGCTTGGGCCAAAAAGGTCAAGGCAAGAGACGTTCAGAAGCATTTTGCCATTGCCTGCCTCTGCGTAGCAACCCTGGACTTCCTTGGTGGCCTCTTATCCAAGTCCTAACCAGGGATGGCTCTGCTTATCTTTCAGAATCAGGCTAGCTTGGGCCATCAAGGTCTAGGCAAGAGACAGAGGTGGTTGGCCATTGGCTGCCTCTGCGTAGCAACCTGGGACTTCTTTGGTGGTCTCCCATCCAAATCCTAACCAGGGCTGACCCTGCTTAGCTTCCATAATCAGGCTACCTTGGGCCATCAAGGTTGAGGCAAGAGACAAACAGAGGTGGTTGGCCATTGGCTGCCTCTGCGTAGCAACCCTGGACTTCCTTGGAGGTCTCCCATCCAAGTCCTAACCAGGGATGACCACGCTTAGCTTCCATAATCAGGCTAGCTTGGGCCAAAAAGGTCAAGGCAAGAGACGTTCAGAAGCGTTTTGCCATTGCCTGCCTCTGCACAGCAACCCGTGACTTCCTTGGTGGCCTCTTATCCAAGTCCTAACCAGGGATGGCTCTGCTTATCTTTCAGAATCAGGCTAGCTTGGGCCATCAAGGTCAAGGCAAGAGACAAACAGAGGTGGTTGGCCATTGGCTGCCTCTGCGTAGCAACCCGGCACTTCCTTGGTGGCCTCTTATCCAAGTCCTAACCAGGGATGGCTCTTCTTATCTTTCAGAATCAGGCTAGCTTGGGCCATCAAGGTCTAGGCAAGAGACAGAGGTGGTTGGCCATTGGCTGCCTCTGCGTAGCAACCTGGGACTTCTTTGGTGGTCTCCCATCCAAATCCTAACCAGGGCTGACCCTGCTTAGCTTCCAAGATCTGATGAGACTGGGCTAGCCTGGGCCATCCAGGTCAAGGCAAGAGACATTCAGAGGTGCTGATCTGGTGAGCGATAACAAACTCGCAGAGTTAAGCTTTCCTTTCGGGCACACTATTTCCGCCCCCGGTGCTTCTGTAAGCGAATCTATTTCTCTGACATTTTCCATCTTACTGAACTGCATGCCCTCTGACACGTAGAGCCACCCCACCTCCGACCCTTCCCTCCCTATCCTTCTGATATAGTTTATATCCAAGAAACACTGCATTTCCCACCGGTTTTCCTCGTCCCACCCAAGTTTCTGAAATGCCCACAATGTCTATATCAGGGCTGGCCAAACTTGCTTAACGTAAGAGCCACATAGAATGTACATCGTGTGAGAGCTGCAAGACATAAATGTCAGATGTTTGAGAGGAGGGAGGGAGGGAGGGAGGGAGGGAGGGAGGAAGGAAGGAAGGAAGGAAGGAAGGAAGGAAGGAAGGAAGGAAGGAAGGAAGGAAGGAAGGAAGGAAGGAAGGAAGGAAGGATGGAAGGAAGGAGGGAGGGAGGGAGGAAGGAGGGAGGGAGGGAAGGAAGGAAGGAAGGAGGGAGGGAAGGAAGGAAAGGAAGGAAGGAAGGGAGGGAGGGAGGAAGAATGGAAGGGAGGGAGGGAGGAAGGAAGGAAGGAAGGAAGAATGGAAGGAAGGAGAGAGGGAGGGAGGGAGGAAGGAAGGAAGGAAGGAAGGGAGGAAGGAGGGAAGGAAGGAGGGAGGGAAGGAAGGAAGGAAGGAGGAAGGAAGGAAGGGAGGAAGGAGGGAGGGAAGGAAGGAGGGAGGGAAGGAAGGAAGGAAGGAGGGAGGGAGGGAGGGAGGGAGGGAGGAAGGAAGGAAGGAAGGAAGGAAGGAAGGAAGGAAGGAAGGAAGGAAGGAAGGAAGGAAGGAAGGAAGGAAGGAAGGAAGGAAGGGAGGGAGGGAGGGAGGGAGGGAGGAAGGGAGGGAGGGAGGGAGCCAGGCAGGCAGGAAGGAAGAATGGAAGGAAGGAAGGAAGGAAGGAAGGAAGGAAGGAAGGAAGAATGGAAGGAAGGAGGGAAGGAAGGAAGGAAGCAAGGAAGGAAGGAAAATAGATGGGGGAGGGAGGAGGTAGGGAGAGGTGGAAAGAAAGCAACTTTTAACTTTAAATGCATTCTCTAAACCACCCGCTGGCTTGGCTTGGAGAAGTGATTTAAAGACAGAAATGCCTTCTCCAAGCTGGCCAATGGGGTAGTGGGGCTTCGAGAGCCACACAATACGTGTGAAAGAGCCATGTGCGGCTCCTGAACTGCAGTTTGGCCACCCCTGATCTACCTCTGTACATCTCTTGCCTTGACTTGGATGGCCCAGGCTAGTCTGATCTCGTCAGATCTCAGAAGCCAGGCAGGGTCAGCCTCGGTCAGTATTTGGTTGGGAGACCACCAAGGATGTCCAGGGTTGCTACGCAGAGGAAGGCAACGGCAAAGCACCTCTGTTAATCTCTTGCCTTGACTTGGGATGGCCCAGGCTAGCCCGATCTCATCAGATCTCAGAAGCTAAGCAGGGTCGGCCCGGGTCAGTATTTGGATCGGAGGCCACCAAGAAAGTCCAGGGCTGCTACGCAGAGGCAAGCAATGGCAAGCCACCTCTGTTTGTCTTTACCCTATACAGGGTCACCGTAAGTTGGCGGTGACTTGAGAGTACTTGACACACAGAAGAAGAAAAAGAAGTAGTAGTAGAAGATGAGATGATTTATACCCCACCCTTTGCTAGCCAAAAGAGTCTCAGAGCAGCTTACAATCTCCTTTCCCTTCCCCTCCCCACAACAGACACCCTGCGGGGTAGGTGGGGCTGAGAGAGCTCTGCCAGAACTGCTCTTGAGCAGAACAGCCTTGAAAGAACTTGTGGCTGCCCCAAGATCACATCAGCAGGTGTATGTGGAGGAGTGGGGAATCAAACCCGGTTCTCCTAGTTAATAGTCTGTGCACTTAACCACTACACCAAACACACACAGTTAGAAACTGAGCTTCCAGCTCAGATATCTGGGAAAGAAGACATTCCAGAGAAAGGAAATGTTTAGAGCCATAGGAACTAGACACTTGTTTTGTCTTGTGAGAAAGGGAAGGCTCTTAAGCGATTGAATTCGGCGCAACGCAGCAAATTCCGCCCTTGACAGCGGAGGAGACCTGCCCACATCCCACACAATGCAAAGACCTGAAATGATTTCAAAATCCCCAAATAGATATTTCAGTGTATACATTTTCCTCCCAGCCCATCCTGTCAATCACCCGCTGACCTCTGTCCTCCTTAGGTGTGTCTTGTGGGTCGGTGGGGGCCGGCCTGTCTTCCAGCTGCAAAAACCAAGAAGAGGGGGAAAAGTTAGAAAGCAAACTTGGACTCAAGGCTTTTTTTTGTAGAAAAAGCCCAGCAGGAGCTCATTTGTATATTAGGCCACACCCCCTGACATCACCATTGTTTCACACAGAGCTTTTTGTAGGGAAAAGCCCAGCAGGAATTCATTTGTATATTAGGCCACACCCCCTGACACCACCATTGTTTCACACAGAGCTTTTTGTAGGGAAAAGCCCAGCAGGAATTCATTTGTATATTAGGCCACACCCCCTGACACCACCATTGTTTCACACAGAGCTTTTTGTAGGGAAAAGCCCAGCAGGAATTCATTTGTATATTAGGCCACACCCCCTGACACCACCATTGTTTCACACAGAGCTTTTTGTAGGGAAAAGCCCAGCAGGAATTCATTTGTATATTAGGCCACACCCCCTGACATCACCATTGTTTCACACAGAGCTTTTTGTAGGGAAAAGTCCAGCAGGAGCTCATTTGTACATTAGGCCACACCCCCTGACACCACCATTGTTTCACACAGAGCTTTTTGTAGGGAAAAGCCCAGCAGGAACTCATTTGCATATTAGGCCACACCCCCTGACACCACCATTGTTTCACACAGAGCTTTTTATTTATTTATTTTTATTTATTTATTTAAGATTTATATCCCGCCCTTCCCACGAGTGGCTCAGGGCAGCTTCCAGTAGTAGATCCAGCAAAATTACAATATTTAAACATATAAAGGGATCAGCATTTAAAACAGATAAAAACAGATAAAACCATAGTTATCAATAAACATTAATAAATATTTCAACTGTATATAAAGGAAATCCGGCAAGTTACGTTGCCAACCCGATCTGTACTCTGAAATGGTGTGTTGCAGAATATTGTCTACACATGCCCCATTCTTTCTGCTTATGGCAAGAATAAGCCAAGGTCATGTAACCTCCCTTTCCAGCTGTGGTTTTGGTGTTGTGGTTAAGTGTGCAGACTCTTATCTGGGAGAACTGGGTTTGATTCCCCACTCCTCCACTTGCAGCTGCTGCAATGGCCTTGGGTCAGCCATCGCTCTCGCAGGAGTTGTCCTTGAAAGGGCAGCTTCTCTCAGAGCCCTCTCAGCCCCACCCACCTCACAGGGTGTCTGTTGTGGGGGGAGAAGATATAGGAGATTGTAAGCCGCTCTGAGTCACAGAGAAGGGTGGGGTATAAATCTGCAGTCTTCTTCTTTTGTCGCTGTTCTTTGAAGTCAAGAGCCCCGTGGCGCAGAGTGTTAAAACTGCAGTACTGCAGTCCTAAGCTCTGCTCACGACCTGAGTTCGACCCCTGGCAGAAGCTGGGTTTTCAGGTACCTGGCTTGAGGTTGACTCAGCCTTCCATCCTTCCGAGGTCGGTAAAATGAGTCCCCAGCTTGCTGGAGGGGAAGTGTAGATGACTGGGGAAGGCAATGGCAAACCACCCCGTCAAAAGTCTGCCGTGAAAACGTTGTGAAAGCAGCGTCACCCCAGAGTCGGAAACGACTGGTGCTTGCACAGGGGACCTTTCCTTTCCTTTTTCCCTTTGAACAAGTCAGGCATCGTCAGAGCTGGCTTTGTATGAGCACCTACCCCCTGGAACGGGTGCCAAGGCCGCCTCTCTGGGATCGTGGGACCCAAATCACCCTCCAGTGCTCGTTCGGGCCTGTGGCTGTCTGGGTATTTGAGCATCGAGTCCCGCAGCGTTTGCCTCTTTTCGTGGGAGCGGCTGGCAGGTGGTGGCGCCTCTACGCCAGGGAACTCTGTGGGCAGAGATGGAAAAATCAGTGCCAACTCTCCTACATCTGGGCCTACCGCCTCCCTCACTTGGGGGACCGAATCCTCCTCCCCCACCCCATAAAGCTCTTGTTTGGGCCTCTGCTGTGACCAGTTCCGGCTTCGCTGATGTCCCTTGAACGACGGTATTATCAATTTGACTTCCCTGACCGAGCTTGCTGAGTGACTGAGGAGGCCTTTGCCAGGCAGCGTCTCTGCAAACAGTTGGGGGGAAAAACCAGCTGATGGAGGGATCCAGTAGATTAAGAGGGATGCCCGGATATTACAGAGTAGAAGTCATCAATCATAGAATCGTGGAAGGGACCTCCAGGATCATCTAGTCCACCCCCCCTGCACAATGCAGGAAACTCACAGATACCTCCCCCTAAATCCACAGGATCTTCATCGCTGTCAGATGGCCATCTAGCCTCTGTTGAAAAACCTCCAAGGGAGGAGAGCCCACCACCTCTCGAGGAAGCCTGTGGAAACTTAGAATCATAGAATCCTAGAGTTGGAAGGGACCTCCAGGGCCATCTAGTCCAGCCCCCTGCACAAGGCAGGAAACTCACAAACACCTCCCCCTAAATTCACAGGATCTTCATCGCTATCAGATGGCCATCTAGCCTCTGTTGAAAAACCTTCAAGCAAGGAGAGCCCACCACCTCCTGAGGAAGCCTGTTCCACTGAGGAATCGCTCTAACAATCAGGAAGTTCTTCCTAATGTTGAGCCAGAAACTCTTTTGATTTAATTTCAACCCATTTCAGTCCGCTGTCCAGCCTTAAAACCTGGCATGACAAGATGGTGTTTTAAGTCTTACTATATTTAGGAAGCCAATTTATGCAAAGACTGCCATGTTTATACTGGGTTTCTTAGACTTGGCTCCATTGCAGGTCAAACAGCAAGACATATGAGGGAGAAAAACTGTACGGGATTAATTCGGATGTTCAAAATGTGGCAGCTTCATTCACACCCTCCAATGTTCCCCTAAAGAATCCTCACCGTTCCCTGGGAACAAAATACATCGTACCGCTTCATGGAATTCAAGCAACTGAAGAATCCCTGTATTCTTTTTTTTCTTTTCTGTTTTTTTAACAGCAGGTTTCTAGCCCTTGCGGTTGTTAGCTTATTCGAGCGTCTTGCCAAGGCTTGCAAAAATGTCCAAACCCAAAAGGATGTCAAGTCTCTAGTCCGCATTGTTGAGAGAAAGAGCTTGAAAGCCTATTGGCACCGGCAGCTCAGGAACCAAAAGCGTGGGAAGTCTGTAGCCCTAGAGTTGCCAACCTCCAGGTAGCACCTGGAGATCTCCTGCTATTACAAGTGATCACGGATGACCAAGATCAGTTCCCCTGGAGAAAATGGCTGCTTTGAAGGGTGGGTTCTATGGGACTTCAAGGGTAGAGCCAGGAGACATTGGAGGTGGAGTCAGGAGCAAGGGTGTGACAAGCACAATTGAACTCCAAAGGGAGTTCTGGCCATCACAGTTAAAGGGATCTTTTAAATGCCTTCCCTCCTTTGGAAATAATGAACGATAGGAGTACCTTCTTTGGGGGCTCATAGAATTGGACCCCCCGGTCCAATATTTTTGAAACTTGGAGGGTATTTTGAGGAGACGCATTGGATGCTATGTTGCAAATGTGGTGCCTCTACCTCAAAACACAGCCCCCCCAGAGCCCCAGATACTCACAGATCAATTCTCCATTATATCCTGTATCAACAGAAGTATAGTGTCCAGATCACGTGATGTGATGGTATTACTTTACTCTGCTCTGGTAAGACCTCACCTGGAATATTGTGTTCAGTTTTGGGCACCACATTTTAAGAAGGATATAGACAAGCTGGAAGGGATCCAGAGGAGGGCAACGAAGATGGTGAGGGGTCTGGAGACCAAGTCCCATGAGGAAAGGTTGAAGGAGCTGGGCATGTTTAGCATCGAGGGGAAGCGGCTGAGAGGTGATAGGATCGCCATCTTCAAGTACTTGAAGGGCTGTCCTATAGAGGATGGTGTGGAATTGTTTTCTGTGGCCCCGGAAGGTAAGACCAGAACCAACGGGTTGAAATTAAATCAAAAGAGTTTCCGGCTCAAGATTAGGAAGAACTTCCTGACCGTTAGAGCGGTTCCTAAGTGGAACAGGCTTCCTCGGGAGGTGGTGGGCTCTCCTTCCTTGGAGGTTTTTCAACAGAGGCTAGATGGCCATCTGACAGCAATGAGGATCCTGTGAATTTAGGGATGGGTTTTTGTGAGTTTCCTGCATTGTGCAGGGAGTTGGACTAGATGACTACGGATGTCCCTTCTCACTCTAGGATTCTATTTATTCTGTTGAAATAAATAGCCTCATAGAGAAGAACAAAATTTGAGTCCGGTGGTACCTTTAAGAAGGTGGGCTCTCCTTCCTTGGAGGTTTTTCAAGAGAGGCTAGATGGCCATCTGACAGCAATGAGGATCCTGCGAATTTAGGGGGGAGGTGTTTGTGAGCTTCCTGCATTGTGCAGAGGGTTGGACTAGATGACCCTAGAGGTCCCTTCCAGCTCTATGATTCTTCTATGATCCTATGAGAATCGGTCTCCACAGGGAATAACGGAGTGCCCAGCAGACATTCTTTCCCCGCCCCATTTTCTGATGACCGTAAAGCAGGGGGAGGGTCTCCAAACCGGGGGATCCCCTGTCCCCGCCTGGGGATTGGCCACCTTAATTTACACACAACGCTTTGACTTGATTCGGTTCCGCCATTACAGCCTTGAGCATCTCGTCAATGGAATACTCCTCCGTATCGTACCCCGCTGCCTCCACCACCGATGCCTGTTACCCAGCCCTGGATGGAGGCTTCCCTTACCGAAGGGTTGCGGAGGCAGAGTCCAGGATCCCATCTCGTTGAACAGGTTGTTAAAATCCTGGAAGAGCTGGTCAAAGCCAAAGTTGTCGTGGAAGCGCATCCCCCCGGGGCCGAAAGTGAAGCCGAAGCCGAAGTCATCGGAGGGCCTGGCCCCGAAGAAAGGGCCTCCGTCGTCTTCCTCATCGTCATCCTCGTCGTCATCCCGGGTGATCCCCCCAAAGAAGGGATCTCGGGGTCTGTGGCGACAGTAGGCATCTTAGGGTAAGTAGAAGAGATTTCCCATCACATTTGGATCCCACCCTTCCCTCGAGGAGTACGCAGGGTTTTCTCCTCTTCTCAACAGCCCTGCAAGGTGGGTTAGCAAAACTATAGGATCTTAGTGTACAGTTGTGTAAATAAAAAACCACTAGGAGACACCATAAATTTTAAACAATTACCTAGTCTTGTTTAAAATCTAATTAGGGTCTTCGTGGTTCATACGCTGAACATGAGTCAACAGTGTGATGCGGTGGCTAAAAAGGCAAATGCAATTTTGGGCTGTATCAACAGAAGCATAGCGTCCAGATCACATGATGTGATGGTATCGCTTTACTCTGCTCTGGTAAGACCTCACCTGGGGTATTGTGTTCAGTTTCGGGCACCACATTTTAAGAAGGATATAGACAAGCTGGAACGGGTCCAGAGGAGGGTGACAAAGATGGTGAGGGGTCTGGAGACCAAGTCCTATGAGGAAAGGTTGAAGGAGCTGGGCATGTTTAGCCTGGAGAGGAGGCTGAGAGGTGATATGATCACCATCTTCAAGTACTTGAAGGGCTGTCATTATATAGAGGATAGTGTGGAATTGTTTTCTGTGGCCCCAGAAGGTAGGACCAGGACCAATGGGTTGAAATCAAATCAGAAGAGTTTCCGGCTCAAGATTAGGAAGAACCTCCTGACCGTCAGAGCGGTTCCTCGGTGGAAAAAGCTTCCTCGGGAGGTGGCGGGCTCTCCTTCCTTGGAGGTTTTTAGACAGAGGCTAGATGGCCATCTGAGAGCAATGAGGATCCTGTGAGTTTAGGGGGAGGTGTTTGTGGGTTTCCTGCATTGTGCAGGGGGTTGGACTAGGTGACCATAGTGGTCCCTTCCAACTCTATGATTCTATAAACAACCAAAGAGTGTAATGTAGAGGTCGTGGTGTTCTGACCAAGCTTGCGCATAGAACTTCAAATAAACATGTAGCAAAAAAGATATTCAGAGAAGACAGTTCAAAAACAGTCTTTCCAATCACAAAGGAGTAACAATATTCCAGTATTTAGTTCATAGCCCTTCCAAAGACATCTGTTCTAGATATCCATCTTTCTTCAGTTTTGAGGCTTATTTACCACTGGATAAGAGCCCCGTGGCGCAGAATGGTAAAGCTGCAGTACTGCAGTCGGAGCTCTCTGCTCACAACCTGAGTTTGATCCCAGCGGAAGCTGGTTCAGGTAGCTGGCTCCAGGTTGACTCAGCCTTCCATCCTTCCGAGGTCGGTAAAATGAGTACCCAGCTAGCTGGGGGGAAAGTGTAATGACTGGGGAAGGCAATGGCAAACCACCCCGTAAAAAGGTCTGCCGTGAAAATGTTGTGAAAGCAGCGTCACCCCAGAGTCGGAAATGACTGGTGCTTGCACAGGGGACCTTTCCTTTCCTTTATCACTGGAACCCAATCTTTACAATATGTTCACAGGAGACCAACAAGGCTCAAAACTTATCTGCAACCTGGAAATCTAACAGATATGTTTTGAACCTTGTTGGTCTTCTATGAATGCATTGTAAAGATCGGGTTCCAGTGATAAAGAAGCCTCCAAACTGAAGGACAGATGAAACATCTCGGTATCTAGAACAGATGTCTTTGGAAGGGCTTCCTTTAGCTCTATGAACTAAATACTGGAATATTGTTACTCCTTTGTGATTGGAAACACTGTTTTGGAACTGTCTTCTGTGAATGTCTTTTTGCTACAAGCTCTTGTTCATTTGAAGTTCTGCGTGCAAGCTTGGTCAGAACACCACTGACCTCTACATTACACTCTGTGGTTATTTAAAATTTATGGTGTCTCTTAGCGGTTTTTTATTTATACTGTGAGGTAGGTTAGGCTGAGAGAGAGAATGACCGGCCCGAAGTCAGCCCGTGAGCTTTTCGGCTGAGCAAGGATTCGTATCCAGGTCTCCTGAGTCCACACCTGCTACTAATCCTGCAGCTTGCAGAGAGAGATGTTCACAATTCTCATCCACCAACAACCCCTCCAATGCAGAGATGAATGTTAAAACAACATTAAATGTAATCTCCTTAACAACTAGACTACCTCTGAGCAGTGTTCCCTTTAAGCTGAGTTAGCGTGAGCTAGCTCACAGATTTTTAGCCTCCTGCTCACACATTTTTGTCTTAGCTCAGGAAAAATGGCCCCGGAGCAAACTAATTGATGCGGCAGCTCACAACTTGAATGCCAGTAGCTCACAAAGTAGAATTTTTGCTCACAAGACTCCAGAACTTAGAGGGAACATTGCCTTCAAGGATTTAAAGCTGTCTTCTCCCCTCCCCACACCGTGAACTCATGCACCACTGACTTCACAGAACAGAGCTGGATGGGACCTCAAGGGTCATCTAGTTCAACCCCCTGCCCAGTGCTGGAAATTCCCACCTACCAACCATGACCTCTGCTCTAGGGTTGCCAATCTCCAGGTGGGATCTGGGGATCCCTTGGAATTACAGCTCATCTCCAGATTACAGAGATCGGTTCCTCTGGAGAAAATGGATGCTTCAAAGCAGGGTGGACTCTATGGCATTGTGCCCCACTGTTCCCATCCCCAAATCTCCAGGAATTTCCCAATGCGGTTCTGGCAACCCTACCCTGCTCTATACCCAGAGAAAGGTAAAAACTCTCCTGGAACCCCGGCCAAGATGGCTTGAAAAAAATTGCTTCCTGACCCTAAAGAGTCAATCAGCATTTCTCTGGGCGTGCAAGAAAGGGCCACAATAGATAGTTTGGTGTAGTGGTTAAGTGCGTAGACTCTTATCTGGGCGAACCGGGTTTGATTCCCCACTCCTCCACTTGCACCTGCTGAGATGGCCTTGAGTCAGCCATAGCTTTCATAGAAGCTGTCCTTGAAAGGGCAGCTGCTGTAAAAGCATTCTCAGCCCCACCTACCTCACAGGGTGTTTGTTGGGGGGGGGGGCGGGGAAGGTAGAGGAGATTGTGACCGTTTTGAGACTCTGAGATTCAGAGTATAGGGTGGGATATAAATCCAAAAATCTTCTAAGCCTAGATGCACCCCTTCCTGCCCTCCTTTCCATGATCTGCCTAAATTCACAGAATCAGCATTGCTGCCAGATGGCCATCTAGCCTCTGCATAAAACCCTCCTAATTCCTAAGCAAAAGCTCGGCTCAAATGCCTCCTGAGCTGGCAGAGCAGGCAGCCACTCAGCCGGTGCAGCTGAACCCACACCCCGCCCAGCAAGGCTAGGGGAAGCTACACCAGTTGGATTACTGCCTGCCACGGGGTGGCAGGGGTGGCTCTTTCACACATATTGTGTGGCTCCTGATGCCCCCGCTGCCCCATAGGCTGGCTTGGAGAAGGCACTTCTCCAAGCAAGCCAGCTGGCAGCTTGGAGAATGCATTTAGAATTGAAGTTGCTTTCTTTCCACCTCCCTCTCCCCCCTCTCACCCCCATCTATATGCCTTCCTTCCTCCTTCCCTTGTCTCACAGCTCTCAGACATCTGACATTTATTCTATGAGGCTCTTATGTCAATCAAGTTTGGCCACCCCGGCTAAGGGCTCAGGGTGGCCATTTCCAGCTTTCCCACCTGTGCTCCCCGCGGAAACCGAAGAAACCCCGGAACAGGTCGGAGAGGCTCATTCCACGGCGGCCGTCAAGCAAAACTACCCTTCCCTGCGCTTCCGCCACTCTGCCGTGAAGCGGTTTCCCTTCCCCGCCCTCCGGTTCTGCCGTAAAGCATACCGGCAACCCACGGCGACGCCTCCTGTGACGTCAACGAAAAACCATAGAGATGAATGAGACGGAAGGTCCGTCGCGAGAGTCTCGCAGGCACTTCCTTCCGCTTTCCCCTCTATGGGGAAGTGGCGAAGGCGGACTGGGCAGCTCGTCCTAGTTTTGCTAAGTCCAATTCAAGAAATATTTGGGGGGGTGGAGCCAGGAGACATTGGGGGTGGAGCCAGGAGCAAGGTTGTGACAAGCATAATTGAACTCCAAGGGAGTTCTGGCCATCACATTTAAAGGGACAGCACATCTTTTAAATGCCTTCCTTCCTTCCATAGGAAATACTGAAGGATAGGGGCTCATAGAACTGGACCCTCTGGTCCAATCTTTTTGAAACTTGGGGGGTATTTTGGGGAGAGGCACTGGATGCTATATTGAAAATTTGGTGCCTCTGCCTCAAACCCTCCCCCCCTCCCAGATCAATTCTCCATTATTTCCTATGGAAATGTCTCAATAGGGAATAATGGAGTGTCCAGTAGACATCTCCCTCCCCTTCCTCTGATTTCTGATGACCCTGAAGCGGGGGGAGGGCCTCCAAACTGGGGATCCCCTGCCCCCACCTGGGGATTGGCAACCCTAGCTCATTCCAGAGTCTGGCTCTTTTGCGTGGGGTTCAGGTACCCCATTGATATTTGGCCACAGGGTCCCTTTTCGAGGTGGTGGAGAGGAAAGAATAAAAAAGGTGAAGTGTGGCACCATTCCTTAGTCTTTAGCTAACTTTTAAGATATTCATGCTGTCCCCAGTCCTCAGGACATTAGCCAGCCGCTTTGCCGCAGCTTTTTTGTTCCCTGCAGCTCCGTTTTGCGTTGTGCTTATATTAATATTAAATTATAAAGCTGATTCTTGTAACACTGCATGTATGGGGGGGAGGGGGTCACGCATCAATTCCTTAAAGGAACCTCACCCTCCCCAGTCTATTTTGCTTCCATAACTTTGTAGAACAAAAGAACAAAGTTTGAGTCCCGTGGCATCTTTAAGACCAACGAAGTTTTATTCAAGGTGTGAAGCCTCGTGTGCATGCGCACTTCCTCAAACTGGGGGGAAGTCTCCCCACCCCCACAATTGTCTCACACTTCGAATAAAACTTTGTTGGTCTTAAAAGTGCCACTGGACTCAAAACTTTGTTTTGAGTAATTCAGACAACATGGCTACCCTCCTGGATTTGTAGAACGTTAGTGAGTCCAATAACATCTTTTAAGACCCAACAAAGTTTTATTCAAGATGTGAACATGTGTGCGCGCGCACACTTCCTCAGACAAACGGGGGGGGACCCTTTTTTCCTCTATTTGGGCTGCTATTAAAATTACTAGACCATATATGACACATACTGGGGTGGGGGAGCCCTTTTCCTTCCTCTATAAAGCTATTTGACCAAAATACAATTGGCAACCTGTCTGAATTTCATTAATTCGGGAAACCCAAGAGTCAACCATGCTGGCTCCATCCTTGAATACATCCTAGTACCAAATATGCTTTGGCAAGAACTGCTGTTTGAATGCAAATATAAATGCATCCAAAATATGGCAGGGGTGGTGAAACTGTGGCTCTTTCATACATATGCTGGTTTGTCGCCCCGCCCCCTGCGTCTCCAGCTAAAAAGGATCAGGTAACCAGACGATGTGAAGGAGACCTTGGAAGGCAGCCGCCAGTCACAGCAGACGATACCGCAGACCAGGGGTGGCCAAACTGCAGCTCAGGATCCACATGTGGCTCTTTTAACACATGTTGTGTGGCTCTTCGAAGCCCCAACCGCCCAGTTGGCCAGCTTGGAGAAGGCATTGGTCTCTTTAAATCATTTTGCCAAGCCGGTCAGCAGCTTGGAGAATGCATTTAAAGTTGCTTTCTTTCCACCTCTCCCTCCCAGTTCCCCCATCTATGTGCCTTCCTTCCTTCCCTCAAACGTGATGTTCGTCTTGTGGCTCTCAAACATATGACGTTTATTCAACGTGGCTCTTTCGTCCAACAGGTTCACCACCCCTGCTATATGGTGTTGACCTGTTGTTTTTTCAGCTCCAGTGCCCTGTCGCCCACATTCCACCTAGTGCATTCTTATGCACTAGGCAGCATATCTGGCCCCACCATGTCAAGGACTCCTCACTTTACAGAAAGCTGATATGGGACACAAACTGCCCTCACGCCATGCATTACAACCAAGCAGAGACCAACCAAGCTCATGCCACGGTAGTCTGAGAAGTCCACTCTGCGGAAGGTACTTCTTCACCCAAAGGGTGATTATCATGTGGAATTCACTGCCACAGGAGGTGGTGGCGGCTACAAGCATAGTCAGCTTCAAGAGGGGGTTGGATAAAAATATGGAGCAGAGGTCCATCAGTGGCTGTTAGCCACAGTGTATGTGTATAAATTTTGGCCACTGTGTGACATACAGTGTTGAACTGGATGGGCCACTGGCCTGATCCAATTGTGGGGGAGGAAGGTAAAGGAGATTGTGAGCCACTCAGATTCAGAAGGGCAGTTCCCTTTCAAGAGCACAGCTGAATACTTGTGCAGGAAGAAATTGTCTCCATAAATATTACTTAAGATTACCCAATATCCCCCAGCATTTACAATAGCTTTAACACATGGAATTCACTGCCACAGGAGGTGGCTGCTGCTGCTGCAAACATAGACAGCTTCAAGAGGGGACTGGATAAACATATGGAGCAGAAGAGCATCAGTGGCTGTTAGTCACAGTTGATCGTTGGAACTCTCTGTCTGGGGCAGTGATGCTTTGTATTCTTGGTGCTTGGGAGGGGCAACAGTGGGAGGGCTTCTAGTGTCCTGGCCCCACTGATGGACCTCCTGATGGCACCTGGGTTTTTTGGACACTGTGACACAGAGTGTTGGACTGGATGGGCCATTAGCCTGATCCAATATGCTTTCTCTTATGTTCTTATGTCTGGGGCAGTGATGCTCTGTATTCTTGGTGCTTGGGAGGGGGGGCACAGTGGGAGGGCTTCTAGTGTCCTGCCCCACTGATGCCACCTGGGTTTTTTTGGGCACTGTGTGACACCGAGTGTTGGACTGGATGGGCCATTGGTCTGATCCAACATGGCTTCTCTTATGTTCTTATAGCCACTGTGTGACACAGAGTGTTGGACTGGATGGGCCATTGGCCTGATCCAACATGGCTTCTCTTATGTTCTTATGGCCACTGTGTGACACAGAGTGTTGGATTGGATGGGCCATTGGCCTGATCCAACATGGCTTCACTTATGTTCTTATGGCCACTGTGTGACACAGAGTGTTGGACTGGATGGGCCATTGGTCGGATCCAACATGGCTTCTCTTATGTTCTTATGACCAATGTGTGAGACAGAGTGTTGGACTGGATGGGCCATTGACCTGATCCAACATGGCTTCTTTTATGTTCTTATGACCAATGTGTGAGACAGAGTGTTGGACTGGATGGGCCATTGACCTGATCCAACATGGCTTCTCTTATGTTCTTACGGCCACTATTTGAGACAGAGTGTTGGACTGGATGGGCCATTGGCCTGATCAAATATGGCTTCTTTTATGTTCTTATGACCAATGTGTGACACAGAGTGTTGGACTGGATGGGCCATTGGCCTGATCCAACATGGCTTCTCTTATGTTAAAAGCTGGTCTATGCTGCGCCTCGACATGTGGCAGGGCACCTGGTTTTTCACCCTTGATTCCCACTGGAGGCTGAACACGCAAGGGCTGGCACGCACGCAGACTTCCCCCTCGAACCGACCGCAGTAGCCGGATGGAAAACCCGAGGCCCAGAAAACAGAGTGGGGTTTTCGTTTTTATATACAAGACACATTTATCCATTAAATTTAGAACACAGTACAAAAAAAACACTTCAACTAATTAATCTTACAATGCGGTTCATATCAATTACTGCTCTTATTCCTAATAATAAAGGGGGGCATTGTAGGAGGAGGGGGGAACTCCAGGTGTTGACTCCTTTGGATCCGCCGGGCGGTACTTTTTTTGGGGGGGGGGGAAGTGGGGAGAGGAGTAAAGGGAGTAGAAAAACGAAACCAAAAAAAAAGAAAGGCCCCTACGGCTGAACAGCTCGTAATCTGAATGAATGCAGAGAGAGAGAGAGAGAAAAAAAAGGGGGAAAAAAAGATACAAATTCTATATTACATACAATTGAGGGAGGGGGAAGGGAAGAGAGAGGGTGGCGGGGTGGGGGAGAACACCGAGCGCGGCCACGTGGGCCGTGCTCGCTGGGGCTTGCGAGGGCCAAGCCGAGGGTAAGGGAGCTCCTCCCCCGGGGGGGTCCTTCCTTCTTGGTTAGGTCGCTGTCTGTCGGTCGTCTGCTTCCGTCCGTCCGTCCGTCTCTTGGTTGAAGTGTGGAGCCGCCGCCGGGCCCCTTCAGTTGGCGCCCCAGTTGTAGCTGTTGTAGGCGGACTTGTTGGCCTGCGATTTCTGCGGGATGGAACTTCCCTGGCTGCGCTGGCCGGTGGCGCTCTTGGGGAGGGGGGGAGAAACGAAAAAGGGAGAGAGAGAGAGAGAAGAGGGGGGTTACTCAGGCTCTGCTATAGGGAAGGCAGCCCTACAGCCCCAAGGATCTAGGGAGGCGAGTCCTCAGCTGCTCTTTGGGAGCGCAACGAAGCTCCCAAACCTTACGAGGAGGTCCCTCAGCGGCTATTCTCTTCCCAACGTGTCGGCGTTCAAGGATTCTGCATTCGACAGAACTCATCTGCTAATTTTATTTACTCAAATCAAATTTATATCCTGCCCTCCCTGACGAGCTCAGGGCAGCTAACAGCAAGTAAAAAAACCGACATAAAATATTTTAAAAACTAGAATATGTGATAAAATCATTTCCACACATTTTATAAGTCATTAAAAGTCCCAAGAGGCATACTGTTGTTCTGGTTATTCTGATGTTTCTGGTTTCAATTATATTGGTTCAATGAGATGGTCGGTGCTGGAGAGTTAAGAGCCACCTCGCCTTAATTGTTGAAAACGAGCTTGAACAGCTTGGTCTTGCAGGCCCTGCAGAACTGTGGCAGGTCCCGTGGGGCCCTGATGTTTCCACGGAGGGTATTCCACAGAGCGGGGGCTATTGCCGAACACGCTCTGGCTCCGGTGGTGGGCAATCGAGCTTCTTTCGGTCCAGGGATCTTAAGAAGATTCTGGACCCCAAACATAGTGCTCTCTGAGGTACGTACGGGGAGAGGGGGTCCCGAATTGCGCTTGTACCGGCAGAAGGCATGGGGAAACAGATCTGCGGGATCCGACCTGCTATCTTATCCACCAAGTTTCAGTTTTGGAGACTGATGTGTTTGAACGCCAAACCCCAAGAGCTGTCGGTGCAGAGCAACAAGATTCTCTGTAATTGGCAACTTTGCACACGTGCAACTTTTAATTTGTCATTTCTATAACTGGGGTTCTGAAAAAAAGGAGGGAGTGGTGACCCGGGACAGCTTCTGCCCTGCCACAAATTAGATGATGATGAAGATATTGGATTTATATCCCGCCCTCCACTCTGAATCTCAGAGTCTCAGAGCGGCTCACAATCTCCCTTATCTTCCTACCCCACACCCTGTGAAGTGGGTGGAGCTGAGAGAGCTCTCACAGCAGCTGCCCTTTCAAGGACAGAGTCTCAGAGCGGCTCACAATCTCCTTTATCTTCCTCCCCCACAAAAGACACCCTGTGAAGTGGGTGGGGCTGAGAGAGCTCTCCCAGAGAAGCTGCCCTTTCAAGGACAACTCTTGCCAGAGCTATGGCTGACCCAAGGCCATTCCAGCTGCTGCAAGTGGAGGAGTGGGGAATCAAACCCGGTTCTCCCAGATAAGGGTCTGCCCTTTCAAGGACAACCTCTGCAACAGCTCTGGCTGACCCAAGGCCATTCCAACAGCTGCAAGAGGAGGAGTGGGGAATCAAACCCCATTCTCCCAGATTAGAGTCCACGCATTTAACCACTACACCAAACTGGCTCTCTTGTCTTGAAGGTGCTCCTGGACTCTGGCCCTTTTCTACTACTCCGGACAGCAGACTAACACGGCTGGCCCATCTTGGTTTATAACTGGGAAACCGTGATGCGAGCAATGTTCCCTCTAAGCTGCAGAAGCTTGTGAGCAAAAATTCTACTTTGCGAGCTCCTGGCATTCAAGCGGTGACCTTCCCGGAGCCCGTCTGGGGAGGGGGGATACAAGTGCAAATAATAAATAAATAAATTAGCGCACAGATTAATTTGCTCTGGGGCTGTTTTTCCTGAGCTGAGACAAAACATGTGTCGAGCGGCAGGCTAGAAATCTTGTGAGCTAGCTCACACTAATGCAGCTTAGAGGGAACACTGGATGTAAGGCAGAGATGCTCTGCCGGGTATTCGGTGGAGGACAGCGACGGGTGTTCCACCTGGCTGGCGCACCTGGTTTTTTTTCTCCTGGACTTCTTCTTTCTCCTGCCTCCCACCGCCCCCGCCCCAGCCAACGAGGCAGTGGCATATCTTAGGCAGTCTACTGTCATCACAGTGCTCAGAGATCTACCACTTTTTATTATACCAGGAACGTTATTTTACATTAATTATATCATGTTAATGTTTTTTTTTTTTAAATTTAAATTTGATTTCCAGCCCACCCTTCCCACAAAGCAGGCTCAGGGCGGGTTTCGTCAGAAATTCATGCCGACGATTAAAAACGAGCTAAAATGATCGCATACACAGCTAAAATTCCAGAGTAGTCTTAAAGCCAACTTACAAACCCTGCCTCGACAGGTCCATCGGATCCTGGCTCACTGGAATGGGGGGAGGGGCGCTAACAGCAGGGGAAGCCCCTTCGGTACCAACGCCGCACTTGTTCAGAGCGGCGGCAAGTGGTGGTGAGCAAAGGGGGCGGACTGAAGACTCTCCAATGGAGGGGCCATATAGACGGAAGGGGAAGTTGAATGGAGTGGCCTGGCCCCCTCCCCCCGTAGCAACTAGGGTTGCTAAGTCCCCCCCCCCAAGCCTCTGGCCACTCTAGGCGTTTCTGGGAAAACTCTATGGTTTTCCCGGACGCTCTAGCATTTTGGGATGGAAAATACTCTACGGTGCCTATTGTACCGTAGAGTTTTCCCTCCCAAATTGCTAGAGCGCCCGGGAAAACCATAGAGTTTCCCCTGGAAACGCCTAGAGTGGCCAGCGATATCGGGGGAGGTTCCGGTGGATTGGGAACCTCCTGGGCAGGAGAACCCCCCCACACACCTGGATCGGGCTAGCCTCAACTGTTGTGAGTGAGCGATTCGGCTGCTGTGTAAATCGTTTTGCTCTGGAGTCATCCATCCTTCCTGAGCGAAGACAAAACCGGGTGAGCCAGCTCACCCTTAACTCAGCTTAGAGGGAACACTGCTGGCAAGGGGCTAGTGGTCCATCCCAGCTTGTTTGTTCTTAACAGTCCTGATGGTGGAAAGGGCTGTCGAGACTCGTGGGCTTTTAAGGCGGATGCTGCCTGCCTCTGCGCAGTGACCCTGGCCTTCCACGGCAGCCTCTCATCCGAGTCCTGTCTGGGGCTGGCCCCGCTTAGCTTCTGAGAGATCAGGCCAGCCTGGGCCATCCAGGTCAGGGCAAAACTGTCCTAATTCTGTATATACTGTACTGTCCCTATTTCCATGTACCTTCCTCTCCTTATAACCTTTCGTTCCCTAGAGGCACAGCACTGATCCTTCAACAATCCCGTGACCACCCAAGATGGAGAATTTGTAGAATCACAGAGCTGGAAGGTGCCCCAGAGGCCATCTAGTCCAACCCCATGCTCCACGCAGGATCAGCCCAGAGCATCCCTGACAAGGGTTTGTCCAGCCGCTGTTTCAAGACTGCCAGGGAGGGGGAGCTCACCGCCTCTCCAGGTAGCTGATTTTGCCGAAGGACTACTCTGTAAAAAAGGTTTTCCTAACATCCAGCCGGTACCTTCCTGCCCTTAATTGAAACCCGTTCTTGTGAGTCGTCTCCTCTGCTGTCAATAGGCACAGCTCCTTGCCCTCCTCTAAGCGACAGCCCTTCAAATACTTCAAAAAGAAGAAGAAGATGATGATGATATTGGATTTATATCCCGCCCTCCACTCGGAAGAGTCTCAGAGCGGCTCACAATCTCCTTTACCTTCCTCCCCCACAACAGACACCCTGTGAGGTAGATGAAGATATTGGATTTATATCCCGCCCTTCACTCCGAAGAGTCTCAGAGCGGCTCACAATCTTCTTTTCCTTCCTCCCCCACAACAGACACCCTGTGAGGTAGATGAAGATATTGGATTTATATCCCGCCCTCCACTCCGAAGAATCTCAGAGCGGCTCGCAATCTCCTTTACCTTCCTCCCCCCACAACAGACACCCTGTGCAGTGGGTGGGGCTGGAGAGGGCTCTCACAGCAGCTGCCCTTTCAAGGACAACCTCTGCCAGAGCTATGGCTGACCCAAGGCCATGCTAGCAGGTGCAAGTGGAGGAGTGGGGAATCAAACCCGGTTCTCCTAGATAAGAGTCCGCACACTTAACCATTACACCAAACTGGCTCTCCAGAGAGCCATCGTGTCCCCCCTCAACCTCCTCTTCTCCAGATTGAACATTCCCAAGTCCCTCTGCCTTTCCTCCTAGGGCGTGGTCTCCAGGCCCCTGATCAGGCCTATAGCTACAGGGGGGGCCAGGCCACTCCATTCAACCTCCCCTTCCGTCTATATGGCCCCTCCATTGGAGGGCCTTCAATCTGCCCCCTCTGCTCATCGCCACTTGCCACCGCTCTGAACAAGTGTGGCACTGGTACTGAAGGGGCTTCAGATTGGCACGGGAGGGGGGGGGGGAGGAGAGAAGCCTACTTGTAGTCAGCTGGAAGGTTTAATGAATTGGGGGGGGGGGGCGGGCGGCTGTAGCTTTACTTGAGAAGCAGAGAAAATGTTTAGGCCGGCTTGGAGAAGGCATTTGTCTCTTTAAAGCATTCTTTAAGCCAAGTCAGCTGGTGGCTTGAAAATGAATTTACAGGTAAAATTGCTTTGTTTCAACCTCCCCCTATTTCCTTCCTCCTCCCCCCTTCCTGCCTACTTCCCTTCTCCATCTTCCTTCCTTCCTCCCCCTTCCACCTTCCTTCCTCCTCCATCTTCCATCCTTCCCCTTCCCTCCTTCCTCCTTTCTGCATCTTCCTTCCTTCCTCCCTTCCTTCCCCTTCCCTCCTCCCTCCCTTCCCCATACCTCCTTCCTTCCCCCTCCATCTTCCTTCCTTCCACCTTCCAAACAAAAAATGCTGCTGAGGGCCCCACCAAACAAGAAATCCTGGCTACGGCCCTTCCTCTGATCATCCTCGCCGCTCTCCTCTGCACCTGCTCCATTCTGCCCACATCCTTGTTGAAGTGAGGCCTCCAGAGCTGCACACAAGACTCCAGGCGTAGCCTGACCAATGCAGTGTACAGCGACAGTATGACATCTTGTGATTTGGGTGTTATGCCTCTGTTGATACACCCCAAAAGCGCATCAGCCTTTTAGGTTCGTCTGTATCCTCCCCACCCACATCTCTGTCTGGGGCCAGGGCTGACCGCTATCGGGCACCTGGGCCGGGCGAAAGACATGAGAGCATCTGAGAGGTTTCGTTTACCTGGTCTTCTTGCTGGCGTTGGAAGTACAGAATCGGCTGCAAATTTTTAGGAAGGTGGAGGCAGGCCGAGGATATGGAAAATATAAGGACACATTATGACGAAGCTCCTGGACCGGAGCGTGTGAGGGTTTGACTGCAGGGGCGTGACCTATCGAGGATGCCGGAAGAGACACGCTAATCCGGGCAGACTTGGGATGACTGAACCGCAAGGGGAGGGGGAACCCAGGAACTTCTAAACGATTAACCCTGGGGAGTCTTCATCTCATGTGCCAAGCTTGGTGCCATCGAATCATAGAGTTGGAAGAGGCCACGCGGGCCATCTAGTCCAACCCCCTGCTCAATGCAGGATCAGCCTAGAGCAGGGGTGGCCAAATGTGCTTAGTGTAAGAGCCACACAGAATAAAAGTCAGATGTTTGAGAGCCACAAGACAGGAATGAGGGAGGGAGGGAGGGGGACGGGGAAAGGAGGAAGGAAAGGAGGGGGAGAAAGGAAGGAAGGAAGATGGAGAAGGGAGGAAAGGAGGAAGCGAGGAAGGAAGGAAGGGAGGGAGGGGAGGGGGAGGGGAAGAGAGGAAGGAAAGGAAGGGGGGAAAGGAAGGAAGGAAGATGGAGAAGGGAGGGAAGGAGGAAGGGAGGAAGGAAGGGTGGGAAGGAGGGGAGGGGAAGAGAGGAAGGAAAGGAGGGGGAGAAAGGAAGGAAGAAAGGAAGATGGAGCAGGGAGGGAAGGAAGAAGGAAGAAAGGGGAAGGGAGGGAGGGAGGAAGGGAAGGAGGGGGAGGGGGAAGGGAGGAAGGAAAGAACGGGGAGAAAGGAAGGGAGGGAGGGAAGAAGGAAGGTGGAAGGGAGGGAGGAAGGGAGGCAGAGGAGGAAGGAAGGAGGTATGGGGAAGGGAGGGAGGAGGGAAGGAAGATGCAGAAGGGAGGGAGGAGGGAAGGGGAAGGACGGAAGATGGAGGAGGAAGGAAGGAAGATGGAGAAGGGAAGTAGGAAGGGAGGGGAGGAAGGAAATAGGGGGAGGTTGAAAAAAAGCAATTTTAACTGTCAATTCATTTCCAAGCCACCAGCTGGCTTGGCTTAAAGAAGCGCTTTAAAGAGACAAATGCCTTCTCCAAGCCGGCCAACAGGGCAGAGGGGGCTTGGAGAGCCACACAATATGTGTGAAAGAGCCACATGTGGCTCCTGAGCCACCGTTTGGCCACCCCTGGCCTCCAACATCCCTGACAAGAGTCCGTCCAGCTGCTGCTTCAAGACAGCAAGTGAGGGGGAGCTCCCCACCTCCCTAGGCAGCTGATTCCATAGTTGAACGACTCTTCCTGTAAGAAGGTTTTTCCTGATATCCAGCTGCTACCTCCCCACCGGTAATTCAGACCCGCGCTTGCGAGTCCTCTCCTCTGCGGCCAAGAGGAACAGCTCCCTGCCCTCCTCTACGTGACAGCCCTTCGAGACAGCCATCCTGACCCCCCCGCCCTCAACCTCCTCTCCTCCAGACTATATCTGCGCTATGGGATACAAACACATTTTTTGCCAGGGGAGGAGGGAGAGAGAAGAAGGGAGCCTGGAGACAAGCTGGCGTCTGAGAGAGGGGAGGGAACCGCCTGGAGTGAGGGGGGGCGGGGGAGTCCGCTTACCTGCCCGTCCTGCTGCAGGTGGTGGTGCAGGATCTGGGAGTGCGGCTGCTGATGCGGCGTCAGGATGTGCATGAACGGGGCCGGCGGGTACGCTGCAGCCGTGGCAGGGTTGATGGGACCACCGCTGCCCAGCGCCGACGGCAAATTGAAAGAGGCCGCTGGGGTCCCAGTGTGAAATCCCTGCTTCTCAAAGGACTGCTGTCGGGGGGCAGAGAGGATTTCATACAATCAGAGTGGGAAGGCACCTCCAAGGGTCATCTAGTCCAACCCCCTGCACAATGCGGGAAACTCACGAACACCTCCCCCTAAATTCACAGGATCCTCATTGCTGTCGGATGGCCATCCAGCCTCTGTTGGAAAACCTCCAAGGAAGGAGAGCCCACCGCCTCCTGAGGAAGCCTGTTCCGCTGAGGAACCACTCTGTCAGGAAGGTCACAGAATCATAGAGTTGGAAGGGACCTCTAGGGTCACCTAGTCCAACCCCCTGCACAATGCGGGAAACTCACAAACACCTCCCCCTAAATTCACAGGATCTTCCTTGCTGTCAGATGGCCATCCAGCCTCTGTTGAAAAACCTCCAAGGAAGGAGAGCCCACCACCTCCCGAGGAAGCCTGTTCCCACTGAGGAACCGCTCTAACAGTCAGGAAGTTATTCCTAATGTTGAGCCGGAAACTCTTCTGATTTAATTTCAACCTGTTGGTTCTGGTCCTTTCTTCTGGGGCCACAGAAAACAATTCCACACCATCCTCTAGATGACAGCCCTTCAAGTCCTTGAAGACGGTGATCATATCACCTCTCAGCTGCCTCCTCTCCAGGCTAAACATCCCCAGCTCCTTCAACCTTTCTTCACGGGACATGGTCTCCAGACCCCTCACCATCTTCGTCGCATGAGTTTTGAGTCTGCAAATCTTACTTAAGGACGGGAGAGGTGCTTTGCTGTATTAATGCAGAACCCGGCTAAGAATCTGAGCAGGCAGCTGGTGTCTGCCAATCGGAAACTGGTCAATGGCCTTGTCGAGTGTGGTCCCTCCCTCAGCAGGCCCTAAATCCAGTCCATAAATTAGATAATATAGCATCACGATCAAGAGCTATTCAGATACGAACCAAATGGCTACAAGAGGGCCGTAACAGTGAGTTGAAAGTCACTGTTCTACAAAAACGCTTCAAAGGGAAGATACAATGTGAAAGTGCCAAACTGGAATGCATCCACAAACTGAACATTCTGTGTCAACCTGGCTGAAACAGAGACTTTGTCCTCAGGGGTTCCAGTCTCCTGTAGCTCTACAGGACCCACTTTTTAGACTTTTAATTGGCTGTCCTGAATATGTTTTAACAAACAAACAGATATCAATTTAATTTCTGCAGATGGGCAGTAGATTTGAGGTGGAGAAGAGGATATACTTCTTTATGCAGAGTGTGATCAAAATATGAATGAAAAAAGGTTAAAACGCTTGGGGCTCCTTAGCCTGGAGAAATGTCGACTGCGGGGTGACATGATAGAGGTTTATAAGATTATGCGTGGGCTAGAGAAGGTAGAGAAAGAAGTACTTTTCTTCCTTTCTCACAATGAGAACTCATGGATATTCAATGAAATTGCTGAGCAGTCGGGTTAGAACGGATAAAAGGAAGTACTTCTTCAACCAAAGGGTGATTAACACATGGAATTCACTGCCACAGGAGGTGGTGGCGGCTACAAGCATAGCCAGCTTCAGGAGGGGATTGGATAAGCATATGGAGCAGAGGTCCATCAGCGGCTATTAGCCACAGCTTATCGTTGGAACTGTCTGTCTGGGGCAGTGATGCTCTGTATCCTTGGTGCTTGGGAAGGGGGGGAGGGGATAGTGTTCTGACCCCGCCAGTGGACTTCCTGATTGCACTTGGTTTTTTTGGCCACTGTGTGACACAGTGTTGGACTGCATGGGCCATTAGCCTGATCCAATATGGCTTCTCTTATGTCTGGGGCAGTGATGCTCTGTATTCTTGGTGCCTGGAGGGGCACAGTGGGAGGGCTTCTAGTATCCTGGCTCCACTGATGGACCTCCTGATGGCGCCTGGGTTTTTTGGCCACTGTATTGGACTGGATGGGCCACTGGCCTGATCCAACATGGCTTCTCTTATGTTCTTATGGCCACTGTGTGACACAGAGTGTTGGACTGGATGGGCCGCTGGCCGGATCCAACATGGCTTCTCTTTTATCTGGGGCAGTGATGCTCTGTATTCTTGGCGCTTGGGGGGGCACAGTGGGAGGGCTTCTAGTGTCTTTGCTCCAGTGATGGACCTCCTGATGGCACCTGGGTTTTTTGGCCACTGTGTGACACAGAGTGTTGGGACTGGATGGGCCATTGGCCTGATCCAACTTGGCTTCTCTTATGTTCTTATGGCCACTGTGTGACCCAGAGTGTTAGACTGGATGGGCCACTGGCCTGATCCAGCATGGCTTCTCTCATGTTCTTATGGCCACTGTGTGACCCAGAGTGTTAGACTGGATGGGCCACTGGCCTGATCCAGCATGGCTTCTCTTATGTTCCTATGGCCACAGTGTGAGACAGAGTGTTGGACTGGATGGGCCTTGGCCTGACCTAACATGGCTTCTCTTATATTCTTATGGCCATTGTGTGACCCAGAGTGTTGGACTGGATGGGCCACTGGCCTGATCCATCATGGCTTCTCTTATATTCTTATGGCCACTGTGTGACACAGAGTGTTGGAATGGATGGGCCACTGGCCTGATCCATCATGGCTTCTCTTATATTCTTATGGCCACTGTGTGACACAGAGTGTTGGACTGGATGGGCCACTGGCCTGATCCATCATGGCTTCTCTTATATTCTTATGGCCACTGTGTGACACAGAGTGTTGGAATGGATGGGCCACTGGCCTGATCCATCATGGCTTCTCTTATATTCTTATGGCCACTGTGTGACACAGAGTGTTGGACTGGATGGGCCACTGGCCTGATCCAGCACGGCTTCTCTTATATTCTTATGGCCACTGTGTGACACAGAGTGTTGGAATGGATGGGCCATTGGCCTGATCCATCATGGCTTCTCTTATATTCTTATGGCCACTGTGTGACACAGAGCGTTGGACTGGATGGACCACTGGCCTGATCGAGCACGGCTTCTCTTATATTCTTATGGCCACTGTGTGACACAGAGTGTTGGACTGGATGGACCACTGGCCTGATCCAGCACGGCTTCTCTTATATTCTTATGGCCACTGTGTGACAGAGTGTTGGACTGGATGGGCCATTGGCCTGATCCAACATGGCTTCTCTTATATTCTTATGGCCACTGTGTGACACAGAGTGTTGCACTGGATGGGCCACTGGCCTGATCCAGCATGGCTTCTCTTATATTCTTATGGCCACTGTGTGACACAGAGTGTTGGACTGGATGGACCACTGGCCTGATCCAGCACGGCTTCTCTTATATTCTTATGGCCACTGTGTGACAGAGTGTTGGACTGGATGGGCCATTGGCCTGATCCAACATGGCTTCTCTTATGTTCTTATGGCCACTGTGTGACACAGAGTGTTGCACTGGATGGGCCACTGGCCTGATCCAGCATGGCTTCTCTGATGTTCTTATGTGGACTTCAATGCCAGAGAATGTAGGCATAAACAGCTTCCATGGAGGATAGACTTATCAGTTGCTACTAGCTATTATGACTATGGTGATCTCCAGGGACTAGATGGGACCACTGGTCTGATTCAGCAGGGCTCTTATGCCCAGGAGACGTGACTGCAAAACCCTTTCTTTGCACCCAACTGCACACAGGGCAGGTGAACACATGAACATATGAAGCTGCCTTATACTGAATCAGACACTTGGTCCATCAAAGTCAGTATTGTCTTCTCAGACTGGCAGGGGCTCTCCAGGGTCTCAAGCTGAGGATTTTCACACCTATTTTCCTGGACCCTTTTTGGAGATGCCAGGGATTGAACCTGGGACCTTCTGCTTACCAAGCAGATGCTCTACCACTGAGCCACTGTCCCTCCCCAACGTGCACACCCCTTGCATGGTGCAACAGCCTCTGCCGCAATACTCACCTGTGTTTTGGAGTAGACCGAGCCAGAGATGTCGGGCACGCCCGTGTTACTGGATGTTACCGACACGCCTGAAGGGAAAAAACCCAGAGAAAGCAAGTGGGTCAGCAGCACCATATGGATGCAAGCCTGGCTGCCTTCTCTTGCCAAACTCCTGCCCGCCGTTACTGAGATGTGTGGAAACCGTCCCCCACCCCGCCCCGAGGACTGCTACTCCTTTGTGGCATCCACCCCAGGCTGTGGGGTCTGAATGTGCGACACAAGTTTCTAGCCATCATGAGGACTGGTTGCGGCTTGAAGACCATGCAAAACAGGCAGATATTTTACTGATTGAGTTTTATTATTTTGTAGATTTATATTTCCCACACCAGGCTCACAGCCAGTAGAGACATTAGAAACAAATAATTTGACACTTCCATTGAGGTAGAAAGGCTCAAAACCTTTTATAAGTGCATAAGCATCAATAAATCAACAATGCAATTACAAAACTTTAAAAGCACAGAGTCCCACAAAGAACAAGTCAATTTCACTGCATGACTCCGGGAAAATTCTCAGACCTTAATGGGTTGTAAAAATTCCCAAATAAATTTCCGACACTAAGTCTGTCTGCAAAACTCAGCTCCAAAAGGAAGCTTGCCTTCACGTGATCGCCAGCTCGAAATATCACATTTCGTTGAATGCAGCTTTTTTGAAAGCCGAATAAATATAACTTGCAATATCATACTATCTCTTGCACACGTCCATTTCTCACGGTATAATTCTCAAATGCCAGCTGCATTCAGCGAAACGTGGTATTTCAAGCTGGTGGATAGACTTCGTGTTGGAAATTTATTTGGGGTCACACAGTGGCCATAAGAATTTCTACAACTTATTAAGGACTGAGAATTCTTCCGGAGTCACGCGGTGAAACTGATTTGTTCTTTTATGGGACTCTGTGCTTTTAAAGTTTTGTTACTGCAATGTTGATTTATTAACACTTGCGCACTCATGAAAAGTTCTGAGCGTTTCTACGTGAACGGAAGTGTAAAATCATTTGTTTCAGGTGCAGTGGTTTTGTATTCTGCTCTCTACTGCACCGCCACTGTTCTCCTTGCTTAGTAGAGACAGTAGGGCAAATGGCTAAGTGAGAAAATGTAAAGCTAATTAGATTCCCACTGAAACCTTTCGTTTTCATAGCGAAGTCAAACAGAGAAAAGAAATCCAAAGATATAAAAACCTTCATCCTAAATACGTATCCCACATATGCCTTTGTTAGTATTATAACTACCTTAATTTCTACAAAAGCTTACATTCTGATTAAAACTTTGCTGGTCTTAAAGAAGAAGAAGAATTGCAGATTTATATCCCGCCCTTCTCCCTGAATCAGAGACTCAGAGCGGCTTACAATCTCCTATGTCTTCTCCCCTCACAACAGACACCCTGTGAGGTGGGTGGGGCTGAGAGGGCTCTCCCAGCAGCTGCCCTTTCAAGGACACGTCTGCGAGAGCTATGGCTGACCCAAGGCCATTCCAGCAGCTGCAGGTGGAGGAGTGGGGAATCAAACCCGGTTCTCCCGGATAAGAGTCCGCACACTTAACCACTACACCAAACTGGCTCTACTAGACTCTAAAGGTGCTACTAGACTCCTACTTTGCTCTATTGCTTCAGATCAACACAGCTGCCCACTTGGATCTATCCCTAAATATAACTGTAATGTTTCTAGATATAAAGCAATGTATTCAGGCCAATGCATTCCACAACCAACGCACCCCTCCCCACACACCCCTACCCCCAGGGTTTTTTTTTTCCTATAGCAGGAACTCTTTTGCATATTAGGCCACACACCCCTGATGTAGCCAGTCCTCCAAGAGCTTACAAGGCTCTTGTAAGGGAGGGACGGTGGCTCAGTGGTAGAGCATCTGCTTGGTAAGCAGAAGGTCCCAGGTTCAGTCTCCAGCATCTCCAACTAAAAAGGGTCCAGGCAAGTAGCTGTGAAAAACCACAGCTTGAGACCCTGGAGAGCCACTGCCAGTCTGAGTAGACAAGACTGACTTTGATGGACCGAGGGTCTGATTCAGTAGAAGGCAGCTTCGTATGTTCATAAGGCTCTTCTTACAGGGCCTAATGTAAGCTCTTGGAGGATTGGTTACATCAGGGGGGAGTGGCCTAATATCCAAAGGAGTTCCTACTACAAAAAAAGCCCCGCCTACCCCCGTTTCCCCACCTGCCTCCATGGAAAATGAGCACGCTGCCTGTCTTTTGTGCCAGTTGCAATACTGAAGCTTCCCCTCCTATCCACTCACATGCTTTCCATTCTAATGGTTACAGCTTGCTGAGGCAGGCCCTGGTGGAGACAGGCTGTGGCTCGGGAAGCCGGTGGCTGGAGATGGGGGAGCAGAGGCACCAGCTTCACTGCGACACCATCTCCGTGCATTGGGGTGGCCAACGGTAGCTCTCCGGATTTTTTTTGCCTACAAGTCCCATCGGCCCCAGCCGTTGGCCATGCTGGCTGGGGCTGATGGGAGTTGTAGGAAAAAAAAAAACACACCTGGAGAGCTACTGTTGCCACCCCTGCATTATTTATTTATTTATTTGTTCGATTTATATCCCGCCCTACCCCACCAAGGTATGGGCGGAGTATGGAGTTTTGACAACGTGGTTTAATGTAAAAAGAAACGTGCAAAAGAGGAATGAAGTGAGCCAAACTGAGGAGGCCCAAAAGTTTTTCAGCCTGAGGGTCACACGTGGGTCTCCGCCTGCTTTGGGGAACCTCCAAGCTGGGGACCTCCCCTTGCTGTTGCCAGCACTGAAAATAGGAAGAAGGGGAGAAGAGGAGGAGGAGGAGGAGATTAGATTTATACTCCGCCTTTCATTCAAAGTTTCAGAATGGTTTACAACAGGGATGTCAAGCGTGTGGCCCAGGGGCCGAATCAGGCCCCCGGAGGGCTTCCTATCAGGCCCCTGAGCAACTGGCTGCCATCTGCTTCCTTCTGCATCATGGCTTGCTTTGCCAGGCTTGCTCAACTGCACAGGAGCTACAGAGCAAAGCCTCTGGCTGAGGCTCCTCCCTTGGAGAGGAAGGGAAAGAGGGATAGCCTGTTTTGCCAGGCTCTCTCAATCGCACAGCAGAGCTACTGAGCCTCTTCCTTCTGTTGACTAAGGCTCCTCCCCTTCCTGGTCCCCTGGGGAAAGGAAAAAAGAGGCAGAGCTTCTTTTGCTCAGTTCCCTGGATTACACGGGAGAGATATAAAGAAAGCACCTTTAAGAGCAATGAGTGCTGTTTAAATGGTGTTAGTCTGTGTCCGTTCTAAAGTTTATATCTCAGCTACCTAGCATTACATTTTATGACATGCATGGTCCAGCCTGACAAGGTCCCATTTACGTCAGACCCGGACCTCATAACAATCGAGTTTGACACGCCTGATTTAAAATCTCTTTCCTCTCCAACCCTGGCATCCTCTAAGACAGGCAGAAACCCTCTCCCCCCTTCTCCTGGTGTTCTTAATGTCCCTGAAGACGTTGAAGCCTTTTATCGGGTTATCAGCCTTCTTATAGCTTACATCTCACCGATCGCTCAAACAATATGGCTCCCACCACGCTAAAAAGCAAAAAGTCTACTCCGTCTGCAAGAGCAAGAGTCCAACAGCATCTTAAAGGCTAACAAAATTTGTGGCCGGGTTTGAGCTTTCGCGAGTCACTGCTTGCTTCTTCAGACGCCTGTCTCAAATTCTGTTACTCTAAGATGCTTCTGGACTCTTGCTCTTTTCTGCTACGGCAGACAGACTGACATGGCTACCGGTGTTCCCTCTAAGCTAAGTGAGTGTGAGCCAGCTCACAGATTTTTAGCCTCCAGCTCACACAATTCTGCCTTAGCTCAGGAAGGGTGGCCCCAGAGGGCGCTAACTGATTCAGCGGCTCGCAACTTTAATGCCAGCAGCTCACAGAGTCGAATTTTGGCTCACAAGACTCCGCAGCTTAGAGGCGACCCATCTCGATCTGCCTTGATGAATAAAGGCTGACGAGTCCGAGATTCCTTACGCTGATTCGGTAGAAGGCCTGCGTCATGCTTGGTGGCAAAACAACTTCACAAGCTCATCAGTCTAAATGGGCACGACAAGCCACTAACAGCACAAATCCTCCGAAACGTCCAGTCCGAAACGCTGGCTTAGTCCATCAGGGCTGGCACTGTCTACTTGGACCGGCAGCGGCTCTCTAGGGCAGGGATGTCAAACTCATTTATGATGAGGGCCGGATCGGACATAAATGAGGCCTTGCTGGGCCGAGCTATGTTTGATCGGGCCGTGTGTGTACCTATTAAAGATTAGGTAGCGGAGATATAAATGTTAAAAAGGACACAGACAGACACAATTAAAGGTTTTAAAAAACACTTAAAATAAAACAAAACATTAGTAACTAATTGGTCTTAAAAGGTGCTTTCTTTGTATCTCTCCCATGGGATCCAGGGAACGAACTGGGCAAAGGAAGCTCTGGCTCTTTCCTTCCTTCCCCAGGGGACAGGCGGGGAAGGAGCTTCAGCCGATAGAAGGAAGAGAGGCTTCGCTCAGTAGCTCTGCTGAGAGAGCCTGACAAAGCAAGCTCTGCTTCCTCCCCAAGGGAGGAGCCTCAGCCAATGGAGAAAACAGAGGTTTTGCTCTGGAGCTCCTGTGCGATTGAGCAAGCCTGGCAAAGCCAGCTGTGATGCAGAAGGAAATGAGAGAAGGAGAAGGAAGCAGGCGACAGCCAGTTGCTTGGGGGCCGGATAGGAGCCCTCCAGGGACCTGATTCGGCCTCCGGGCGGCATGTCAGACAACCCCGCTCTAGGGTCTCAGGCAGAGGTCCCTCCCGTCATCTACTGCCTCGTCCTTTCAGCTGGAGATGCCAAGATCCCTGGCCTTCTATATGCTAAGGAAACGCTCTACCGCTGAGCCACGGCCCCTCCCCAAAGCCTCCTCCCACATCACGGCAACGTGCTCTTCCCATCATCCCCCAGGCCCGATTTCTGCTCACCGGTGCTGTATCCGTGGGAGCCATAGCCACTGGGCTGCTGAAACGGAGTGGCTGAGGCGTTCACGCTGACATTCACGCTATGCTGCTTAGAAGAGGTAGGCGCAACCTGGGGAAAAGCAAAGGGCTGGCGTGTCAGCAGCGGCGAGGTCTGGCTCCGCCCCCACCCGGCCCCTCCGCAGCAGGCCCCCACTCACGGGGAACACAGCAGGCCCATACTGGAAGGTGCTGGGCAGCCCCGGGACTCCGGTGTAGTACGGCAGGCTGGTGTAGCTGTAGCCAGGGGGCAGAGCCGGGTTCAGGAAGGTCTGCTGGGTGGTGTGGTGCGTCTGCGTCTGGTTCTGCTGGGGCTGCGCCAGGGTCGTCGCCGGCGCCGGGGAAGAGGCGTCGCCTCGGCCGAACTTTGTGAGGTCGCCTGCGGCAGAGGAGAAAGCGGGGTGGGTGACGTGAAAAGTGGGCATCGAACCGAAACGGCGCCTCTGGACGGACTGGCTGCCTCTAGGCACGCGGGGAGCCTAATACACAACTCTGGGCTCTCGCTTCCTACTTTCTGCTACAGATTTCCCAGCTTCCGAGCACTGATGCTCTCTCTCAGCCCTTGCGTTTATTCTGGTAGATAAGACCCCACCCACCCACAGTTAATTCTGCAGTGGCTGAAATCAGTCTCTTATCAATTCAGCTGCGGGACGTACGCTTTTAAGATTAACGGTTTAGGGCAAAACCATTTGTATAGCCCAGGGGCAGCCAAATTTGCTTAACGTAAGAGCCGTATAGAATAAATCTCAGATGTTTGAGCGCCGCAAGACACAAACGTCAGATGTTTGAGAGCCACACAAGGCAGGCAGGCAAACAGATGGGGGAGAGGAGGCAGGGAAGGAGAGGTGGAAAGAAAGCAACTTTAAATGCATTCTCTAAGCAGTCGGCTGGCTTGGAGAAGTGACTTAAAGAGCCAAATGCCTTCTCCAAGCTGGCCGGTGGGGGCTTTGAGAGCCACACAGTATGCATGAAAGAGCCACGTGTGGCTCCCGAGCCGCAGTTTGGCCACCCCCAGCCCTTCTTGCAGAGCTCGTAGGGGCTATAACCCATTTCAGAACATCTTCCTCCGCCGATGGAGGATAAAGATTCCTATAAAGAAGGGGAAATTCATTCTCTTGCTCCGGCACACGCAGTCTCCGGGGATCTGATGTGGGGCTAGCGGCTGCGCTGCCCGTGACAGGAGCGTCAATTGCCTCTAAGTAAACCCACAAGACACCCCTCGTCTCCAGCGCTCTCTTATTCAGAGGAAGTCGGAACCTGTTATCTGGCGCCTGGAACCTCTCTTTCCTCTTAAGCAGGAAACGCCAGAGGACTAACTTAATTCCAGCTAATAATCCCTCTAATTTTCTTTCCCTACTGAGGCAGAGCGAGTCCACATCCTGAGCAGAATGTAACTGCTGTCATCTTAAAACGGGCAATGGGCACGGCAAGGCCCTGTGGGGCTCCAGACTGCTGCTGAGCAGAACTTCCTGCGTGAAGGAGCAGCCACTCGTGATACCAGCTTATGGGAACACTGATTTCCAACCCTGAGCTATTGGAAGATTTAACACAATCTTCTTGAGGATGAATTCCTAACAACAAAGAATTCTCTGAAAAAACTCTACAGGCCTCAGCTATATTGAGTAATCAAAGGAGGAGGGAGGAGGAGGAGGAGGAGAAGAAGACTGCAGATTTATACCCCGCCGTTCTCTCTGAATCAGAGATTCAGAGCAACTTACAATCTCCTATACTGGGATGGCCAACGGTAGCTCTCCAGATGTTTTTTGCCTACAGCTCCCATCAGCCCCAGCCATTGACCATGCTGGCTGGGGCTGATGAGTTGTAGGCAAAAAAAAAAATCTGGAGAGCTACCGTTGGCCACCCCTGTCCTATATCTTCTCCCCCCACAACAGACACCCTGTGAGGTGGGTGGGGCTGAGAGGGCTCTCACAGCAGCTGCCCTTTCAAGGACAGAGACTCAGAGCGGCCGACAATCTCCTATATCTTCTCCCCCCACAACAGACACCCTGTGAGGTGGGTGGGGCTGAGAGAGCTCTGACAGAAGCTGCCCTTTCAAGGACAACCTCTGCCAGAGCTATGGCTGACCCAAGGCCATTCCAGCAGCTGCAAGTGGAGGAGTGGGGGAATCAAACCCGGTTCTCCCAGATAAGAGTCCACACACTTAACCACTACTTTTTCTTTTTTTGTTTTAAACAATTTATTGGTAGCATATGGTTACAAAGCTTATCTATTTCTTAATTTTTTCTTTTTTCACATTAACCCATATGACATTTCCATCCCCCCTCCCTCCAATGTTGACTTCCCCGAGGTTATAAGTTCAAATCCATACTAAAGGCACTTCTGATTGCTCAAAGTTCCGTATATATATTCTTACAACTAAAAAAATGTCCAATATTTCTTTACTTTCCAAGTTTTCTCCATATATCCTTTAAATTTTCTCCACTCCCTTTTGAATATCTCTAAATCATAGTCTCTTAGTGTTCTGGTTAATTTGTCCATTTCACACCACGATAAAACTTTCATGGTCCATTCCCATTTCTCTGGTATTTTTTCTTGCTTCCAAAGCTGCGCGTACAAAGTCCTAGCAGCTGATAACAGGTACCAAATTAAAGTCCTGTCTTCTTTTGGGTATTTTTCTAATTGTAATCCAAGTAAAAACGTCTCTGCAATTTTCTTAAAATCATAGCCCAAAATTTTGGTGATTTCTTGTTGTATCATCTTCCAGAATTCTTTCGCTCTTTCACATGTCCACCACATATGGAAGAAAGAACCTTCATGTTTTTTACATTTCCAACATCTATCCGACATTTTCTTACTTATCTTAGCCAATTTTTTCGGAGTCATATACCACCTATACATCATTTTAAAACAGTTCTCCTTAATGCTTTGACAAGTTGATATCTTCATTGAGTTCTTCCAGAGGTGCTCCCATGTTTCCATTTGTATTTCTCTATTCACATTAATTGCCCATTTGACCATTTGAGACTTTACTACTTCTTCTTCTGTAGACCATTTCAATAATAACTTATATACTTTTGATATCAATTTTTCATTGTCACCTAACAGGACTCTTTCCAGTTCTGTTTGTTCTCGTCTAATCCCCTCTGATTTTATGTCATTTTCCATCAAACTTTTAATTTGTTGCATTTGAAACCAATCATAATTGTTATTTAGCTCTTCTGAGGTTTTTAATTCAATTTTGTCTCCTTGAATCTTAAGCAGTTGGTTATATGACATTTCTCTTTTTTCTTCAGAATCAGCTGTTATTTTTATTACTTCTGCTGGCACTATCCATAATGGTTTTCTCTCGTCCCCGTATTTCTTGTATTTTATCCAAGTATTTAGTAATGTATTTCTGACATAGTGGTGAGAGAAAAAACCATCCATTTTATTCTTCCCATAGTACATGTATGCATGCCAGCCGAATCTATTTCCGTGAGCTTCTAACCACAAAGGTTTTTTATCTAACAGCATTATCCAATCTTTTATCCATGTCAAACAAACTGCATCGTGGTATAGTCTTAGATCGGGAAGTTGAAAACCTCCTCTCTCTTTGGCATCCGTTAAGATCTTCATCTTTATCCTTGGTTTCTTTCCGGCCCAAATGAAATCAGAGATTTTCCTTTGCCATTTGTTGAATTGTTTTGCTTCTTTTACAATCGGGATGGTTTGAAACAAATACATTATCCTTGGCAAAATATTCATTTTGATTGCAGCTATCCTGCCCAGTAAGGACAAGTTGAGTTTATTCCATTTCATCAAATCTTTGTCCATCTTACACCACAGTTTTTCATAATTGTTTTTGTATAAATCAATGTTCTTCATTGTTATCTCTATTCCAAGGTACCTAACTTTGGTTGTGACTTCACAACCTGTCACCTTTTGTAGTTCGTTTGTTTTATTTGGTTGCATGTTTTTACAGAGGAATTTCGATTTCTCCTTATTTATGTATAATCCTGCTAGTTCTCCGTACTCTTTTATCTTAGCTAACAGCAGTGGTGACACTTGAACCGGATTCTCCATTATGAACACTATATCATCTGCAAAAGCTTTATATTTATAAGAGAATCTTCTAATTTTTAGACCTTCTATTTTTTCATCTTTTTGAATTTGTTGTAACAAAATTTCAAGAGTCATTATAAACAACAATGGTGATAGCGGGCATCCTTGCCTTGTTCCTTTACTCACTTTCAATTCTTTGGTAAGGTCTGCATTTATACACAATTTTGCATGCTGATCTGTATATATTGCTCTTGTCATTTTTATAAATTGTTCCCCTAAATTAATTTTTTCCATTACCGCAAACATAAAGTCCCAATTTAAGTTGTCGAAGGCTTTCTCTGCGTCAACAAAAAATAAGGCCACTTCTTTTTCCGGGTGCTTTTCATAGTATTCCACAACATTAATAACAGCTCTTACATTGTCCCTTATTTGTCTTTTAGGAAGAAATCCCGCTTGGTCTTTGTTTATAAAGTTGGTCAGGTATTGTTTCAGTCGCTCTGCTAAAATTCTTGTATAGATCTTATAGTCATTATTCAACAATGAGATTGGTCTATAATTTTTTACATTTGTGCTATCTTTATCTTCCTTAGGAATCAGAGAGATTACAGCTTCCCTCCAGGTCTTTGGGATTTTCCCTTCTTCTCTTATCGTGTTTAACAACTTCAACAGTTTGGGTGTTAATTCATCCTTGAGAGATTTGTAAAATTTTGACGTGAATCCATCTGGCCCTGGAGCTTTACCCTCTTGCATTGCTTTTATTGCTGCTTCTATTTCAATTTTCTCTATTGGGTCATTTAATATCTTTTTCATATGTTCCGTCAAAGGTGCCACCTGAATGTTTCGTAGATACTCTTCCACTTTTTCTTTACTTACATTCACACCCTTGAATAAATTTGCATAGTATTTAAAGAATTCTCTTTTAATTCCTTCTTGATCCACTACTGTTTTCCCATTTGCCATGATTTTATTTATAGTCTTATTTTCTTTCCTTTTTTTTAATTGCCAGGCCAGGTATTTACCAGGTTTGTTTGCACTTTCAAACGATTTCTGTTTCAAATTTTTTAAATTCCATTCTAGTTCTTTATTCAGCAAATGTTTAACTTGGGATTGTAATATCGTAATTTCTTTTATTAATTTTTTCTTCCCTGGTCTTTTTTTTAAGTCCTTTTCTTTTTTATCTATTTCATTTTGCAGTGCTGACAGCCTTTCTTCTCTTGCTCTTTTGTCTTTATTATTCAATGTAATTAATATACCCCTCATTACTGCTTTATAAGTGTCCCATACTGTTGGATATTCCATATCATCCGTTTCATTTATTTGGAAGAATGCTGCAGTCTCCTTTTCTAAGAATGATACAGTGTCTTTATTTTGTAGTAAATCCTCATTAATTCTCCATCTTCTTGATTTTCTTTGCAATTTTGTTGACCAGCATATTGGATTATGGTCCGCCCAAACCTTTGGAAGAATCTCAATTTTTTTTGTTATGAGGCCCAAGCCTTGGGAACCCCACAACATGTCAATTCTGGAAAAAGAATTATGCCTTGCTGAGAAAAATGTATAGTCTCTTACCTCAGGGTTGAACTTTCTCCAAATGTCTTCTAGATTTTCCTGTTTAATCAACTCAAAGAAAGAATTGGGCAGCTTCCCTTCTTTATCATTCTTCTTTGGACTTGATCTGTCAAGGTTGTTTTGTATTGTCCCATTAAAATCGCCCATCATCAATACCTGGTCATAAGTCTCTTCGTCCATTTGTCTATTTATGTCTTTAAAGAATTTGTCTTTCGCTCCATTGGGTGCATAGAGTCCTAGTAGTAACGTTTTTTTCGCCTCTATCGTCACCTCAACAGCAATGTATCTTCCTTCTTTGTCTTTAAAGATTAATTTTGGGTCAAGTTGTTCTTTAATGTAAAAAACCACCCCTCTTTTCTTTTGCTCTGCTAGTGAAAAAAATTCCAACCCCAAATTTCTATTCCACAAAAATTTACTGTCCTTGCGTTGTATATGAACTTCCTGTAAACAAATTATATTACATTTTTGCTTTTTAATCCAATGAAATGTTCTCCTTCTTTTCTGTGGTGAATTTAGTCCATTTATATTCCAAGATAGTAATTTGTACTCCATTATGATGTTGGTTCTTTATTTTCTTCAAAAAAGCTATGCATCTCTTGTTCGCTTCTTATTGTAATCCTTTTGCCATTTTGTTCAAATCCAAGACCCTCTGGTATTATCCATCTATATCTTGTGCCCTCTGCACGCAACTGATCGGTTAGCTTCTTGTACTTTTTCCTATCGCTGATCACTTCTCTTGGTAGCTCTTTCATTATTTTAACTCTGCTCCCTTCTATTGCCCAGGCTTTTTGGTACCCTTTCCTCAAAATTTTCTCTGCCACCTCTTTTGATCTTAATCTTATGACGATGTCTCTTGGCAGACCTTTATTTTTCGCATAAACTGAGTTGACTCTGTAGGCACCCTCCAACATACTCTTAAATCTGTCAGGGTCTTCTTCTATGTACTCAGTGATGATATCCACCATATAGCCTTTTAAGTCTGTATCTTCTTTTTCAGGTACCCCTCTTAGACGCACTTGTGACTCCAGCAACTTACAGTCGTGTATTATGACCTTTTCTTGAATTTTTAGCAAGGCAGAGGCCTGTGTATCCACTTTCATCTCTACCTCTTTCACTTTATTTTGAGTCTCTTCCTTAAAATTCTCTATCTCCTTCTTAAGGTCTCCAACTTCTTTTTTAATATCTTTTTTTATTGCCAAATGCAATTTGTCCATAGCTTTTAACATTTTTGCCTCCAGAGCGTCAAATTGAGACTGCATCTTGTCAAATGATTGGGCTCTTGCACGTGTTGTTCTTTCTACTGACATATAAAAAATCACCAAACCTTAAAAAAATCCCCACATAAAATTTAGCATCCAATCCAATAGCTTAGAGCCAGTTCTTTCAGATGAGACTAGTTTCGTTTTTCTCCCTTCTTCCTGAGCAAAGATATTGAATTTTAACAATTTTGACAGTTTTTCTCCCTTTTAAAATGGCAATCGTTATTTCTCTATGGTACAGTTCCAGCCTAGAGAGGTCTCTCTTCGTCTTTCTTGATCTGAGTCTTGGACTCAATTCCTTCCTAGTTCAAAGGTCGGATGTCACAGCTCTTGTTGTCCTTATAGGCTCTGATTTATTGTCCAACCCCTTTTAGTTTCACTTCCTGTCACAGCTTAGACTGATCTCGTGTCTAGTCTCGCAGTTTTTTTGAGCTGCATGAAGAAACCGCAACCACAAAAATTCACAACAATATGTCTTTTCTCCAAAATATCTTTGAAGGCAATTGTTTTTACGGCGTTCAGTTTTCACAAGCTGAATTCTTTTCCTGCTATGCCCCCACTCAGCTCAGTTCATTCTAGGTTCTGCAGTTTATGGGCATATATACACGGCAACTCTCTTTTCTTTCTTCTGTGTCACCAGCCTCCCATTGCCAACTTTCACTCTTATCTTGAAGGGTTTTTTTTTTTTTTTTGCTGTTGTTCACATCCAAAGCCACAGAGCTCAGCTTAACAAGGTAAAAGTTTTTTTTTTTCCCATTCAATTATGCTTTGCCTTCGTCTGTTATTAATCCACTCAGTGTTTAAACTATATTCAAAGTCTCTCAGAGTGAAGATAAGAATGATGAGTCTACCTTTTAGATGTTCTCAACTCCCCCGGCTGCTATTTTCTTGCAATTAAAATCAGTCCTTCTAGAGTGCTTGGATTCCGACAGCCTTAAGTGACCGAAGTCACTTTAGAGTCACTGCAGACGATGGTTGACATTCCATTGCCGGACATCAAGAAATGAAGGAGTCAGCTCCCTGACTGCTCCAGTTCGATATCAACAGCATTAAAGGAAGATAAGTCGTCTTGGGTTAACCCTTGCCTAGGGTTAATGAGCATAGACCTTATCAGGGGTCTTTAATACCCTGAACAGTGACAATAAAATCCCCCTCTGTTAGGGAGCTGCAGACTGTCTTCCAGCCAAACAGGAAGTCCCCCCACTACTTTTTCTTTTTTGACAGGAACTCTTTTGCATGTTTGGCCACACACCCCTGATGTAGCCAATCCTCCCAGAGCTTACAGTGGAAGGTGATGATATTGGATTTATGCCCTGCCCTGTACTCTGAATCTCAAAGTCTCAGAGCATCTTACAATCTCCTTTACCTTCCTTCCCGCACGACAGATGCCCTGTGAGGTGGGTGGGGCTGAGAGAGCTCTCCCAGAAGCTGCCCTTTCAAGGACAACCTCTGCCAGAGCTATGGCTGACCCAAGGCCATGCCAGCAGGTGCAAGTGGAGGAGCGGGGAATCAAACCCGGTTCTCCCAGATAAGAGTCCACACACTTAACCACTACACCCAACTGGCTCTTAAAGGAACCAGCGACCAGGATAAAGGGTTGCTGGACCATTTATGAACTTCCTTTGATTTCTGAATATAGCTGAGGAACCTAGAGGTTTTTCAGAGAACTGTTTGCTATTGTGAATTTATTCTCAAGAGGACTATGTAGAATATACAGAATTAAATCCCATATTTGTATAGGACATACGTTTTTGAAAATACAGTACTACTGAACCCTATAATATAGGACCTATGGAAAACTTTTGGAAACACATTAGATTTTATTTATCATGATGGGGGGGGGGTGTTCTTCTGCAGTTTACTCCACCATGATCCCCATCGCGAAGATTTCAATGGAAGATTTAACACAAGGGTGGCCAAACTTGCTTAAGGTAAGAGCCACACAGAATAAACGTCAGATGTTTGAGAGCCGCAAAACATAAACTTCAGATGTTTGAGAGCCGGAAGGAAAGCAAGCAGGCAGGCAGATGAGGGGAGAGGTAGAAAGAAAGTAACTTTAACTTTAAATTCATATTCCAGGCCGCAAGCTGGCTTGGAGAAATGATTTAAAGAGACAAATGCCTTCTCCAAGCTGGCCAACAGGGCAGTGGGGGTTTGGAAAGCCACACATTGGAAGAAGAAGACGACAATGACATTGGATTTATATTCCACCCTCCACTCAAGAGTGGCTCACAATCTCCTTTCCCTTCCTCCCCCACAACAGACTCCCTGTGAGGTAGATGAAGATATTGGATTTATATCCCGCCCTCCACTCCGAAGAGTCTCAGAGCGGCTCACAATCTCCTTTCCCTTCCTCCCCCACAACAGACTCCCTGTGAGGTAGATGAAGATATTGGATTTATATCCCGCCCTCCACTCCGAAGAGTCTCAGAGCGGCTCACAATCTCCTTTCCCTTCCTCCCCCGCCCCACAACAGACACCCTGTGAGGTAGATGAAGATATTGGATTTATATCCCGCCCTCCACTCCGAAGAGTCTCAGAGTGGCTCACAATCTCCTTTACCTTCCTCCCCCACAACAGACACCCTGTGAGGTAGATGAAGATATTGGATTTATATCCCGCCCTTCACTCCGAAGAGTCTCAGAGCGGCTCACAATCTCCTTTACCTTCCTCCCCCACAACAGACACCCTGTGAGGTAGATGAAGATATTGGATTTATATCCCGCCCTCCACTCGGAAGAGTCTCAGAGTGGCTCACAATCTCCTTTACCTTCCTCCCCCACAAAAGACACCCTGTGAAGTAGATGAAGATATTGGATTTATATTCTGCCCTCCACTCCGAAGAGTCTCAGAGTGGCTCACAATCTCCTTTCCCTTCCTCCCCCACAAAAGACACCCTGTGAAGTAGATGAAGATATTGGATTTATATCCTGCCCTCCACTCCGAAGAGTCTCAGAGTGGCTCACAATCTCCTTTACCTTCCTCCCCCACAACAGACACCCTGTGAGGTAGATGAAGATATTGGATTTATATCCCGCCCTCCACTCCGAAGAGTCTCAGAGGGGCTCACAATCTCCTTTACCTTCCTCCCCCACAACAGACACCCTGTGAGGTGGGTGGGGCTGGAGAGAGCTCTCACAGCAGCTGCCCTTTCAAGGACAACCTCTGCCAGAGCTATGGCCGACCCAAGGCCATTCCAGCAGGTGCAAGTGGAGGAGTGGGGAATCAAACCTGGTTCTTCCGGATAAGAGTCCGCACACTTAACCACTACACCAAACTGCCTCTCTATGCGAAAACTGTGTGAAAGAGCCACATGTCGCTCCCAAGATGCAGTTCGGCCGCACCCCTCATTTAACACAACTGTGACCTACCCGCATACAGTTGCTACCTACCATTTTCTAATAGGGGAGGGGGAAAGAGAGAGAGAGAGACAGAGGTGAGCAGATTAAGCCCACTACCTCATCTAAGGCAATGCCATCTTCCCTACCAGAATAAGGGTTGCTGCTCAGGCTGGCGTCCCTTCCAGTCAGTGGGGTGGTCGGCGTGGGGAACGGGATGCTGTAGTAGTCCTGCCAAAGAAGGGAGAAGTCATCAAGTGATTCTTAGCCAGCTAGGGGAGGAAGAACCAGTCAGAAGACTGCTAGTGGCGTAAGTCTATTTTGTTAGCGGATGGCTGCACCGATTTGTATAGAAAAGCCACGTGCAGAACCACCAATGCTGTGAGCATGGATAGCCCAGATCACATCACGGTGACACTATTAAAGCAGAACTAACAAGCTGTAGAAGAAGAAGAATTGCAGATTTATACCCCGCCCTTCTCTTTGAATCAGAATGGCTCACTATCTCCTATATCTTCCTCCCCCACAACGGACGCCCTGTGAGGTAGGTGGGACCGAGAGCTCTCCCAGAAGAAGAAGAAGAAGATGATATTGGATTTATATCCCGCCCTCCACTCCGAAGAGTCTCAGAGCGGCTCACAATCTCCTTTACCTTCCTCCCCCACAACAGACACCCTGTGAGGTGGGTGGGGCTGGAGAGGGCTCTCACAGCAGCTGCCCTTTCAAGGACAACCTCTGCCAGAGCTATGGCTGACCCAAGGCCATTCCAGCAGGTGCAAGTGGAGGAGTGGGGAATCAAACCCGGTTCTCCCAGATAAGAGTCCGCACACTTAACCACTACACCAAGCTGCCCTTTCAAGTATAACTCCTGCGAGAGCTATGGTTAATCCAAGACCATTCCAGCAGCTGTGAGTGGAGGAGTGGGGAATCAAACCCGGTTCTCCCAGATAAGAGTCCACGCACTTAACCACGACACCAAACTGGCTCTCAAACTGTATTAGAACAAAAACAGACTCAACTCTAGTGGCACCACAGAGACCAACAAGAATTTTTTTTTTGGGGGGGGGGGTAGGTTTCAAACAGCCCTGTGGTGCAGAGTGGTAAAGCTGCAGTATTGCAGTCCGAGCTCTCTGCTTACAACCTGAGTTGGATCCCAGCGGAAGCTGGGTTCAGGTAGTTGGCTCAAGGTTGACTCAGCCTTCCATCCTTCCGAGGTCGGTCAAATGAGTGTCCAGCTTGGGGATGGGGGAGTGTAGATGACTGAGGAAGGCAATGGCAAACCACACGTTAAAAAGTGTGCCATGAAAACATGATGCAACGTTACCCCAAAGTCGGAAATGACTGGTGCTTGCAAAGGAGACTGCCTTTGCCTTTAGAAAGCTTCAAAAATCAAAACTCTCTTCGTTTAAAAGTGAGGGAAGCTTGGACTCCAGAAAACCCATACTCTGGAAATCTTGCTGGTCTCTAAGGTGTCTCAAGAACCGAAAGGGTAAGAAAAAATACGTAGTGGGGGCCAATAGTTAAAACCCCATAGGTATTTCTTATAAATAAAAACACATGTATTTATCTTGAGAAAAGTTTAAAATATATATATATATATATTTATATATATATATATAAGGATATATATATATAAATAAGGATATATATATCCTTTATATATATATAAAAGGACCCAATGAAAGCGTGGTTACAAAGTACAAATGACAAACGCACAGGGACCAATCATCATGACCTGACGTGTTTTGGCCCAATAAGGCCTTCTTCAGAGGTCAACCCATATGAAGAGGGAGAAGATTATATTGGATTTACATCCCACCCTATACTCTGAATCTCCGAGTCTCAGAGCGGCTCACGATCTCCTTTGGAAGAAGAAGAATTGCAGATTTATACCCCGCCCTTCTCTCTGAATCAGAGACTCAGAGCGGCTTACAATCTCCTATGTCTTCTCCCCCCAACAATAGACACCCTGTGAGGTAGGTGAGGCTGAGAGGGCTTTTTACAGCAGCTGCCCTTTCAAGCTTCTATGGCTGACCCAAGGCCAGCAGCTGCAAGTGGAGTAGTGGGGAATGAAACCCAATTCTCCCAGATAAGAGTCCATGCACAAACCACTACACTAAACTGGCTCTCGAGGCACAAACGCAAGCATGTGTTATGAAGAACTGGCAAAGAATATGTTATTGGTGGACCCCAAAAAGGAATGTTCCAAAGCAAGGTTAAAAGGCACAAGACAGGGAAGTTTATGAGGCCTCTTAGGGATAAGTTATGTGTCCAGTGCATGTGCATAAGTGAGGAAAGATGGTACTGAGAGCAGTTTGGTGTAGTGGTTAAGTGTGCAGACTCTTATCTGGAAGAACTGGGTTCGATTCCCCACTCCTCCACTTGCACCTGCTGGGATGGCCGTGGGTCAGCCATAGCTCTGGCAGAGCTGTCCTTGAAAGGGCAGCTTCTGTCAGAGCTCTCTCAGCCCCACCCATCTCACAGGGTGTCTGTGGTAGGGGAAGAAGACACAGGAGATTGTAAGCCTGATTCAGAGAGAAGGCCAGGGTATAAATCTGCTATTCTTCCTCTACTAGTAGTGTTGTGCTATCTTCCACTGCTGGTCCAGAAAGTAACGATGTGATCAGTCAGAATCAATAAGTCCTCAATAGAAAGAGGTCTCGAAGATGCTACTGGACTCAAGTCATGCAGTTCTACTGTAAACCAATGGGGCTACCTTCTGAAATTGAAATACAGGGTTATTTTGGGTGGGCAGCTGGGTTGGTTCGCATTGAAGCAGCTAGATAGGAGTCCTTAGCGACCAACAAAATTTTCAGGGTATCTATCTTGTTACTCTCTAGGGCGCTACCGGACTCAGCTTTCCACTGCAGACCATCACAGCCAGAGAACGGCTACTCTCTGAAACAACAGAACAAAAGGAAGACAGAAGCACAACAGCTCTGCTTAAAACCTGGATCCTTGTATTAGTCCCTGGCAAAGAAAAGCTCGTTTCTTCTACGAAAGCATCACGATAAGCTATTATATTTGCACGCTCCGTTCCATTTCCCCTTTTCCTTGAATGCTTCCACGTGTATCGAATTACCGTATTAGCAGATACTGCAATTCACGTCATAGCAAGGGCAGATGTGCCCAGCGTACAACGCAAAATCCCACAGTGCAAAAAGGCCAGCAGAAACAACAGAGGAAAGGGGGGGGGGGATTGCATCGACTCACCAACGGGAATCTCGTCTGAAGCATCTGCAGGTCATCGTAGCCGTAAACTTGGGGCTGCGGGAGAAGCAGAAGGGCAAGTTAAAGGGGAAGCTGAGCCCTTTCCTGCTGCGGAAGGGGTAGAAACCCACTTGTCATAAAGCCAGTGCTGTAGGACCCAAGGGGTGGGATCCTGAATAGGATATCTGCTGTTGAACACTGTTAATGTAATTCATCTGAACTGGAAACTGACTCATCTAATTGTGGAAAAGAGCAAGAGTCCAGTAGTGCGTTGAAAACTAATAACATTCGTGATGGGATGAGCTGCATCTGAAGAAGCGAGCTGTGACTCATGAAAGCTCATATACCAGGGGTGGCCAATCTTCCTTAATCTAAGAGCCACATAGAATAGGCGTCAGAGGTTTGAGAGCCACAAGACACGGATGTCAGATGTTTGAGAGCCGCCAAGGAGGGAGGGAGGGAAGGGAGGGAAGGAAGGAAGGAAGGAAGGAAGGAAGGAAGGAAGGAAGGAAGGAAGGAAGGAAGGAAGGAAGGAAGGAAGGAAGGAAGGAAGGAAGGAAGGAAGGAAGGAAGGAAGGAAGGAAGGAAGGAAGGAAAATAGATTGGAGGGAGAAAGAGGTGGAAAGAAAGCAACTTCCCACTACCTAAGGCTCCTCCCCTTCCAAGCCATGTGTCTGAGCTGGATGTTGCAACCGCAAGCAGGTCTGGGGGAACTGCTTTGACCGGTGCCAGCTCCGAATTGCTCTCACGTGCTCTGTCCCTCCTGCCGTGACACTGTCGAGAGCTGGGCGGGATCTACTGGCATGAGTTTTCCATCGCAACTGGTGACAAATGGTACTCACTGGATATGCATGCAACAGCCCCGGAGCCATGATGTACGGGTTCGGCAGCAACGGTGGGACTCCAGGAGGCAAGTTGGGGGGAGCTTTGCCTAGAGAGATACAAGCCAAGTTAAAAGTGTTAACTTTAAAGCAGGGGTCTTCAACACAGTGCCCTCCAACATCTTTCTTGGTGCCTACCACGACTTCTTTTGTAGCAGGGACGCCTTTGCATATTAGGCCACTTACCCCTGGTGTAGCCAATCCTCCTAGCTTACAGGGCTCTTCGTACAGGGCCTACTGTACGCTCCAGGAGGACTGGCTACATCAAGGGTGTGTGGCCTAATATGCAAAGGAGTTTCTGCTTCAAAAACACCCCCTTGGCTGTCAGATGGCCATCTAGCCTCCGTTTGCGAACCTTCCAAGGAAGGAGAGGCACCACCTCCCAAGGAAACCGGGTCCACTGAGGAACCCCTCTAATGGTCAGGAAGTTCTTTCTAATGTTCTTCTGACTGATGCTCCTAAAAATATTACTCGTCTACTGGTAATAGGGCCTTGAAAGGCCCCCCAGGAAGAGAGATTAGAACAGGTATAGGGCTGCTACAGATGTGAGCAAACAGCTCTTCCTTGGAGGTGGGGCCATGGCTGAGTGATATGGGTTTTGGAGACAGAATGTCCCAAGTTCAATCCTCAACATCTCCAGCTTTAAAGGCTCAGTTAGTAAGAGACAGGCCTCTTTTTTTTTTGGTAGCAGGATCTCCTTTGCATATTAGGCCACACAGCCCTGAAGCTCCAGGAGGATTGGATACATTGGGGGGGGGTGGCCTAATAGGCAAAGCAGTGTTTTTAGAAAGTGGGTTGGACTTCTGCCCTGCTAAGCTCCTGACGGTGCAGATTAAGAATCTTGCTTTGGCAGCAGCTACCAAGGCTGCATGGCTGAAGGCAAACTGGGGCAACCATTTTGTAACTGGCTCCACCTTCTGCAGCAGCCATTTTGTGGCTGCATCCTCTACGCCACCACTCCGTCGTCCGCCACCTCCCACTTGCCCTTTGCAGCACCGCAATGCAGCGCAGCGCTCCGTCCTCCCCACCCCCGAGGCTCAGCTCCTCACCACTGCCATGGCCCGCCCCCTCCCCTGCGCCGTGCTCCGCCCCCCTCTCCCACCCATGCGAGCGGAGGAGCGAGGAGGCTCAGAGTCATCCTTACCGGCTTCAACAGGGCCCGGGCTGATTCTAAGTTAGGCTGGAAGAATTTTGCCCCCTCCCTCACTTCCGGAAGTGAGGGGGGGAGAAGCCTCCTCCTTCAGCGTGCTCTTCAAATAACTCGCAATCAGCCCAGGCCCTGTAGAAGCGGGTAGAGCCGAGCCTCATTGCCCGCCTCCAAGACGTATGAGGCAGGGAGGAAAGTGGCCCTCCTTTTGCGGCAGTGTCCTTCCCCCGTGGCATATGTGTGAGATGATTTAAAGAGACACTTTATTGATTAAATATTTCCGATACATAGTACGGCTATAACAGCCTAGTAACTCTGATCACATATTCCTCAGTGGAACAGGCTTCCTCCTCGGGAGGTGGTGGGCTCTCCTTCCTTGGAGGTTTTTCAACAGAGGCTAGATGGCCATCTGACAGCAATGAAGATCCTGTGAATTTAGGGGGAAGTGTCTGTGAGTTGTGCTGGGGGTTGGACTAGATGACCCTGGTGGTCCCTTCCAACTCAATGATTCTGTGACCTTCCTGACAGAGCAGTTCCTCAGTGGAACAGGCTTCCTCGGGAGGTGGTGGGCTCTCCTTCCTTGGAGGTTTTTCAACAGAGGCTGGATGGCCATCTGACAGCAATGGAGATCCTGTGAATTTAGGGGGAAGTGTCTGTGAGTTGTGCTGGGGGTTGGACTAGATGACCCTGGTGGTCCCTTCCAACTCAATGATTCTGTGACCTTCCTGACAGAGCGGTTCCTCAGTGGAACAGGCTTCCTCGGGAGGTGGTGGGCTCTCCTTCCTTGGGGGTTTTTAAACAGAGGCTGGATGGCCATCTGACAGCAATGAAGATCCTGTGAATTTAGGGGGGAGGTGTTTGTGAGTTTCCTGCATTGTGCAGGGGGTTGGACTAGATGACTCTGGAGGTCCCTTCCAACTTTATGATTCTATATACCTGCAGAGGTTTTAGGTTGCTCATTGTTCATGCAATCTCTCTTTTTGTATTTCATTCCCTGCGCGGGGGTTGGGAACCCTAATGCTCATATACAGGGGACCCCGACCCCCAGTCTGTGGACCATTACCGATCCGTGGTCTGTTAGCAACTGGGCCATGAGTTGTGTAATTATTTCCATTATATATTACAACGTAGTAGTGGCAATAATAATGATGATGATAATGATGATAATAATAATAATAATAACAACAACAGGATTTATGTCCTGCCCTCCACTCCAAATTTCAGAATCTCAGAGCAGCTCACAATCTCCTCTAACTTCCTCCCCCACAACAGACACCCTGTGAGGTGTGTGAGACTGAGAGAGCTCTTGTAGCAGCTGCCCTTTCGAGGACAACTCTGCAAGAGCTACAGCTGACCCAAGGCCATTCCAGTAGCTGCCAGTGGAGGAGTGGGGAATCAAACCCGACTCTCCGAGATAAGAGCTGGCACACTTAACCGCCACACCAAACTAACAGAAATAAAGTGCACAGTTGTGTATCTTCCTGAAACCATCGCCCCCGCCCTCCCCCCACCCCGTGGAAAAATTGTCTTCCACGAAATCACTCCCTGGTGTGGAGGAAGACTGCTGATATACAGGACAAAAGGCTGGAGACTGCTGATATACAGGACGCTGAGGACGCACCTGACGTCGTGGCCACCGAGCTGCGGGTGGTGGCGGTCACCGTGGAGTTGCTGCTGAGGCCCAGGCTGCTGACGCTGCTCAGGCTGGAGGGGGCGCTGACCACAGGCGGGGCAGCCGAGACCGTGCTGGAGGAGGTGGAGAAAGTGCTTGCGGAAGAATGGAGGCCGGCTTCGCTCTCTACGCTGGTGTGCTGCAGAGGGGAGGGGGGACAGAGAAAGAGCGTGAGGAGCCCGGGAGGGGCGGCTGCGAGGGCTTGCAGGAGGACGACAGCGACAGACATGTCAGAGCATTGCAGTTCAGCCAGCCACTGGTTCGGGTCAGGCCGCATCTGGTTGCCGCTCGGCGCTTGCTCTCGCACGCCCACCGCCCTGAGTAGCTATGAGGCGAGCTAAGCAGGAACTGGGGGGGGTATGCGTGCTACAGGCCTCGAGGGTGCGGAACGGGAAGAGGCAAAACGGCACCTGCAGTAAGACTGACTGTAGAAGAAGAAGAAGACTGCCGATTTATACCCCACCCTTCTCTCTGAATCCGAGGCTCAGAGCAGCTTACAATCTCCCATATCTTCTCCCCCCACAACAGACCCCCTGTGAGGTAGGTGGGGCTGAGAGGGCTCTCACAGCAGCTGCCCTTTCAAGGACAGAGTCTCAGAATGGCCTTCAATCCCCTTTACTTTCCTCCCCCGCAACAGACACCCTGTGAGGTGGGTGGGGCTGGAGAGGGCTCTCACAGCAGCTGCCCTTTCAAGGACAACCTCTGCCAGAGCTATGGCTGACCCAAGGCCAATTCCAGCAGCTGCAAGTGGAGGAGTGGGGAATCAAACCCGGTTCTCCCAGATAAGAGTCCACCCACTTAACCACTACACCAAGCTGGCTCTCTGTGCAATGTACAGATCGGTTCTCCCAGATAAGAGTCCACCCACTTAACCACTACACCAAGCTGGCTCTCTGTACAATGTACAGATCTAAGCGGGTAGCTCTGTCAGTCTGTCCATAACAGGGGTGGCCAAACCACGGCTCGAGAGCCACATGTGGCTCTTTCACACATACTGTGTGGCTCTTGAAGCCCCCACGACCCCACTGGAGAAGGCATTTGTCTCTTTAAATCGTTTCTCCAAACCAAGCCAGCTGGTGGCTTGCAGAGTGCATATAAAATTAAAGCTGCTTTCTCTCCCTCCCCATCCTATTTGCTTTCCTCCCTCCCTCCCCCGCAATTCCCCTTCCATCTATTTGAGTTCCTTCCTTCTTTCCTGACTCACGGCTCTCAAACATCTGATGTTCTTGTCTTCCATCTCTCACACATCTGACATTTATTCTATGTGGCTCTCATGTGACGCTCATGTCTTCTGGCTCTCAAACATCCGGCGTTTATTCAGTGAGGCTCTTATGTCAAGCAAGTTTGGCCATCCCTGGTCCAAAGCATTAAAAAAGAGCAAGAGTCCAGCAGCACCTTCAAGACTAGCACAATTTGGGGCAGGGGAGCTTTTGTGAGTCACTGCTCCAGGGCTTTTTTCTTTCTTTTTCTTTTTTTTTGGGGGGGGGGAGATAGAAAAAACCCAGCAGGAGCAAATTTGCATATTAGGTCACACCCCTTGATGCCAAGCCAGCTGGAACTTCGTCCCTGTTTTTTTAAAAAAAAGCCTTGCGTTGTTTGCTTCTTAGGATATTTCAGGTATCAGAAGAAGAGAACAGTGACTCACAAAAGCTCAGCCTCTGCCAGAGTTTGTACAGATCAGGGGTGGCCAAACTTGCTTAATGCAAGAGCCACATAGAATAAATGTCAGACGTTTGAGAGATGCAAGACATGAAAGTCGGGTGTTTGAGAGCCGCAAGGCGGAAGGAAGGAAGGAAGGAAGGAAGGAAGGAAGGAAGGAAGGAAGGAAGGAAGGAAGGAAGGAAGGAAGGAAGGAAGGAAGGAAGGAAGGAAGGAAGGAAGGAAGGAATTAACGCAAATAGACCGGGGGAGGATGGGGGGAGGGGGAAAGAAAGCATCTTTAAATGCATCCTCCAAGCTGCTGGCTGGCTTGGCTTGGGGAAGTGATTTAAAGCGAGAAACGCCTTCTCCCAAGCTCGTTGACAAGCAAGTGGGGGCTTCGAGAGCCACAGAATATGCGTGAAAGAGCCACACGTGGCTCCCGAGCCATAGTTTGACCACTCCTGGTACGGATCTTATTGTCTTTTCTTCCTGCCCCCAATCTCAGTCCATGGTTCCTTGAAACGCGGCTCACTGTTTGCATGAAGCTGGAAATCCACACCCTGAGAAGCTGGCAAAAGGACCCCTCGCTTCTGACCTATTCTGTCTTGGGAGAATTCCAAAGTATAGCCCCCCTTCTCCCCCCCCCGGTCTTTCCCAGGGTGCTTCTATCCAGCAAGGAGAGCACTACTTCCTCTCTATCCAGCAGAGGGGTATTCTAGGATACCCTCACAGAAAGAAGACCACAGATTTATACCCAGCCCTTCTCTCGGAATCAGAGTCTCACAGTGGGTCACAATCTCCTCTATCTTCTTCCCCCACACCCTGTGAGGTGGGTGGGGCTGAGAGGGCTCTCACAGCAGTTGCCCTTTCAAGGACAACTCCTACGAGAGCTATGGCTGACCCAAGGCCATTCCAGCAGCTGCTGGAGAAGTGGGGAATCAAACCCGGTTCTCCCAGGTAAGAGTCCATGAACTTAACCACTACACCAAACTGGCTCTCTATCAGAAGTTGAAGAAGAAGATATTAGATTTATATTCCATCCTATACTCTGAATCTCAGACCAGTCACAATCTCCTTTACCTTCCCCCCGCACACACAACAGACACCCTGTGAGGTAGCTGGGGCTGAGAGAGCTCTTACAGCAGCTGCCCTTTCAAGGACAACTCCTACGAGAGCGATGGCTGACCCAAGGCTTCCTTTCAAGGACGACTCCTACGAGACCTATGGCTGACCCAAGGCTCCCTTTCAAGGACAACCCCTACGAGACCTACGGCTGACCCAAGGCTCCCTTTCAAGGACAACTCCTACGAGACCTATGGCTGACCCAAGGCTCCCTTTCAAGGACAACTCCTATGAGAGCGATGGCTGACCCAAGGCTCCCTTTCAAGGACGACTCCTACGAGACCTATGGCTGACCCAAGGCTCCCTTTCAAGGACAACTCCTACGAGACCTATGGCTGACCCAAGGCTCCCTTTCAAGGACAACTCCTACGAGACCTATGGCTGACCCAAGGCCACTCCAGCAGCTGCAAGTGGAGGAGTGGGGAATCCAACTCGGTTCTCCCAGGGAAGAGTCTGCGCACTTCACCACTACACCAAACTGGGTCTCCAAGGCTGGTTCTGCATAGATGGTCTGTGTGGCCCCTTCCAACTCTGTGATTCTATGACTCTATGACCCTAGATGGCCAAGCATAACAGGTGGCCATGAGGTGGACCTTCAACCTCCCTGCGCCAGACTGTTGAATCCTCTGCATCATGCACACTCACCAAAAGAGTTGAAGTTGACGTGCGGCCAGAGGAAGTTGAGGAGGAGAGGCTGTTCTGCTGGGTGGGGTAACGTGCTACAGAGAGGGAGAGGAACGTTGGTCAATCAAGCTTGCTGCATCAGGCGTCACACACAACCCCTCTGGGCACTCAATGCACTCAGTCCTTCCTTACGCAAAATATAACGGAGTTAATGCACGACGGCTCCACTCGGTGCAGCTGAGACATCTGTTTTTCGCCACTCGATTTCTGTCAGTTTCCGTCACACATCAGCCTGATGACGGGCTTGGTGTTTATTCACTTCACTCGCACCCCGCTTCCCCCCCCTCCCCCCACTGATGAGAACTCAAAGCGGCCTTACGACATTTGCCTCTCCTCCATTTCATCCTTACAACAGCCCTGCGAGGTAGAGCAGGAGGGGCAGGACCTGGTCGGCAGTCAGCCAGGTACGCTTCGGCACAAAGGAAAAACCCAAACCCAGATTCTTCCCCCCTCTCCTCCCCTCCCGATCCTAGCCCATCGCTCTGGCCGCTACAACCGTGTTGGCTCCCAACGGTTTCTGCGCAGCTGGAACCCACGCGCAAGGATTCGCATGGTGTGGGTTTGGCTGGGGTAATCATGCTTTGCGTTTCCTGCTCCGTGCAAAGCCCCACCGCTAGCAGCTGTGAGACTCCATCCATTGAGGGGGCAAAGTGGTGGTTTTTGGCCTTCTGGGAAGTGCCTGGCCTGTAGCTGGGAGGGGGCCATTTGGGGGCAGAGCCTTAAGAACATAAGAAAAGCCATGTTGGATCAGGCCAGTGGCCCATCCAGTCCAACACTCTGTGTCACACAGTGGCCATAAGAACATAAGAGAAGCCATGTTGGATCAGGCCAATGGCCCATCCAGTCCAACACTCTGTGTCACACAGTGGCCATAAGAACATAAGAGAAGCCATGTTGGATCAGGCCAGTGGCCCATCCAGTCCAACACTCTGTGTCACACAGTGGCCATAAGAACATAAGAGAAGCCATGTTGGATCAGGCCAATGGCCCGTCCAGTCCAACACTCTGTGTCACACAGTGGCCATAAGAACATAAGAGAAGCCATGTTGGATCAGGCCAACGGCCCATCCAGTCCAACACTCTGTGTCACACAGTGGCAAAAAAAATTATATATACACACACACTGTGGCTAATAGCCACTGATGGACCTGTGCTCCATATTTTTATCTAAACCCCTCTTGAAGGTGGCTATACTTGTGGCCGCCACCACCTACTGTGGCAGTGAATTCCACATGTTAATCACCCTTTGGGTGAAGAAGGACTTCCTTTTATCCATAAGAACATAGAAGAACACCCTTCCCCCCTGCTTGCAGCCCTCCCAGCTTGCACACCCAGCCAGCCACTGAGTTGCTCTTTGCCCAACTTGCCGGGTGTGGCTGCTGCTGGCGTCGTTGCCAGGTTTGCCTCTCTCTGCCTCTCCCCCGCAGCGTTTGTCAAAGGGGCTTAGAGGAAGGTGCCTGCAGGCTGCAGGGTGGGTGCTCAGACTCTGAGGCCATTTGGGAGGGGGCCCCAAGATTTCGACTACCTAACGACCACCACAGACTTAAATCCAGCATTGTTTGGGGGCAATGCCCCCCCCCAAAAAGGATGAGCACCCACCCCAGAGGGGGGAGTCAAGAAAAATTCCATTTATGTTTTTTGAAATATAAGATGTGCATGGGGTTTCCAAAATGACCCCGGGTATAGCCAGGGAAGCTTCAGGAGCCCTCTTTCTCTTCTGCTGGCTGCAGGTGTGTCTGGGGGGGGGGGGAGGGAGCATGTTCTGTCAGCCGTTTCCAACTCTTCTCTCTCACCTCCCTCTGTCCCTCTCCCCCCCCTCTTCTCTACACCTCCCCCCACCCCCCACAGTAACAGATTCAAACGCTGATCCCAACAATTCATAAAGTCCGCAAAAGATGAATTTTCTTCAGTAGGCGAGTACGCGAATTCAGGAAGGTGCTGCTAATTACGTTGTAACAAAAGCTGTGGAATTCTTCAAGTGATGTGACACGCTTCTGGTAGAATCACAGAGTTGGAAGGTACCCCCAGGGTCATCTAGTCCAACCCCCTGCACAATGCAGCAAACTCACAAACACCTCCCACCAAATTCAGAGAATCTTCATTGTTGTCAGATGGCCATCTAGCCTCTGTTGAAAAACCTCCAAGGAAGGAGAGCCCACCACCTCCCGAGGAAGCCTGTTCCACTGAGGAATCGCTCTAATGGTCAAGAAGTTCTTCCTAATGTTGAGCCAGAAACTCTTTTGATTTAATTTCAACCCACTGGTTCTGGTCCTTCCTTCCGGGGCCACAGAAAACAATTCCACACCATCTATACGACAGCCCTTCAGGTGCTTGAAGATGGTGATCCTATCACCTCTCAGCTGCCTCCTCTCCAGGCTAAACATCCCCAGCTTCTTCAACCTTTCCTCATAGGACTCGGTCTCCAGACCCCTCACCATCTTCGTCGCCCTCCTCTGGACCCCTTCCAGCTTGTCTATATCCTTCTTAAAATGTGGTGCCCAAAACTGAACACAATACTCCAGGTGAGGTCTTACCAGAGCAGAGTCAAGCGATGCCATCACATCACATGATCTGGACACTACACTTCTGTTGACGCAGCCCAAAATTGCATTTGCCTTTTTAGCCGTCGCGTCACACTGTTGACTCATGTTCAGCGTATGTAATTCATCTCTCAGTCTGAATTACATTGAGCACTGGTTCCAGATAACAATGAATAAGTTGCCAGACAAAGGTTGCCACCGAAACACACCTAATTACCGGAAGCATGCCACATCGCTTGAAGAATTCGACAACTTTTGTTACTACGTAATTATCAGCATGTTCCTGAATTCGTGTACTCATGTACTGAAGAAAACTCATCGTTTGTGGACCTTAAGAATTTGTATTGCGTGTTAAGCACTGTTTCGTAAGTACTGTGTTATAGCAGAGTTATCTCTAGGAGCTCAACCTCACTGTGTTTCCCCCTTTTTTTGCTACCCCAGATTTTTCTGGCGACACTTCTGCACCCCGCCAGCCCCGTTGCTACCTGCTGTGTTGTGTGGTGGCTGTGCTGGGGAGCTCCTCGGCATGGTTCAAGCTGCTGAGCACCGAGGAGTGCTGGGTGCCCGTGGTGAGCAAGGAGGCGGCGGAGACGGTGTCGTTGAGAGGGGCTGCGATGCTGGGCGTGGAGGGGGAGTCCGATTTCACTGTGGGGCCTGCGGAACCTGTTGGAAGGAAGACAAGATGGGCGGACGCGGCGTGAAGGGGCGAGCCACAGGCTCTGGAAAAGGGCCCGAGCGGCTGATACGCACGGTTTATGCAGTTGCGACTCAAGCGTTTCACAAAAGGGGGCGCCTGAAGCTGTTACCACAGCCCTGTAAGGTAGGCCACTGCTATCGACCCACATTAAGAACGTAACGTAAGAGAAGCCATGTTGGATCAGGCCGATGGCTCATCCAGTCCAACGCTCTGTGTCACACAGTGGCCAAAAAACCCCAAGTGCCATCAGGAAGTCCACCAATGGGGCAAGGACACTAGAAGTCCTTCCACTCTGCGCCCCACCCCCACCAAGCACCAAGAATATAGAGCATCAAAGCCCCAGACAGAGAGTTCCAACCATAAGCTGTGGCTAAGAGCCACTGACGGACATTGAAAGGAGGCTGAGAGGACAGGGCCTTCCTGAGGGGGCAGAAACAGCATTCGTGGCCATGCTGAGACTTAGCCCTGGCCCCCTTCTCACCCAGTCCGCTGCTCTCACTGCGTCTGCTGCACCACCGCTATAAGCAGTCACACCCGAAAGCAACGCCGGCTACTGCTTGGGCACCCTCCCCACCATTCCTGAGCAGCGCTTACCTTCAGCCGTCTGCGTGGTTTGCAGCTGCGTTGGTGGCACAGAGCTGAAGCCATTCTAAGAGAGAGAGAAGGAGAGAGATGGGGTGAGGGCTGGGGGAGGCAGCTCCTGCCGAAAGGCACTTTTGCTTCAACCCAGTTAGCTGCATCAAAGATCTGTACAACCCAGTATCACGATCCTGGCAGAGTATTTATCTTTCAACTCAGAATTCGCTGTCATGTGCTCTCTGCAATGAGAGAAACTCTTCTGCATCACAGCTAGATGCCCAACACTAGTTAGCTCCACAGTATTCCACTTTCAAGTTAGAATTAATTGTGATGCGCTCTCCACGATGAAAAACACTCTTCGGTATCATATGAACATATGAAGCTGCCTTATACTGAATCAGACCCTTGGTCCATCAAAGTCAGTATTGTCTACTCAGACTGGCAGCGGCTCTCCAGGGTCTCAAGCTGAGGTTTTTCACGCCTACTTGCCTGGAGCCTTTTTAGTTGGAGATGCTGGGGATTGAACCTGGGTCCTTCTGCTTACCAAGCAGATGCTCTACCACTGAGCTACCATCCCTCCCCTAAATGAAGCTGCCTTCTACTGAATCAGACCCTCGGTCCATCAAAGTCAGTATTGTCTACTCAGACTGGCAGCTGCTCTCTAGCTGAGGTTTTTTCACACCTACTTGCCTGGACCCTTTTTAGTTGGAGATGCTGGAGATTGAACCTGGGACCTTCTGCTTACCAAGCAGATGCTCTACCACTGAGCCACCACCCCTTCATCTCCATCACCTACTGCCTGGACCCTTTTTAGTTGGAGATGCTGGGGATTGAACCTGGGACCTTCTGCTTACAAAGCAGATGCTCTACCACTGAGCCACCACCCCTTCATCTCCATCACCTACTGCCTGGACCCTTTTTAGTTGGAGATGTTGGGGATTGAACCTGGGACCTTCTGCTTACCAAGCAGATGCTCTACCCCTGAGCCACCATCCCTCCCCCTCTCTATCACGGCTAGATACCTGACGTGGAGAACAGGGACTGATGCTGAGTCTAAATACGTAAGTTTTTATATTCTTATATTCACCCACAATATCAACTAATTTGGTTATTTTAAAAAACTTTCACACACATACCCCCCCTTCTTGCCCCTGTGGAGTCTCGAGGGCAGCTAACAAATTAAAGCACGCACAATGAAATCTCCCCTCAAAACAATTAAAAACAAAAAAAGATGTCTCATGACAACCAGGACTAAAATAAATGCAAAGAAACTCGTATTTATTATTTTATACGTTAGGTGTTTTTATATGCAACTGTTGCTTTATTTTTGTAATCTGCCCTCAGCTTTTGGAAAAAGAACTGAAAGGAAATCCAATAAATAAAATATATGTTGAAACTACCACTGATGGTGGCAGAGAGTTCCACAGACAAACATCTCAAAAAGAAATACATTAACATCCAAAGTGTCAACGTAGAGCTCTCAATCTTCAATCAAGTCACTCTTGTTTCTCTCGGGACCTGGAAGAGATCACTGGCAAGGTGTGCCTCTGAGCATGTGCCAACTGCTTTTCCCATTACCACCATCTGTCTTTATCTGTCAGGAGTCCATTTCCTTTCCCCTCCCCCCAGTAATATTTAGTTTTATTAATTATTTAAATACAACAAAGGATCATAACCGAAAAGGCAAATTAACACAACATATTCATATAAACTAGTTACTTATGCAGATCAACGTATATACATACAGAGGTAGATGAGCCAATTCCCTTTTAAGGCTAATTTGTGAGTTTACCTTATTATCTCCAATACCTTTAATTAATTGATCTTCGTATGCAATAACAACTTCAGTTAAATTCTCATTACTTTATTTGCAACCAATCATATAATTTCTTCCATTTCTTAGAAGCCTCTTGCCTTGATTTCCCATTTATTAGGGCCGTTAACATATCTAGTCCAGCTATGTCTAAAATCTTACTTAGAAGTTCATCTATTGCAGGTATCTTACTTTCCTTCCAATATGTTGCACAGAGAATTCTAGCAGTTATCACATTTATCACTAGATGCCAATTCTCTTTTTCAATTCCATACTGCACCATACTAAGTAAAACCAGCTGAGGAGTAAAAAGTATTATTATTTTCAACACCTTTTGAAGCAGTTCATGTACTTTCTCCCAAAAAGTTCAAGTCCTCTTACATAACCACCATATATAAACGAAAGTGCTGGGAATCCGTTTCAAAGGTGGGGGGGGGGGATGGACATGAAGCCCCCTAGAGCAGGTATGTCCAACAGGTAGATCGCAATCTACCAGTAGATCGCGGAGGGGTCAGAGGTAGATCACCAGCCCCACTTGGTCTCATGGTTTGCTGGACAGGTGTTTGGGATTTTTTCATGATTTTTGGTGTGGTGGTATTTGATTATTGGTGCCAGTATGATGAATTCTTATTTTTAATTTTACAACGGCATGTGTGGTTTTGGCATCATCCAGAAGTCTTCAGTTCCTGATCTTTAATACTTTGGGACAGTGACAGTTTTGGACCAGATCCAGCCAGTGTTAACTTAGCACCCCAGCCACCCCAGTATAACTAAGATGAGTGTTCCAAAGAAGAGCAAAACCTACCACTTTCATGATGAATGGGAAATGGACTACTTCTTCATCATGGTGAAAAACAAGTGTTGTGGTTTACTTTGTACCGCCGCTGTATCCTTGCCCAAAAAGGGTAATCTGGAGCATCGCTATAAGGCTCTGCATAGCAATAAGTTTGATGCGGATTTTCCACCCAAAAGTGAAATTTGTAAACTGAAGCTCAAAGAGCTTAAATCTAAATTGGCTGCACAGCAACAGATGATGGCAAAGCCAAGGTCACATTCGGTCAATGCAACCATGGCATCCTTCAAGGTCAGCAACCTGATCGCAAAGAAATGCAAACCTTTCGATGACGGAGAATTTGTAAAAGATTGTTTTCTTGAAGCAGCAGACAATCTTTTTGAAGGATTTACGAATAAGAAAGAGATCATAGCTGCTGTTCAAGATGTACAATTGTCAAGAAACACCGTTGTGTGGCGAATAGAAAAGATCTGTGAAGACACAACTGAACAATTGTTGAAGGATGTTTCAGTTAGTGTTGCTTTCGCACTCTAACTGGATTATTATAGCATTGGAGAAAGTCCAGAGAAGGGCAACTAGAATGATTAAAGGGCTGGAGCACTTTCCCTATGAAGAAAGGTTGAAACGCTTGGGACTCTTTAGCTTGGAGAAACGTCGACTGCAGGGTGACATGATAGAGGTTTACAAGATAATGCATGGGATGGAGAAAGTAGAGAAAGAAGTACTTTTCTCCCTTTCTCACAATACAAGAACTCGTGGGCATTCGATGAAATTGCTGAGCAGCCAGGTTAAGACGGATAAAAGGAAGTACTTCTTCACCCAAAGGGTGATTAACATGTGGAATTCACTGCCACAGGAGGTGGTGGCGGCCACAAGTATAGCCACCTTCAAGAAGGGTTTAGATAAAAATATGGAGCACAGGTCCATCAGTGGCTATTAGCCACAGTGTATGTGTGTATATAAAATTTTTTGCCACTGTGTGACACAGAGTGTTGGACTGGATGGGCCGTTGGCCTGATCCAACATGGCTTCTCTTATGTTCTTAATCTACAGATATAAGAGACATAGCCCAGTTACTAGTCTTTATCTGGATGGTTTTTGAAGACTTCAGTGTTAAAGAAGAACTACTTGGAATTATTTCTCTAAAAGGGAGAACTACCGGTCAGGAAATATTCAGCTCTTTCCATTCTTTTGTGACAAAGTGTAACCTTCCATTGAATAAACTTGTTTCCATCACTACTGATGGAGCAAGAGCAATGACAGGTGAGGTTAACAGTTTCATAAGAGTTTCTGTAGACAGCATGGCTACTTTCCAGATTTCCTTTCTTACCACTGCATCATTCACCAGCAAGTTTTGGCAATCAAGAGACTCAATACAAAGACTGTCGTGGACATCACTTTCAAAATTGTAAATTCAGTTAGTGGAAGGTCACTTCAAAGACGGCTTTTCAATCTTACTCTTGATGAAGGGGCAGCGGAAATCATTTTGCACACAGATGTGAAGTGGCTAAGTAGCTACAAATATCTGCAAAGATTCTGTGATTTGCTGAATGAAATAAGAAGGTTTTTGAAGGCGAGGGGAGATGACAAAGCAGAGTTGGAAGATGAGGAGTGGTTATGTGATCTGGCATTTCTCGCTGACTTTACAGGCGAACTAAGTGATATGAACATTGAACTACATGGTAAAAACAAATGCATTGGCGAGATGATGAGTACAGTTTCATCCTACAAGAGCAAATTTGAGCTAATGATGACTGACCTTGCAAACAACGCTTTTGATCATTTTCCTAATATGCAGGACCATCTGGGACAATATCCAAATTTTGTTTTTCAGAACAAGAAGTATGCGACAGAAATCTGCTCTGTTATCCAGGAATTTGAAAAAAGGTTCTGAGACTTCCAAAGAATTGAAAAAGTTGTGGAGTACTCGTCATACCCATTCAAAGCAGATATGGACATTAAGGAAACTGCAGCCGCTATCAGTAAAAATTACTCATTGAACAAGGCATCTCTTGAAAACGAAATAGTAACCCTTAAAAATGACATTTTTCTCAAGACCCGCGCTGAGCAAGAAGCGTTTTGGAAGCTAGTGCCTCAAGACAAATTTCTCAACTTGAGAAGATGCAGTGAAGCTGTACACTCCCGTTTCGGTTCAACTTATTTGTGTGAATCTGCGTTTTCCCATCTGAAAACGACAAAGAGTACACAGCGTTCCAACATGACATATGAGCATCTCCAGGATTCCCTGAGACTGGCCCTCACGCAATATTCACCCAACTTCAAAAAGCTGATGGATGAAATGCAGGCTCAGACGTCTCACTAATTAGCAAGAGCGACGTTTTCAAGATTGCGCAAGATCAGCCTGGATCAATATCTGACCTACATTTAACAGAAATTACTCAATAAAAGTTAAAGAAAGTTATAACAATAAAAATTTAAGAAAAACTGTTCGCGCTTCTTTCTGGATCTTCGTCTCTCTGTTTTGTTTTTGCTTACCAGTAAATGACAGAAGGTGCATTGTAAATATGGGGGGGGGGGGGGGGAGGCGGTGGAACCCAACTTTGGTGGGTTAAATTCTAATTTGAAACTAATTTGAAACTTAATTTTCATGATGGTAGATCGCCAGCACTTTTGTCCAGAAAAAATAGATGACCTGTTTGAAGTTGGACATGCCTACCCTGGAGGAAGTACCTACCTTGGCCTGGGTCAAGTCTTTCTGTGGTGAGGACGAGATGGAGTTTGGGTATCGCCGGGTCTGGGTGGATCTCTGCTCATACAGTGGTCCCTGAGCGCTGTTCTGGGAGGTATATGTTGCTGTAGGCATGGTGCTGCTCTGGTAACCAGACTCCTGGGTCTTGTTGGACGAAATCGTGGACAGAGACTCGCTGGAGGAGAAAAGAGAAGAGGCCCCCTCAGCTGCAGTTAACGTGTCTGCCAAAGGTGAAGATCAGCAAAGGAGCAGCTAGGAAGACTATGGAATTCTGACTCTGCCTGTGCAGTGGTTCCCGTGGTAACACCTTTTGCTCCGCTAAACTCTACGCCCTTTTAAATCTATACACAGGAAATCTGGAGCGAGAAACTCGCTATCTGAGCACTGCGGGCAGCGGGCCAGCCACTGACATCTGCATGACCAAATCTGCCAGCGAACCCAGGACTTGCTGTGGCATACGTTGTCCCCCTTTACATCTATGAGGGAGACAGAAAAGGGTCCACTGGTATGCAGCTGAGCCTAAGGTATGCTCTGATTTTCTTTCCCTACTGAGCGCAGCAATTAACATCCTGAGCAGAATTCACCTGCCGAGATCTTAAAAATGGGAAATGGGCAGTGCGAGATCCTGCGCAGCTCCAGACCGCTGCTGAGCAGGGCTTTGTGTTAACGAACAGCCGCTCATGTGCACAGCTTAGAGCAGGGGTGTTAAACATGCGGCCCCAGGGCCAAATCAGGCCCCCAGAGGGCTTCTAACAGCCCCACGAGCAACTCACTGTTGTCTGCTTCCTTCTTCACCACAACTTGCTTTGCCAGGCTGCCTCAATCGCACAGAAGCTTCAGAGCAAAGCTCCTACCGCGGAGAGGAAGTAGGAGAAGGAAAGCTAGCTTTCCCAGGCTCTCTCAGTTGCACAGCAGAGCTACCGAGCCAAGCCTCTCTCACTTCTGTTGGTAACAGAGAAGTAAGAGAGGTGGATTAGGCTGAGTGTGTGTGTTCGTCTGCGTCCTTTATAAAGTTTATATCTTCCCCTCCATGGCATTATGTTTTACGACCCGCATGGCCCAGACTGACAAGGTCTCACTTATGTCAGATCCGAGTTCGACACCCCTGGCTTAGAGGGAATGCTGAGTCCCAGGCTAGAGCCTCTGGAATGCTCCACCTAATTCCCCTCTAGTTGACTGCCTCTGAGTTTGCCTTCTTATACCCTGCCTTTGAAAATCCTTCACAAGAAGAAGAAGAAGTGCAGACTTATACCCCGCCCTTCTCTCTGAATCAAGAGACTCAGAGTGGCTTACAATCTCCTGTATCTTCTTCTCCCACAACAGACACCCTGTGAGATGGGTGGGGCTGAGAGAGCTCTCGCAGCAGCTGCCCTTTCACTGACAACTACTCTGAGAGCGCTATGGCTGACCCAAGGCCATTCCAGCAGGTGCAGGTGGAGGAGTGGGGAATCAAACCTGGTTCTCCCAGATAAGAGTCTGCACACTTAACCACTACACCAAACTGGCTCTCTTTGTCAGCTCTGCTGACATCTTTGTATGCTGTGGCCTAATAATAACAACAACAATAATAATAATACTCCTCTCCAGATATAGGGAAGATCTCAGACCAAATTCCCAATCAGAGACTAATGAACTATGGGAGCACAAATACTTAAAATCAACACTAAAAAGACAGGTTTCCTACCTGTAACTGATGATCTTCGAGTGGTCATCTGTGCAGTCACACTGATGGGATATAGGCGCCCGCGCCGATCTCGATCGGTATTCTTGAAAGCTGCGGATTTCCGCGCCCCAGGCCCAGTGCGCAGAAGCCCCACCGCGCATGCTCACAGGGACCGGAGCGGACATCCCGCCAGTTCCTTCTGACCGCTGCGTAAGCCCTTATAGATGGACCGGCAGCGGAGGGGAAGGAGGGCGGGTAGTGTGACTGCACAGATGACCACTCGAAGATCATCAGTTACAGGTAGGAAACCTGTCTATCTTCTTCGTGGTCTCTGTGCATCACACTGATGGGAGATTAGCAAGCCAAAGTCCTACCTGGAGGAGGGTGCAACGGTCCATCAGCGAGAAACCTCTTGAAGCACCGCACGGCCCACTGATGAGCGTCTACGCCAGTTCAGGTCCAGCGCATAATGGTTGATAAACGTATGCGAGGAGGACCAAGTGGCAGCATCACAAATGTCTTTCAGTGGTATTCCTCTCATAAAGGCTGCCGAAGTAGCTAGGGCTCTCGTGGAATGAGCTCTAATCTGTCTTGGCAGAGGTTGCTTGTTCAACAGGTAGCACAGTTTTATAGTCTCGGTTAACCACTTAGAGATTCGCTGCGACGAAACTCTTACACCTTGCGATGTTGTGGAGTACGAGACAAAGAGTCTAGGGTCCCTTCGTCCAGGTCTCACTCTATGCAAGTAGAATGAGAGAGCCCTTTTTACATCCAGTGTATGGAGTCTCCTTTCTGAGTCTGTACTTGGATTAGGAAAGTATGTGGGTAGGCATATTTCTGCATTCAGGTGAAAAGCAGACGTTACTTTCGGAAGAAAGGTTACATCAGGACGTAAGCACACTCCTTCCGTACTGAATTTCAAATATGGGTCATCGCAGCGCAGCGCTGCCAGTTCACCAACCCTGCGAGCAGAGGTAACGGCCACTAAGAAGGCTGTTTTCCAGGACAGTAATTGCAAGGAACATGTCGCCATGGGTTCGAAGGGTTTTCCCGTTAATGCCCGTAGTACCGCTGGGAGGTCCCAAGCAGGGGCTGGGATTCGCACCGCAGGGTACAACTTGGCCAAGCCCTTTAAGAACCGTTTAGTATCAGGGTGTGAGAACACAGAGTGGCCTTCAAGTTGCTCATGGTTAGCCGATATGGCTGCTAAGTACACTCTCACAGATGACACCGTTAGTCCCCTGTCAAGGAGTGAGAGCAGAAAGTCCAGCACTAGTGGGAGGCCTGCTGTCTTGGGTTCCCTGTTAGTTTTGTTCACAAATTGGATAAACCTTGTCCATTTATAATCATATGATTTTCTCGTGGAGGATTTCCTACTATTCAACATAACGTCCCGGGCTCTATCGGACAATGTCGTCACACCAGCCTCCATGCCGTGAGTTTCAAGTGAGGCACGTCGTGGTGAATCACTCGTCCCTCGTGTGACAGTAGAAGGTCTGGGCTCATCGGAAATTGGTGGAACATTCCGCGAGACAGCCTCAGTATCGGAGAGAACCACTGCTGTCTGGGCCACCACGGTGTGATGAGAATCCCCTTGGGGTGTTCGAGTTGAATCTTGTGAATCACCCTCGTAATTAGTGGGATCGGTGGAAAAAGGTACACATGCAAGCGAGTCCATGGGATCAGTAACCCATCTCCCAACGACAGAGGGTCTGCACCCCCTCTGCAGCAAAATTTGTCGCATTTTGCAGTGTTGCGTGTGGCAAAGACATCCACTTCCGGTGTGCCCCACTTCTGGAACACCGGTTGGAGGAACTCCCAGTTGAGTTCCCACTCGTGGAGTGAGGCCCCTCCCCGACTGAGGTAATCTGCACAGGCATTCAGATTGCCCGGTAGATGAGTGGCTACTAGGGTAACGTTCGACTCTCTGCAGATTTCCCAAATCTGTAGCGCTAGAAGGCATAACTTCCTTGAGACTGTGCTGCCTTGTCTGTTTACATAAGATAGGGCTGTGGTGTTGTCTGTCAAGATCGCTACCGTTCTCCCCACAATCTGGTGTCTGAATGAGAGAATGGCATGATGTATGGCCAGCAGCTCTAGGAAATTGATGTGGCAGTGCAGAAGGCCCTGAGGCCATCTGCCCCCCACACACATATCGTTCGCATGTGCTCCCCAGCCCCATAAGGATGCATCCGTCGTTATGGTGAATGTGGGAGTCTGCCTGTGAAATGGGGCTCCTTGGAGGAGGTTCTGCTTTTCCTGCCACCAGTATAGAGTCCAGATTACTGACGTTGGGACCGTCAGTTGGCGTGAGGGGAGGTCTGTCTGACAGTTGAACACGCGCAGAAACCATAACTGTAGCATTCGCATGTGGAATCTGGCGAATTTCAGTACTGCCGTGGTCGCTGCCATTAAGCCCAGGAGGCGTTGGACTTGGAACGCTGTGACTGTAGGGTTGACTAAGAACACATGTATTAGGGATTGGATGTCCTCCGCTCTTTGTGCCGGGAGGAATGCCCTGCAAACTCGTGAGTCCAGAATGGCCCCTATGAATTGCACCCTCTGAGCGGGTTGCAGTGCCGATTTCTTTAGGTTGACCTGTAGGCCTAAGGTTTGCAGAAGGGTTAAGGTGACTTCTATGTGCTGTAGTAGTAGGGGTTTCGAACTCGCCACCAGCAGCCAATCGTCTATGTAAGGAAAGATAGTGATCCCTTGTAGACGTAGATGAGCTGCCACCACCACCATGGTCTTTGTAAAAACTCTCGGTGCCGTGGAGAGGCCAAAAGGCAAGGCTTTGTATTGGTAGTGGGAGTCTCCAACTGCAAACCTGAGGAACTTCCTGTAGTCGTGGTGTATAGTTACATGAAAGTAGGCATCTTGCAGGTCCAGTGTGGCCATCCAATCCCCTTGGTTCAGTAGGGGTAGGATGTTTTGTAGGGAGACCATTCTGAATTTCTGGTTTGGTATGAAATGGTTCAGGCCTCGTAGGTCCATAATGGGCCGAAGGCCTCCATCTTTTTTGGGGATGGTGAAATATCGGGAGTAAAAACCTTGTCCGATCTGGTTGACTGGCACCCGTTCTATTGCATCTTTCTCGAGCAAGGATTGAACCTCTGTCTGTAGTGTGAGGGACACCCTGGTGTGGATGACGGTGGGAACTGTAGGGTTTTCTCTGAATTCTATTTGATAACCCATCCGGATTATCGACAAGACCCATTTGTCCGTAGTGATTGTGGACCATGCCTGGAAATAAGGGAAAAGTCTGGTATGGTCCGGGTCCGAAGGGGAAGGGATAAAACAGGGGGAAGGGCAGTCAAAGACCCTGTTTGGACGGTCTATTCCCCTTTTGTCTGGATGACTGTGATGAAGTAGGTGAGTACTTCGTTTTGGTGTTGTACGGGGGTTTGGAGTAAGATGTGGAGCCCTTGGGTCTCCATTGTTGTTCTGTAGGCTGCTTGGGGAACTGCTTCTTGTTCCACGGCTTGTTCCAGGAGCGTCTCCCTTGGGGCCTAGATGAGATGGGGACCCCCAAATTGCGTGACGTTTTAATACTTTTATCCATCTCCTGCAGTATGGTATCAGTATTGGAGCTGAATAATCCGCTTCCATCAAATGGGAGATCTTCGATGCAGGATTGTGTATCCTGCTGGAGCGCCGTGGATCGCAACCAAGAGTGACGTCTTAGGGTGATCGCTGAGGTAAGTGTCTTTGCTGCAATGTCACCTGCGTGTTTGGCAGAATTGATTTGCTGTTTTGCTAATGCAATGCCTTCCTTTTGGATTTTCTTCATTGCCTGTTTGGTGTGTTCTGACAGGTCTGGTAGAGCCGACAATTGGTCCCATAGGGCATATTGATAGCGGCCCATACACGCTCCATAGTTTGCAACTTTTACTCCTAACGAACCTGCTGTGTAGAACTTTCTGCCTAGGTTGTCTAGCTTCTTCCCTTCTTTGTCTGGGGGAGAAGCATTTGTCTTTCTGGCTTTTGAGGACGACGCCACTACTACAGAGTTTGGTTTCGGGTGGGTGAATAAAAACTCTGCTGTGGATTCCTGGACTCGATACATATGGTCCAGCCTGCGGGAGCTTATTGGTGTTGAAGCTGGTTTGTCCCAGGACGATTTTGTGGTGTGGAGCATGACCGTTGTAAGCGGTAAGGCGATGGCCGTCGAGGTGTCTAGCTGGACGACATCGAATACGTTGTCGGTGACTACCGGTTCTGGTTGGACCGTCGGTAGCGACAGGGTGTGTGCCATCCGTCTAATCAGATCCCCATACGATTTCAAGTCCTCGGATGGGGATATGGGGAGCTCCTCGCCCACTTTACTTGATGGAGCCGGTTCCTCTGGGGAGGAGATGTCTTGGTCTTCCCGGGGAGAACCTTCCTCAGATCTGGGGGAGCCTTCTACAGAGCCCGAGTGCTCCGAGGAATGTTTGGGCGTCTCTGGAGCCTTTGGTGACTCAGGGGTCTTCCGAGTCTCCGAACTTCGCCGTCGTGGGGAAGTCTTTTGTGTCCTTGGCGGTGTCGTGTCAGGTGGTTTCGACACCGACGGAGTGTGCCTCGGCTTGTACGACGTCCGGGATCGTACCGATGCTTCAGACTGCTGGTCCCAATCCAGAGGTCTGGGTGTGAACCAGGGGAACATGGAGGGCATAGGGCACGACCCGTATAGGTATTGCCACTGCCGCTGATCCCATGACATTGGGGGCGGTGGTTTCCGAGGAGATCGATCTCTGATGCGGGATCTCTCCTCTGAATCTCGGGATCGATGTCGACCCCGGGGACTACGCCGAGGGCTGGTTGAGTAGTCGCGCCCGCTGTCTTCTCTGGGTGTAGTGGGTCGATCCTTTTTGGGGCTTCGGTTCCGCCGATGATCGGGGCTGACCGATGGGTCTCGGGCCGGTGTTCGGGGTTGAACAGTGTCCTCCACAATATGTATATCTGGTGGACTACCTTCTGCTCCCGATCGTTGCGATAGATCAAAGTCGCGGTCCGAGTCGGAAGAGATGGCGATTTGCGTCGACATCGATGCCAATACCGGGGGGCTTGAACGGCGGCGAGGGGAAGCAAATAGCTTCAACGGTGGAACTCTCGCTGCCGATTCCGATGGCGATGTCGGGAGCGAAGTCGCGGACGACCGATGCTTATCCGACTTTTTCTTCTTCGCTTCCGGCTGAGGTCCCTTCTCCTCCCTTGGCCGTTTTGCAGGAGTGGAGGAGGCGGACCTTGATGCCGAGCCCGGCTTCGTGGGGCGATCGGCGTCGGGGGCGCTCTTGTCGGTGCCGAGCGACTCCGACGTTGACGGCTTGTGCTGCGCCGTCGACATCTTCTTAGGCGACAGGGCTTTTTCCATCAGTGCCGCCGCTAAACGTCCCGCGCGGTTTTTCTTCGTTTGGCGGGAAAACTTCGCGCAGTGAGCACACGCGTCAGGGATGTGTGTCTCTCCCAGGCAAAAAAGACAAAGAGCGTGCCCGTCTGGGGGAGCGATTTTGCTACCGCAGTTCCTGCACCTTTTGAAAAATCCCCACCGCTTTTCCATGCGGGGGGGAGGGGGGGGGGAAAGGGCGGGAAGAGAGAGCTGAGGAGAAAGTCCCGAAACAAAAATGTTTCTTTCCGCCCCTTAGTCTTTAAAAAGACTGTTGTGTGGACTAAGCCAAATAAATATCTGATAAATCCAACAATAGCAACTTCCAAGAAAGGATTTCTACCGACCGTAGCGAGAGATCGACTGATCCAAGCGGCGGTCAGAAGAGAACTGGCGGGATGTCCGCTCCGGTCCCTGTGAGCATGCGCGGTGGGGCTTCTGCGCATGCACACTGGGCCTGGGGCGCGGAAATCCGCAGCTTTCAAGAATACCGATCGAGATCGGCGCGGGCGCCTATATCCCATCAGTGTGATGCACAGAGACCACGAAGAAGATGAAAAAAAAAACCACGAAAATGAGAGGAACCAATAAAAGGAAGTACTTCTTCAATCAAAACATCATTAACACATGGAATTCAATGTTGCAGGAGGTAGTGGGAGCAACAGAATAGCAACAGGGCTTTTTTGGTAGCAGGAACTCCTTTGCATATTAGGCCACACACCCTGATGCAGCCAATCCTCCAAGAGCTTACAGGGCTCTTCTTACAGGACCTTCTGCAAGCTCCAGGAGATCTGGCTACATCAGGGGTGTGGGGCCTAATATGCAAAGGAGTTCCTGCTACAAAAAAAAAAGCCCTGCGTAGCAAGCATTGGATAAACATCTGGAGCAGAGGTCCGTCAGTGGCTATTAGCCACAAGGCGTAGATAGAGCCCTCTATCTGAGCCAATGATGCTGAGTATTCTTGGTCCTTGAGGGGTCACAATAGGAAAGGTTCTGGAGCTCTGGTTCTGCCGGTGGACCTCCTGATGGCACCTGGGTTTTGACCACAGTGTGACACAAGAGCGTTGGACTGGATGGGCAGCCACTGGCCTGACCTGATGTTCTTAATTTCATACACCCCTCTGCATTATAAAGTAGCGATAGGTGGAGCTGCCCTTTCCTATACCGTACATCGCCCGGAACCCTGCGACAGCAGGGATTCGGTGATCCGTAAATGGAATATAATAAATAAACCCTCGCCTTTGCCGCGATGCAGAAGTATGCAGAGACTCACCTCGCCGTACTTGTGTACAGGCTGCTCGGAGGCTGGCTCGCGGAGGCACTCGTGGCCGGAGTGGGTTCGTACTCCGAGAGGACAGGTTCCGAACCGAACTGCAACGCCCCGAACTGCAAGTTGAGCCCTGAGATATCCGCAGAGCCGGGCATCTCCACCGCCAAAGCGGGAATCTGAGGACAACAGGGAGGGGTGTAACGGAACGCTGGACTAGATGGACCTCTGGTCTGATACAGCGAGGACAGTGGGACGGTGGCTCAGCAGTAGAGTATCTGCTTGGTAAGCAGAAGGTCCCAGGTTCAATCCCCGGCATCTCCAACTAAAAAGGGTCCAGGCAATTGGGTGTGAAAAACCTTAGCTTGAGACCCTGGAGAGCCACTGCCAGTCTGAGTAGACAATACTGACTTTGATGGACCCAGGGTCTGATTCAGTATAAGGCAGCTTCATATGTTCGTATGTTCATACAAGCGAGACTCTTCTGAGGTTCTCATGTACGGCAAGTGCACAGAGGCTGCACATGGCCTGAGGCTTCCTGCTTCATAAGTCTCTTGGCCACCCATTGGTGCTTTCAGAGAAAAAGTAGCCCTAGCCCACAACCAACAGGCCTAAACCTGCCACGCAGGCCAGACAAGGAACAAGCCGTCCACTTTCAGAGTGAATCCTCCCTTCAGGCAGCTCCCCAAGGGATACAATTTCAATTTTTAGAGATCTTGGGGTCGTGGTAGAGAACTCACTGAAAATGTCAAGACAGTGTGCGTTTGCAATAAAAAAGGCCAATGCCATGCTGGGAATTATTAGGAAGGGAATTGAAAACAAATCAGCCAGTATCATAATGCCCCTGGATAAAACGATGGTGCGGTCTCATTTGGAGTACTGTGTGCAGTTCTGGTCGCCGCACCTCAAAAAGGATATTATAGCATTGGGAAAAGTGCAGAAAAGGGCATCTAGAATGATTAAAGGTTTGGAACACTTTCCCTATGAAGAAAGGTTAAAACGCTTGGGGCTCTTCAGCTTGGAGAAATGTTGACTGCGGGATGACATGATCGAGGTTTACAAGATTATGCATGGGATGGAGAAGATAGAGAAATAAGTCCTTTTCTCCCTTTCTCACAATACAAGGACTTGTGGGCATTCAATGAAATTGCTGAGCAGACGGGTTAGAAAAGGAAGTACTTCTTCACCCAAAGGGTGATTAACGTGTGGAATTCACTGCCACAGGAGGTGGTGGCAGCTACAAGCATAGCCAGCTTCAAGAGGGGACTGGATAAAAATATGGAGCAGAGGTCCATCAGTGGCTATTAGGCACAGCTTATCGTTGGAACTCTCTGTCTGGGGCAGTGATGCTCTGTATTCTGGTGTTTGTGGGGGGGGGGACAGTGGAAGGGGTTCTAGCCCCACTGGTGGACCTCTTGATGGCACTTGGGGGTTTCGGCCACTGTGTGACACAGAGTGTTGGACTGGATGGGCCATTGGACTGATCCAACATGGCTTCTCTTATGTTCTTATGGCCACTGTGTGACACAGAGTGTTGGACTGGATGGGCCACTGGCCTGACCCAACATGGCTTCTCTTATGTTCTTATGGCCACTGTGTGACCCAGAGTGTTGGACTGGATGGGCCATTGGCCTGATCCAACATGGCTTCTCTTATGTTCTTATGGCCACTGTGTGACACAGAGTGTTGGACTGGATGGGCCATTGGCCTGATCCAACATGGCTTCTCTTATGTTCTTATGGCCACTGTGTGACACAGAGTGTTGGACTGGATGGGCCACTGGCCTGACCCAACATGGCTTCTCTTATGTTCTTATGGCCACTGTGTGACCCAGAGTGTTGGACTGGATGGGCCACTCGCCTGATCCAACATGGCTTCTCTTATGTTCTTATGGCCACTGTGTGACACAGAGTGTTGGACTGGATGGGCCATTGGCCTGACCCATCATGGCTTCTCTTCTGTTCTTATGTGACACAGAGTGTTGGACTGGATGGGCCATTGGCCTGATCCAACATGGCTTCTCTTATGTGACACAGAGTGTGGGACTGGATGGGCCACTGGCCTGACCCAACATAGCTTCTCTTACGTTGTCTATCGCCAAAGGATCAAGCATGGATCCACACTTCTATTTGTCCTTAGCTTCTCTTAGCTTCCGGCCCCTTCAAGAGAAGCCAAGAACAAATAGAAGTGTGGAGCCTTGTTTGATCCTTGGAAATAAGACAGAGCAGAGCCAAATTGAAACTGCTGTGTCCCTTGGTGAGCAGCCTGAAGAAGGATTCACTCTGAAAGTGGACGGAAGCAGCAGTCTAATTGCAGCCACGCCAGTTTGGGAACCGTATTCACTGCAGAGGCAAGAGAAAGACTGGCTGTGGAAGAGGGAGGAGGGAGGGAAGGCCTTTTCTTTTTTATTTGCTACCAAGTAGCAGCCAGCTTACGGAGACAAACACAGACAAACAGCCTCTGTGGAGTGACCCCAGACTTCCTTGGCAGTTTTCCCATCCAACACTACGAAGGGCTCTTGCTCAGCTTCCGAGATACGGCTAGCCTGCGCTATCTAGAGCAGGAGTCTCCAACCAACGGGCCGTGGACCAATACCGGTCCATGGCCTGCTAGCAGCTGGGCTGCGGTGCAAGGCAGAGCGGCCCCGCCACCTCTTTTGCCTGGGACCCAGGCGGGCGAAAGAGGCAGCGTGGCGTCGCTCTGAAGCTTCGTCCCCTCGTAGGGGAGGCAGCCTTGGAGTGAGGGCGCACTGGCTCTTTCATCCGCACGGGTCCCGGGCTGGTGGAAGGGGCAGCACTGCTGCGACCTTAGCTTATCCCTCATTTATAGACCCCGCCCCCGCCAATCAGGTGATCAGCGGGGTCTTTAAATGGGAGGGGGAGGCAGATTGGCCTTCTGCTGTCTGGCCACCTAGTGGGGAGGTGGAAGAAACAGCCCCGGTCTCTCTCCCCCCCCTCCATTTAAAGACCTCCATGGGGGCAGGGATGGGCACAGGTGGGGGGAGGCAGCCTGGGACAGCAAAACCCCAGTGCCCCCCCCCCATCTGTGGAAAAATTGTCTTCCAAGAAACCAGTCCCTGGTGCCAAAAAGGTTGGGGGCCACTGATCTAGACCCATCTCTTTGATAAGAGATCACCCAATGCAGAGGGAAAACCTCGGTGCTGCTGAGGACGTATCCATCGCAAGGGCTTTTTTTGCAGGAAAAAAACCCAGCAGAAACTCATTTGTAGATTAGGTCACACCCCCGGTGTCACCACTGTTTCACACAGGGCTTTTTTTGGTTAGAAAAAGCCCAGAAGGAACTCATTTGCATATCATGCCACGCCCCCTGACACCAAGCCAGCCAGAACTGCATCCCTGCCCAAAAAAACCCAACAACAACAAAACAACCCTGCTCATCATAATTCTGCGCTTTTGGAGGAAGCCACGAATGTCCCTGACTGACAACTGGGGGCGTTTGTTGCAGAAGCTGCAGCTTTAACTCGATAAATGCATTTCAACTATGTTTTTCATTGCCTGCATTTGTGTTCTGCGCGGCCTGGGCTGCGGGATCTGCATTGGCTGCCGGTTGTGTACCGTGTTCGCTATAAAGTGCTGGTTATTACCTTTAAAGCCCTATATGGCCGAGGACCTGCCTACCTAAGGGACCGCCTCTCCCCATATGTGCCCCAGAGAGCACTGAGATCCAGCTCTCAGAACTTACTAACAATCCCTGGGCCAAGAGATGCTAGGTTGAAGGCTACTAGGGAGCAGGCCTTCTCAGTGATGGCCCCTCGTTGGTGGAACCACCTTCCAGAGATGGTGCGAGCCCTGCGGGACCTGAACCAACTCCGCAGGGCTTGCAAAACATTTCTTTTCCAGCTTGCCTTCGAGATGGAACCCGATTAATCTGACGTATGCACATCTAGCCATCTTATGGATATTATGATCACAGTATTTTAGCACCCATTTTATATATTTTATCTATTTTAAATTAATTTATTATACAACTGATATATTAAAATTGTTTACATTGTTTTATATGAATCATGGGATTTCCATGTCTGTTAGCCGCCCTGAGCCCGCTTCGGCGGGGGAGGGCGGGATATAAAAATAAAGTTATTATTATTATTATTATTCTGCAAGCTGTCTTGGGCACAGCAGAGAGGTGAAATGCAAATATGTTGCATAAAAGCTGCAGAACTGCTTATCTACCAGCTGCGGCCTCTACAACAGAGGTCCCCAACTCCCAGGCCATTGGACCGGTACTGGTCCATGATCTGTAAGCAACCGGGCCATGGAGCACGGCAGAGCAGCCCCAGCTCTCCTTCCGCCTGCCCAGGATCTGGGCGTTTGAAAGAAGCAGAATGGCCTTGCTCCAAAGCACCACCTCTTTCGTCCACCTGGGTCCTGGGTGGGTGGAAGAGGCAACGAGGCAGCAATCTTCATCTATGAACTGGCAGAGACTGACCATAAGAGAGATCTTGGGGTCGTGGTAGATAATTCACTGAAAATGTCAAGACAGTGTGCGATTGCAAGAAAAAAGGCCAACGCCATGCTGGGAATTATTAGGAAGGGAACTGAAAACAAATCAGCCAGTATCATAATGCCCCTGTATAAATCGATGGTGCGGTCTCATTTGGAATACTGTGTGCAATTCTGGTCACCGCACCTCAAAAAGGATATTATAGCATCGGAAAAAGTCCAGAAAAGGGCAGCTAGAATGATTAAAGGGTTGGAACACTTTCCCTATGAAGAAAGGTTAAAACACTTGGGGCTCTTTAGCTTGGAGAAATGTCGACTGCGGGGTGACATGATAGAGGTTTACAAGATTATGCAAGGGATGGAGAAAGTAGAGAAAGAAGTACTTTTCTCCCTTTCTCACAATACAAGAACTCGTGAGCATTCGATGAAATTGCTGAGCAGTAGGGTTAAAACAAATAAAAGGAAGTACTTCTTCACCCAAAGGGTGATTAACATGTGGAATTTACAGCCACAGGAGGTGGTGGCAGCTACAAGCATAGCCAGCTTTAAGAGGGGATTGGATAAAAATATGGAGCAGAGGTCCATCAGTGGCTATTAGCCACAGTGTATATATATGTGTGTGCGTTTGTGTATTTGCCACTGTGTGGCACAGAGTGTTGGACTGGATGGACCATTGGCCTGATCCAACATGGCTTCTCTTCTGTTCTTATGGCCATTGCGTGATACAGAGTGTTGGACTGGATGGGCCATTGGTCTGATCCAACACGGCTTCTCTTATGTACCCCCCGTTAAAGACCCCCATGGAGGTAAAGCGGCAGGACGTGGGAGGCAGCCTGGGGCAGCAAAAAACCCAGCACCACCCCTCCACCAGTTCGTGGAAAAATAGTCTTCCACAAAACCGGTCCCTGTGCCAAAAAGGTTGGGAGCTGCTGCTCTAGAAGCCTTTCTACAAGCATGCTGGTGATCCCTGTTCTAGATAAACTTCTCCCCTCGCGGCCGCTTTTTAATGTGACTATACACCAGCGCGCACACAGGAATCGCTGTCAGATATTCCTGGACTCGTGTCACGTGAACAAAAGGCCCCTTTGCATACGCCATGGTCTTTTTCCCATAAAAACAGGCAGGTGTCCAAACTGGTGCCAAGGCCACGCTCTTCAACCTGGACACTCAGAACACTAATGCTACACTCTTCTCTACTGCAGGTATGCAAACCACCACTGGAAAAAAAAGATTCCTTACACGGCACCTGCATAGCAACTTCAACTGCCAGCGGCTCGATCGGGCTGGCCAAACTGAGGCTCGGGAGCCACATATGGCTCTTTCACATGTATTATGTGGCTTCTGAAACTCCCACCACCCTGTCAGCCAGCTTGGAGAAGGCATTTCTCTTTAAACCACTTCTCCAAGCCAAACCAACCAGCAGCTTGGAGAATACATTTAAAGTTGCTTTCTTTCCACCTCTCCCTCCTCCTTTCCTTCATCCATTTTCCTTTTCCTTCCTCCCGTTCTTGCAGCTCCCATACATCTGTAATTTATTCTATGTAGCCGCCCCTCAGTTAGATGCTAAGCCCCTGACAAAGGGGGATCTGACAAAATCTTATACCATGGACAAGTCGTTGGTCTCTAAAGTGCGGCTGAATTTAAATCTAGCTCGTCTACTGCGGACGAACGCAGCTAGCCTTTGAAATTATGCTAAGCTCCGAAGAAGTAGCAACAGCGCTGCTATTTTGGCTGCATGCAAACCAGACAGGTTTTCACCCAGCTCTCTTTGCAGAAGTTTTCACCCAGCTCTCTTTGCTTTCCGGGCAAGGAGCAAACAAAGACATCCGTCGCACGTGGCCTCTTATCTGCACCATCACCCCTAATATGCATCACGCAGATCCTACGGTTGAGCCCAGAACTTAAGGAACAACTTCCACACCACACGTAACTCTGAGAATTCACTGCTATCGGGTGCAGCACCGGTCAAAGGAGGATTCTATATATCTGCTGGAGGCTTCCCTCCTGGCCAACAGAAACACTGGGATTCAGAAATGGCTGACGGTGAGAGGGAAGGACAGGAGGCAATGAGCCAGTGCTTGGCTCTTGTGGCCTTTCCTTATACGCCCAGGGTAATGCCAGTCACCACTCTGGGGTCTGGCCAGACTGTCATCTTGGGAGGGTTGGTTGCTTTTGCCTTCCCCTGGACACACAGCAGGGGGCACAGTAGCTGTGAATTTCCTGCATCGTGCAGGGGGTTGGACTAGATCAGGGGTGGCCAAACTTGCTTAACGTTAAGAGCCGCACAGAATAAATGTCAGATGTTTGAGAGCCCCAAGACATGAACGTCAGATGCTTGAGAGCTGCAAGGAAGGAACGAAGGCAGGCAAATAGGCGGGGGAGAAGAAGAGGTGGAAAGAAAGCAACTTTAAATGTATTCTCCAAGCTGCTGGTTGGCTTGGCGAAATTATTTCAGGAGAGAAAATGCCTTCTCCAAGCCAGCTGACAGGGCAGTGGGGGCTTCAAGAGGAACACAATAATTGTGAAAGAGCCACATGAGGCTTCCAGAGTCACAGTCTGGCCACCCCTGGACCAGATGACCCTCGAGGTCCCTTCCAGCTCTGTGTTCCTATGGACCCCACTGGCCAGAGATGTCATGAAGCAGGGGAAGGTTGTTGACTGTAAGCTCTGACTGTGGGTTTTCCTGGAGGAATCCGAGTATCCCCTATAGGGGAAACGAAGGCAAGAAGACAAATGTTGCAAAGGAAAAGCCGGTTAATGAGCGTATAACGCCCTATGTATTTCGAGTGCAGTTTTCGTCAATGGAAATCTTCCAGATTGTTTTTTAGATCTGTACAGGAACGGATCTAAAAAAAGAATCTGGGAGATTCCCCCAACGAAGCTGCACATGAAACGCGTGGGGTTAAACCAGGGGTGTCAAACGTGCAGCCCGGGGGCCGGATCGGGCTCCCAGAGGAATCCTATCGGGCCCGCGGTCAAATCAAAAGCGGGTCTACAACTTACAGAGACACGCCCGAAAAACGCCTGAACAGCATACGCAGGATTGCTACAGCACAGACACTGTCTCCAGCTTTTGATGTAATACTTTTGAACAAGAGGTGTCAGTTGTCAGAGACTATCAGATAAACAACATATTGCAAGACTGCTAATATTTTAAGCTTTTTTTTTTTTTTTTTTAAACAATTGCGTTTGTCTGCATCTGCTCCCTGGCATTACATTTCATGACACACACGGCCCGGCCTGACAAGGTCTCATTTACGTCAAATCCGGCCCTCGTAACAAACGAGTTCGACACCCCTGGGTTAAGCAACCATCAAAGATCCCTTCCTTTGTGCCGTTTGTCTCCTCGCCTTCTGCAGGTTTGTTTTCATAGTTCAGGGCTCCGAAAGGAGCAAAATGGAACTACAGAGGGGTTGATGCCCTGCCTCGCTCGGGCAATGCTTTGCAACCGCACCCTCGGTTAAGCCTCGCGTTTGCCCCCACCCGAGTAGCCGCCGCGCATCTTCGGGTCCTCGGCTGCCTCCTTACCTTTGATGTCAAGGAGGCCTTCTTCTTCTGTTGCTTCAACTTCTGCTGGGCCGGCTGGGGGCTGGAGGACTGGTTGTCCGAGGAGCCCGGGGACATCTGAGGGACTGGGTTGGTTTTGCTAGCCAGGGGGGATGAGGGGGGCGGCGGGGCCGCGACGGAGGCGGTCCCCACAGGCGGCTTGTCCTGCAGGAACACATCCATCATGGCCGAGGTGGGCGGGAAGGCCTGGCGCTTGGCAAACGGGCTGTGCACCGTGGAGTCTGACGGGTTCTTCAGATCTGTTGGGCCGGAAAGAAAGGGGAAAGGTCAACTCAAGCTTTACCTCCGCAGCCTGGCCCAGGTAGGGGATTTCCAGCTTCCGCTTCCTCATTGAGAGCCAGTTTGGTGCAGTGGTTAAGTGTGCGGACTCTTATCTGGGAGAACCGGGTTTGATTCCCCACTCCTCCGCTTGCAGCTGCTGGAATGGCCTTGGGTCAGCCATAGCTCTGACAGAGGTTGTCCTTGAAAGGGCAGCTGCTGTGAGAGCCAGTTTGGTGTAGTGGTTAAGTGTGCGGACTCTTATCATTCCCCACTCCCCCACTTGCAGCTGCTGGAATGGCCCTGGGTCAGCCATAGCTCTGGCAGAGGTTGTCCTTGAAAGGGCAGCTTCTGTCAGAGCTCTCTCAGCCCCACCCACCTCACAGGATGTCTGCTGTGGGGGAGGAAGGCAGAGGAGACTGTGAGTCGCTCTGAGACTTAGATTCAGAGTGGAGGGTGGGATATAAATCCTTCTTCTTCTTCTTCTTCTTCTTCTTCTTCCACTGAGTGCTCAGCGCGAGGAACACTTGGGCAAATGTGCAAGTGCAAATGTGCAAGTGCTTCGCCCGGACAGCCTCGCGTATAATTTTTTTAAAAAATTACAATTGTTTTTAATTGTCCTTAAGACTTATAAATATTACTGAATTATTTGAAGTTTGGAATTTTTTTGCCACACAGTTACTTTTGGGCAACGATTCTATGTTCTGCTGTTGCATGATCATAACATGCTAATCCGAGCTGACTGAAAGCTCTGCCTTTTCTGAACTCAAAACTTTCAGTGGCTGCACAGCTGTCCAGATCTTTTGATCACAGGAGAACGTGGTCTCAAGAAGAGCCGGATTGTTACAAGTACCCAGGCGGGTGGCCAGCTACAAAACAGCGGGACCCAGTTTGCCAGGGAACTCGGTACTTGCTGTGGCATACGCTGTCCCCCCTCTAGGGCTACGAGGAAGCCAAAGAGGGTCTACTGGTATGCAGCATGCTACGGACAGAGCACACAGCCCCGTCTATGAAGCCGACAAGAACAACGGGCAACCCCTGCGGAAAGCTAGCTTCGACTGATGAGGAACCAACAGGTCCTTGCACATTAAGAACAACTGCACCCGACAGGAAGGAATGAAGCCGTAGCTGTCCAAGAAAATGCCTGGAGCAAGGGGAGAAAACCCTGGAGAATGGAGTCCAGTTATGGCTTTGCAATGCATGGATGTATTGAAATATCAGTAATGCTACAAATGGGGAAAGCTTTTTCTGCTGTGTGAAATGAAGAAGACTGCAGATTTATAGCCCACCCTTCTCTCTGAATCAGAGACTCAGAGTGGCTTACAATCTCCCATATCTTCTTCCCCCACAAAAAACACCCCTGTGAGGTGGGTGGGGCTGAGAGAGCTCTGACTGAAGCTGCCCTTTCAAGGACAACTTTGTGAGAGAGCTATGGCTGACCCGAGGCCATTCCAGCAGCTGCACGCGGAGGAGTGGGGAATCAAACCTGGTTCTCCCAGACAAGAGCCCACGCGCTGAACCACTACACCAAACTGGCCTGCCTGAAGAGATCAGGAGGCCTCCTGTGCTTCTGTTGTTCCACAAACTTTGCAAAATGAAGTTATTCAAGAAGGCTTTTCCATACAGGCAATGCCTGTAGAACAAAGTAGGAGTCAAGGCGCACTTTTAAGACCAACGAAGTTTTATCCAGAACGTAAACTTTCGTATGCAGGTGTACTTCTTCAGATGAGGGGATAGGGTACTGTGGGCTGAAATACACGCAGTTGGTGGGTTAAGAGTGCAAACTGACACAAAGGTAGGATCGCTTGGCAAAACAGCGTAACAAATTAGAAGGCCATTTGGTCTGGATAGCCTAAAAAGGTAATAAAAGTTGCTTGCACTGTACCTTATCCCTTCGTCTGAAGAAGTACACCTGCATACGAAAGCTTACGTTCTGAATAAAACTTTGTTGGTCTTAAAGGTGCCACTTGACTCCTACTTTGTTCTACTGCTTCAGACTAGCACGGCTGCCCACCTGCATCTACCAGAATGTAGAACACAACAAGAGTCCAGTAGCACCCTACTGGTCTGACCCCCTCTTCTGAGGCGAAGGCCTCAGCCTCTCTGCCCTGTTGTCGGCCTTCCAGAGGAACTGGCTGAGGCAATTGTGTGAGGCAGGATGCTGGACTAGATGGACCCTCACTGGTCTGATCCAGCAGGGCTCTTCTGATGTTCTTCTGAGGGGAAGGCCTCGGCCTCTCTGCCCTGTTCTTGGCCCTCCAGAGGAACTGGTTGAGGCCACTGTGTGAGGCAGGAGGCTGGACTAGATGGACCCTCACTGGTCTGATCCAGCAGGGCTCTTCTGATGTTCTTCTGAGGGGAAGGCCTCGGCCTTTCTGCCCTGTTGTTGGCCCTCCAGAGGAACTGGTTGAGGCCACTGTGTGAGGCAGGAGGCTGGACTAGATGGACCCTCACTGGTCTGATCCAGCAGGGCTCTTCTGATGTTCTTATGAGGGGAAGGCCTCAGCCTCTCTGCCGTGTTGTTGGCCCTTCAGAGGAACTGGTTGAGGCCACTGTGTGAGGCAGGATGCTGGACTAGATGGACCCTCACTGGTCTGATCCAGCAGGGCTCTTCTGATGTTCTTATGAGGGGAAGGTCTCAGCCTCTCTGCCCTGTTGTTGGCCCTCCAGAGGAACTGGTTGAGGCCACTGTGTGAGGCAGGATGCTGGACTAGATGGACCCTCACTGGTCTGATCCAGCAGGGCCCTTCTGGTTCTTATGAGGGGAAGGCCTCGGCCTCTCTGCCCTGCTGTTGGCCCTCCAGAAGAACTGGATGAGGCCACTGTGTAAGACAAGAGGCTGGTCTAGACGGCCCCTCACTGGTCTGATCCAGCAGGGCTCTTCTGATGCTCTTATGAGGGAGAGGCCTCGGCTTCTCTGCCCTGTTGTTGGCCCTCCAGAGGAACTGCTTGAGGCCACTGTGTGAGGACTAGATGGACCCTCACTGGTTTCACCCAGCAGGGCTCTTCTGATCTTATGTCACCAAGCCCAGAAGTCCCACAAACCCAGAATGTGGGCATAACCCGATCGCCACATACTCCTTGCCCCTGACAATTTGGGCTCGTGCTAAAGAGAGCCTAGGCCACCACACCTTCCTTTGCCTACCAAGTGCCCCCCGGCTCTCTCCGCTGCACGCGTCTTTTCTCGTCTGAAGCAGCTCAAGGCAGAAGCACCAGGCTCGGCCATCCGAGAGGGGAGGCTCCTTACCGTACTGCACGAGAGAGGAGGACTGGGGGGTGGCGCCAATGTCCCAGGAGGCGGCCGTGCTGCTGCTCCCAGCGGGCTGGGGGTGCTGAGCTGCCAGCTGGGCCAGAGCCTGAGCCGTCTTGAACTGCTCGAGGAACTGCGAGCCCGTGGTAGGGGTGGTGGGGGTGCCTTTCGCCTCGCCAACGTCGCTGAACCCCTTCCCCAGCATGCTCACCTGAAACCGAAGTCAGAATTTAAGGTGAGCGCCAAAAAGGCAAATGCTAAAAAGGGCAAATGAGATTTTGGGCCGTATCGACAGAAGTATAGCGACCGGATCATGCAAAGTGATGGCACATCTCTTTGCGCTGGTTAGACCTCACCCCAGAGTACCACGTTCAGTTTGGGGCATCACAATTTAAGACGGATACAGACAAGCTGGAACATGTCCAGAAAAGGGCAACAAAGAGGGTGAGGGGACTGGAAACCAAGTCCTATGAGGCTGAAGGAGCTGGGCATGTTTAGCCTGAAGAGGAAATGACTGAGAGGTGATATAGAACTACCTTCAAGCACTTGAAGGACTGTCATATAGAGGGTAGTGGGTTTTCTGTTTCCCCAAAAGGTCAGGCCAGAACCAATGAGTTGAAATTAAATCAAGAGTTTGTGGCTGAACGTCTGGAAGAACTTCCTGACAGCTAGAGCAGTTTCCCCAGTAGAACAGGTTTCCTTGGGAGGCGGTGGGCTCTCCGTCTTTGTAGGTTTTTAACAGAGGCTAGATCTGACAGCAATGCTGATTCGGTGAACTTAGGCAGAGAATGAAAAAGAGAGCAGGAAGAGTTGCATCAGTGCCTAGTTCTCGTGGCCCTTTCCTACATGCCCAGGGAAATACCAATTGCCACTTTGGGACCAGGCGGCTATATTTTCTTTGGTGGAACTATATTTTTAGAATGTGATTAAATTTTCAGCTGTCTCAGAAGCAGAAAGCCAAGGTATGACTAGCTTAAATCAGGGTGGTGTTTGTTTTTTTTGTAGCAGGAACTCCTTTGCATATTAGGGCCACACACCCCTGATGTAGCCAATCCTCCAAGAGCTTGCAGGGCTCTTCTTACAGGGCCTATTGAAAGCTCCAGGAAGATCAGTTTCATCAGGGGGTGTGGCCTAACAGAGCTTTTTTGTAGCAGGAGCTCTTTTGCATATTAGGCTGCACCCCCCCCGATGTACCCAATCCTTCAACAGCTTGCAAGGCTCTTCTTACAGGGCCTACTGTAAGGTACAGGAGAATTAGCTACATCGGGGGGGGGGGGGGGTGCGCGACCTAACAGGGCTTTTTTTGTAACAGGAACTCCTTTGCATATTAAGCCACACACCCCTGATGTAGCCAATATGCTACATCGGGGAGTGTGTGTGTGGCCTAATATGCAAAGGAAAGCCCTGGTTTTAAACACAAAAAAAGCCCTGGTTTTAAACACATATTCAACAAAGAGTAGCAACTAGAGAAGGGAAAACACAGATGCAAACCAGCAAACATCTCACCCCCCCACTCCATCCCAAGTCGAAAAGGCCGCTGATCTCCAATAGCTACACGCAGCTATTAGAGATCAGCGCTCTTTTCAATTTGGGGCGGGAAGTGAGATGCTTTGCACTGCTTTGCACCTGTGCTCTCCCTTCTCTAGCTGCTGCCCTTTGTCGCGGAGGCCTGTCTTAATACTGGATGCTCCGAGGACCCCCCCCCCCCCTTTTGGCAAAGTCCAAGAAATGACGACCTTTAAGTGCCCGGAACTGGATTCTGATCACTACTTGTTCTGCTCCACAAGAGAAAAGGTTAGCCGGACTTGGCATCGCAAAGGCCATGCACCAGCGGATGCAGCTGCGCCTTCCCAGCCTAGCAGGCAGAGTGCCTTCCTTACCATGCCGTGGTGAGAGAAGGTGTTCCCCGATGTGGGCTGGGAGATGGTGCTCTGCTTGGAATTGCTGAACACCAGCGGCTGGCTGAGAGCCGGAGCCTGCGAGGAATCCAGGCTGGGAGACTCGTTCTCCAGAGAAGAAGGGGTCTTTCCTAACAGCACTGCCAGGTCGATTCTAGGCAAAGAAGAAGAGAAGACGTCGGATTTATACCCCAGCCCTTCGCTCGGAGTCTCAGAGCAGCTTAACATCTCCGTTCCCTTCCCCCTCCCCACAACAGACACCCTGTGAGGGAGGGTGGAGCTGAGAGAGCTCTGACAGAGACCGCTCTTGAGCAGAACAGCTCTGGGAGAACTTGCGACTGACCCAGGATCACACCGGCAGGTGCGTGTGGAGACGCGGGGAACCAAACTCAGTTCTCCCATTTAGAGGCTGAGCTTCTAACTGCTGCATTAAATTGGTTCTACATCAAAAGGAGGAAAGAGCTACAGAGATGAGCAAAGGCTGCATCGTTTTGGTACCTTCCCCCATCCCTGCATTCCACCACCAATGTTCAGTCTGTTGCCAATCTGACTGTGTTGCTTGCCAGTTTGTTTAAAAAAAAAAAAGCGCATTCCATAGGACATTCTTGCCTATGCAATTTTATCAGATTCTGAAGCTGCCTTGTTTTCAAAATGTCAGACCCGCTTTAAGAAATAAGCAAACATTAAAATGGTCTGAAATAACAAGGTCCAAATTAGTGACTTTCCTGCATTGTGCAGGGGATTGAACTAGATGGCCTTGGAGGTCGCTTCCAACTCTTATGATTCTATGATACACCGAGGCCTCCCGATGGTTCAGGCATCCCACACAGGAAGCTGCCTTGTGCTGAATCAGACCCTTGGTCCATCGTCAAGGCCAGTATTGTCTATGCAAACAAGCAGGGGCTCTCTAGGGTCTCAGGCAAGAGGCCTTTCCCATCACCTCCTGCCTGGTCCTTTTAACTGGAGATGCCGGGGATTGAACCTGGGACCTTCTGCATGCCAAGCAGATGCTCTTCCACTGAGCTACAGCCTCACTTCATGGCTCTCCAGAGTCTCAGGCTGAGGCCTTTCCCATCACCTCCTGCCTGGTCCTTTTAACTGGAGATGCCGGGGATTGAACCTGGGACCTTCTGCGTGCCAAGCAAATGCTCTTCCACTGAGCTACAGCCTCACTTCATGGCTCTCCAGAGTCTCAGGCTGAGGCCTTTCCCATCACCTCCTGCCTGGTCCTTTTAACTGGAGATGCCGGGGATTGAACCTGGGACCTTCTACATCCTAAGCAGAGGCTCTACCACTCAGCTACAGCCCCTTCTTTTCTAACGCGCAGACTAAGCTACCTTATACTAAATCAGAACTTTGGTACATCAAGATCAGCATGGTCTACTCAGACTGGCAGCACCTCTCTAGGGTCTCAGGCAGAGGTCTTTCCCATCACCTGCTGCCCAAACCTTTTAACTGGAGGTGCCGGGGACTGAACCTGCGGCCTTCTGCATGCCAAGCAGACGCTCTGCCACTGAGTCATGGCTCCTCCCCTCGAGGTTTGCCAGGGCAGAAGAAGAATTGCAGATTTATACCCCGCCCTTCTCTCTGACGCAGAGACTCAGAGTGGCTCACAATCTCCTTTACCCTCCTCTCGCACAGCAGACACCCTGGGAGGTGGGTGGGGCTGTGAGAGCTCTCCCAGCAGCTGCCCTTTCAAGGACAACCTCTGCAAGAGCTATGGCTGACCCGAGGCCATTCCAGCAGCTGCAAGCGGAGGAGTGGGGCATCAAACCCGGTTCTCCCAGATAAAGAGTCCACGCACTTCACCACTACGCCAAACTGGTCCTCTGGAACTGCACACACAGGCACAAAACCTTGGACAGACTGACAAATGAATCAGGCGCAAGGGGCATGTTACTCAAATCCAGGTGCAGCATGGCATGACCGCAGGATCCACAGTCACAGTGGCGTCTCAATGAGAGCGGCTACCCAAGGCCACTGCAACTCTCCTGCCTGATACAATTTTTACACCGAGGAAGCAGTACTGGGTGCCTGTGGCTTCCCATGGTGTGTTTATACAGGCTTGGGAGAACGAGGGTCAGCGTCATGGGGATTCTAGAGGGGAAAAACAAGGCACAGAACTGAAGGCAGCCTTGATTCCTCATTTAGGCCTGAAGGATCACAGACTTCTCCGTCCTTTGTCCCACCTTCAATCACTGCTTCGCTGACCGCGGGAAGGCTAACGTAAGGAAAGCATGAACATCAGAGAGTGTTTTTAAATGTGAAACTGCTACCAGAGGGTGTAGCGATGGCCACAGGAATAAACAGCTTTAAAAGGGGATTAGACAGATTCACGGAGAAGTCTATCGACAGCTACTAATCGTGGGGACTGAGGGGAACCTCCACGTTCAGAGGCACGAAGCCTCTGGATCCCAGAGTCAGGAGGCAAAATCAGGGGAAGGCCTCAGCCTCTCTGCCCTGTTGTTGGCCCACCAGAGGAACTGGCAGAGGCCACTGTGTGAGACAGAGTGCTGGACTAGATGGACCCACACTGGTCTGATCCAGCAGGGCTCTTCTGACGTTCTTATGAGGGGAAGGCCTCAGCCTCTCTGCCCTGTTGTTGGCTCTCCAGAGGAACTGGTTGAGGCCACTGTGTGAGACAGGAGGCTGGACTAGATGGACCCTCACTGGTCTGATCCAGCAGGCCTCTTCTGATGTTCTTATGAGGGGAAGGCCTCAGCCTCTCTGCCCTGTGGTTGGCCCTCCAGAGGAACTGGTTGAGGCCACTGTGTGAGACAGAGTGCTGGACTAGATGGACCCACACTGGTCTGATCCAGCAGGGCTCTTCTGACGTTCTTATGAGGGGAAGGCCTCAGCCTCTCTGCCCTGTTGTTGGCCCTCCAGAGGAACTGGTTGAGGCCACTGTGTGAGGCAGGAGGCTGGACTAGATGGACCCTCACTGGTCTGATCCAGCAGGGCTCTTCTGATGTTCTTATGAGGGGAAGGCCTCAGCCTCCATGCCCTGTTGCTGGCCCTCCAGAGGAACTGGTTGAGGTCACTTTGTGAGACTGGATGCTGGACTAGATGGACCCTCACTGGTCTGATCTTATGAGGGGAAGGCCTCAGCCTCTCTGCCCTGTTGTTGGCCCTCCAGAGGAACTGGTTGAGGCCTCTGTGTGAGGCAGGATGCTGGACTAGATGGACCCTCACTGGTCTGATCCAGCAGAGTTCTTATGTTATGAAAGGGAGGCCCTAGCCTCTCTGCCCAGTTGTCTGGATCTTCATAGGAACCGGCTGGCCACTGTGTGAGGCAGGATGCCGTACTAGAGGGACCACTGGTCAGATTCAGCACGACTCTTTTTATATTCTTGTTCTTATGAAGCATTTGTTTGCATAACTTTGGGTCAGCATTCACGTTAGTCCTCAACAGGATGATGCTTCCCCGAGGTGCTGCCGTCAGCCGAACAGGATCCTGACTCAAAATCCCTACATCGAAACTACCCTACGGTTGCAAGGGACAAATGAACCACCTCTGTCCAGCCGTGATGGTCACGTTTTCTGCAGGCAGAGGCACCGAAGAGACGTTGGACGCGGTGAAGATCTTGGTCTCCGAAAGCTGGGAGGGAAAAGAGAGAGACAGCAGGAGTCAGGGTGGGCGGGGCTAAGGAGGAAGCGGAGCAGGAGGGGAGGGTGTACCTACATCTTCATTCCAGTCCTCGGTCCCCCACTCCTCCGTCGCTGTCCTCCACGCACCTGCCGGGGAAAAAAGCAAGAAGCGGTATATGAGCGGGTCCCGGGAGCCTCTTGGGGAAAAAGCTGAAAGGAGGAGGCTTTAAAAGGAGCATCGCAAGCAGCTAAGCAGGGTTTTTTGCCCCTCGCTCAGACAGACACAAGCTCAGAGGGGGAAACCAGCACACCATACAAGCCTGCCTCCCTCCCCCAGCCAACACCAAAGCAAAAGAGGGCTGGACCCTGGAATCACCTTGGAGGCGGGAACGGGTTTGTGGAGGCAGCCGGGCTATTTTTCGCGCCTGCCCGGCTCTGTCGCTACTGGCTCTCGCTCCCTGCCCTGCAGATCGGAAATCCCGCTCCCGTTTTGGTCCCCCTGGCCTCCCGCGTGAACCGCCCGCCGCAAAATGGCAAAGCCAATGGGTTCCCTCGGTTGAAGTCAACCTTTTAGCGGACTGCTGGGAATCCTACGCTGCCTTGGCCACCGGGGTACGTGGGGAAGAGCCACCGGCTGCCCAGCTTGACTTGCGAGATCCCCACAACTAGCAGAAAGGGGAACTTCTGTGCGCTGCAAGAACACAGATGTCAAGAACGTGGAACTGAGCTGACGCTCGCTTCCTCTCTCGCTGTATACAGGTGTTCCCCAAAAATATCGACTTTCACTGCGCTGCTAAAAGCCCAGGGATTCTGACTACCCACAGCCCGACCTGGGGCCCCTCCCTTGTCCCCGGGCTGAGCAAAGGACATCGGGGGAGGGCGTTGCAAGCTCATTTCAGGGTCCAGGGGGGAAGGCAGAAAGGCGGAGGCAGGCAGAGAGGTCACGTCACATGACCACGGGCACAAAAACCACCTGCCGGGTTCCTGCAAGTCATTTTTTTAAGCCCACGCGTAGGGAACGACCGACAGATGGGGGAAGCGGTAGGGGAAGGGGAGGAGATGCACAGCCAGCAAGGCGTTAAACCTTCACTGGCTTTTTAACCAAGCAAGGGACAGAGTTCCGCCCGTCACCTTGATACCCTGCCGGGCCCTAAAGCTTTTCCTAGGGTTGGTATCGGCAGTCCCCTAAAAGCGCTTTATTATTCTGGCAAGACTCTGCACGCGCTTCCAAGTTCTCAACAGGTCATGGGTGGGGGGGGAGGAAGAAGACTCTTAGAAGCAAGCACATTCTGTTTGCTTCAACCCCAGCATAGGACAAAATGGCCAACAAGCGGGATCCTCATCAGAAAAACCAGGTCCTTTTTTTGCAGCAGGAACTCCTTTGCATATTAGGCCACGCACCCCTGATGTAGCCAGTCCTCCTGGAGCTTACAATTGGCCCTGTACCAAGAGCCCTGAAAGATCTTGGAGGATTGGTTACATCAGGGGTGTGTGGCCTGATATGCAAAGAAGAAGAAGATATTGGATTTATATCCTGCCCTCCACTCCGAAGAGGCTCAGAGCGGCTCACAATCTCCTTTACCTTCCTCCCCCACAACAGACACCTTGTGAGGTAGATGAAGATATTGGATTTATATCCCGCCCTCCACTCCAAAGAGTCTCAGAGCGGCTCACAATCTCCTTTACCTTCCTCCCCCACAACAGACACCTTGTGAGGTAGATGAAGATATTGGATTTATATCCCACCCTCCACTCCAAAGAGTCTCAGAGTGGCTCACAATCTCCTTTACCTTCCTTACCTACAACACACACCCTGTGAGGTGGGTGGGGCCGAAAGGGCTCTCCCAGCAGCTGCCCTTTCAAGGACAACCTCTGCCAGAGCTATGGCTGACTCAAGGCCATTCCAGCAGGTGCAAGTGGAGGAGTGGGGAATCAAACCCGGTTCTTCCAGATAAGAGTCCGCACATTTAACCACTACACCAAACTGGCTGATGTTGGATTGATATCCAAGATGATGTTGGATTTATATCCCGCCTCCACTCTGAATCTGAAAGTCTGAGAGCTCACAATCTCTTTTACCTTCCTTCCCTACAACACACACCCTGTGAGGTGGGTGGGGCCGAGAGGACTCTCACAGCAGCTGCCCTTTCAAGGACAACCTCTGCCAGAGCTATGGCTGACCCAAGGCCATCCCAGCAGGTGCAAGTGGAGGAGTGGGGAATCCAACCCGGTTCTCCCAGATAAGTCTCCGCGCACTTAACCACTACACCAAACTGGCTCTCAGTTCCTGCTACAAGAAAAGGATTTCCTGCTATAAAAAAAAGCCCTGAAGAAAAGGTTATGCCTCTCCAGTGGGGGGGTGGGGTGGGGGGAGAACACTCCTTTGGAAATGCCAACTAATAGCAAGACAAAGAAACCAGGGAAACAGGTTGCAGTAACTACTTGCTCCTCCCCTCCTGTATCCGTCCCTACCGTACTTTTCAGTTTTCCCCAGAAAAGAAAAAGGATGCAAGGACATCCTACAGCAGAGCCATGTTTAGGTTGGCCGGTGTGCAAAGTTCAACAAATCCCAGACCCATAAGTCTTCATGATACAAGAGCCTACAGCCATGGGGTTCTTGCATTCACGTACTTCACATTTTAGGTATATGCTCATTAATGCATCCTTTGCATGAACGATGCCCTTTCTGGTTAAAGCGATGCCAGCGTGAAAAGATCCACTTTTCTCTCGACCGGCTACCTGTCTTTCTAGATAGGCAGGGAACAAGAGCAGGGCTTATTTTGTAGCAGGAGCTCCTTTGCATATTAGGCCACACACCCCCTGATGTAGCCGATCCTCCTGGAGCTTACAGGGCTCTTAGTACAGCGCCTACAGTAAACTGCGGGAGGACTGGCTACATCAGGGGTGTGTGGCCTAATATGCAAAGGAGCTCCTGCTGGAATTCCATCCCTGTTAGGCCACACCCCCTGATGTAGCCAATCCTCCTGGAGCTTACAGGGCTCTTCTTCCAGGGCCTACTGTAAACTGCGGGAGGATTGGCTACATCAGGGGTGTGTGGCCTAATATGCAAAGGAGCTCCTGCTAGAATTCCATCCCTGTTAGGCCACACCCCCTGATGTAGCCAATCCTCCTGGAGCTTACAGGGCTCTTCTTCCAGGGCCTACTGTAAACTGCGGGAGGATTGGCTACGTCAGGGGTGTGTGGCCTAATATGCAAAGGAGCATCTGCTAGAATTCCATCCCTGTTAGGCCACACCCCCTGATGTAGCCAATCCTCCTGGAGCTTACAGGGCTCTTCTTCCAGGGCCTACTGTAAACTGCGGGAGGATTGGCTACGTCAGGGGTGTGTGGCTTAATATGCAAAGGAGTTCCTGCTACACAAAAAAGCCCTGAACGTGATTAACTGCTTCTCTCAAAAACGGGTGTACAAACTGAAAACAACTAATATTCAGCTGGCTGCCTTAATTTTAAACAGAAAAAAAAAAGAAACTGGGTAAAAATATGGAGGAAGTACGTTCTATCACTGCATTCTACTGAGATACATACAAGGAATCAGATCCAGGACTGCTGGGCCATCGGACTGTGAACTGAAGAAAAGAATCGCATCTCAAGAATCCCTTCTGCTAAGCGCAGCGCTTTCCCTGAGGGCAAGAAGCCTTTTAAGTTGAGCTCAAAGGTCCTCTTGCATTACGGGAAGTTCTCTGCGCTTGCAAAAAGCGACACAGTTAATGGAAGTGCTCGTAAGATCTGCCGTGAGAAGTCTGTACTGCTTTTTATTTACAAAAAGGATGCAAAGCGCAAAGCAGTGCATCTTCCACTGGCACCTCACTAGGCTTATAGCTCGATTGCAGGGGTGGGGAACCTCCGTCCCGAGGGCCAGTTATGGCCTTTGAGATCACTTGGTCTGGCCCTCAGGGATTGCTGGGCCGAGCCAAGCCGTGTGCGACTTCCCTGGGGCCCGGCTGCTTGGCGAGGATCATGGGCCCAAACCATTGTGCAGCAGCTTCCCCAGGGCCTGGCTGGTGGGAGATACCACCAATTCAATTTGCACTTGATTATCCCAGATGGTATGGCCTGATACGCTAAATGAGTGTGTGACCTAATATGTTAATATCAAGGGATGTGATCTAATATGCTAACGAGTTCCTGCTGGGATTTTTCTACAAAAAAACCCCTGGACCTAGGCATTCGTGTGTGTGTGTGTGTGTGTGCGCGCGCGCGCGCGCGCCAAATTAGGCTTTCCCCCCGACTTCAAATAGAAAAACAATTATTTACATTACTTTCGCCGCCCTGAATCATTCTCTCTTGGCAGAGCACTGTTTTTTAAGTTGATAGTTTTGTACGGCCTGTGAATGATGTTATAAATATCCAAATCGTCCTTGGCGGAAAAAAGGTTCCCCACCCTTATTCTATTGGGACTGTCCCTCCCCAAACAGTACACCATTTCTTCTGTTTATTACAAAATTTGCGCGTTCTGTTTTTAAAAAATTTTGCTCCCAATACTCACATAGCAAAATTAAGATACGTGTGCTAAGGCAGCAGAGGGTGCCACAGCTAGTGGTTTCCTCACTAGCAATGGGTATATCTGCAGTCTTCACATCACCAGCTACCTGATCCTTTAGCTGCATATACAAGGGACTGAAATGAGGATCTTCTGCATTCAAAGCCAAGGTGCCCTAAAAAGGTAAAGTTAGTCCCCTGTGCAAGCACCAGTCGTTTCCGACTCTGGGGTGATGTTGCTTTCACAACGTTTTCACGGCAGACTTTGTAAGGGGTTGTTTGCCATTGCCTTCCCCAATCCTCAACACTTCCCCCCCAGCAAGCTGGGTACTCATTTGACCGACCTCGGAAGGATGGAAGGCTGAGTCAACCTGAGCCGGCTACCTGAAACCAGCTTCCGCTGGGATCGAACTCCTGTTGTGAGCAGAGAATTCAGACTGTAGGTACTTTACCACTCTGCGCCAAGGTGCTCTACCCAGCGATTTTTTTGTAGAAGGAGCTCCTTTGCATATTAGGCCACACACCCCTGAAGTAGCCAATCCTCCGAGAAGATGATATCGGATTTATATCCTGCCCTATACTCTAAATCTCAGAGCGGGCACAATCTCCTTTACCTCCCCCCACCCTCCACACACAAAACAGACACCCTGGGAGGTAGATAGGGAGGCTGAGAAAGCTCTTACAGCAGCTGTCCTACATCCTAATCAAAGCTGACTGAAAGCTCTGCCTTTTCTGAACCCAAACTTTAAGTGGATGCAAGAAAAACTGGTTTGTTACGAGTACCCCAGGCGGAAGGCCAGCTACGAACCAGTGTGACCCATTCTGCCAGTGAACCCGGTACTTGCTGTGGCATACGCTGTCCCCCCTCTAGGGCTACGAGGAAGCCAAAGAGGGTCTACTGGTATGCAGCATGCTACGGACAGAGCACACAGCCCCGTCTATGAAGCCGACAAGAACAATCAGCACCCCCCGCAGAAGATGATGATGATATTGGATCTATATCCTCTGAATTTTAGAGCGGTCACAATCTCCTTTACCTTCCCTCTCCCACCCCACAACAGACACCCTGTGTGGTGGGTGGGGCTGAGAGCGCTCTCCCAGAAGCTGCCCTTTCAAAGACAACCTCTGCCAGAGCTCTGGCTGACCCAAGGCCATTCCAGCAGCTGCAAGTGGAGGAGCGGGGAATCCAACCCGGTTCTCCCAGATAAGAGTCACATGCTTAACCGCTACACCAAACTAACAGGGCTTAAGAGTTTACAGGGAAAGGAGTTCCTGCTACAAAAAAACCCCCTGGCTCTACCCATGCGCTGTGGGCCTTCTTTGAATATGCTACACGATATAACTCTATGAGCTAATCAAGAAATAAATTAAACATTTTTATGTTGTTCAAGTAATGGAATAAGGGCAAATTTGCTACGTATAGTATAGTATCTCCCAACTTTTTTTTTTTTTTTAAAAACATTCCTTTCTCCCAACATTTTCAGAAATTTCACACCTCTAAATTAGAAACCCCTTGATTTCGGAGATCAAAATGTTGGCCTCTTCAACTGTAACTTTGGACAATGGCTTTTTCAGGAATGGAGACATAAGAGAAGCCATGTTGGATCAGGCCAATGGCCCATCCAGTCCAACACTCTGTCTCACACAGTGGCCATAAGAACATAAGAGAAGCCATGTTGGATCAGGCCAATGGCCCGTCCAGTCCAACACTCTGTGTCACACAGTGGCCATAAGAACATAAGAGAAGCCATGTTGGATCAGGCCAATGGCCCGTCCAGTCCAACACTCTGTGTCACACAGTGGCCATAAGAACATAAGAGAAGCCATGTTGGATCAGGCCAGTGGCCCATCCAGTCCAACACTCTGTCTCACACAGTGGCCATAAGAACATAAGAGAAGCCATGTTGGATCAGGCCAATGGCCCGTCCAGTCCAACACTCTGTGTCACACAGTGGCCATAAGAACATAAGAGAAGCCATGTTGGATCAGGCCAGTGGCCCATCCAATCCAACACGCTGTGTCACACAGTGGCCATAAGAACGTAAGAGAAGCCATGTTGGATCAGGCCAATGGCCTGTCCAGTCCAACACTCTGTGTCACAGTGGCCATAAGAACATAAGAGAAGCCATGTTGGATCAGGCCAATGGCCCGTCCAGTCCAACACTCTGTGTCACACAGTGGCCATAAGAACATAAGAGAAGCCATGTTGGATCAGGCCAATGGCCCGTCCAGTCCAACACTCTGTGTCACACAGTGGCCATAAGAACATAAGAGAAGCCATGTTGGATCAGGCCAGTGGCCCATCCAGTCCAACACTCTGTCTCACACAGTGGCCATAAGAACATAAGAGAAGCCATGTTGGATCAGGCCAATGGCCCGTCCAGTCCAACACTCTGTGTCACACAGTGGCCATAAGAACATAAGAGAAGCCATGTTGGATCAGGCCAGTGGCCCATCCAATCCAACACGCTGTGTCACACAGTGGCCATAAGAACGTAAGAGAAGCCATGTTGGATCAGGCCAATGGCCTGTCCAGTCCAACACTCTGTGTCACAGTGGCCATAAGAACATAAGAGAAGCCATGTTGGATCAGGCCAATGGCCCGTCCAGTCCAACACTCTGTGTCACACAGTGGCCATAAGAACATAAGAGAAGCCATGTTGGATCAGGCCAGTGGCCCATCCAGTCCAACACTCTGTGTCACACAGTGGCCATAAGAACATAAGAGAAGCTATGTTGGATCAGGCCAATGGCCCATCCAGTCCAACACTCTGTGTCACACAGTGGCCATAAGAACATAAGAGAAGCCATGTTGGATCAGGCCAGTGGCCCATCCAGTCCAACACTCTGTGTCACACAGTGGCCATAAGAACATAAGAGAAGCCATGTTGGATCAGGCCAATGGCCCATCCAGTCCAACACTCTGGGTCACACAGTGGTCAAAAACAAAAACAAACAACAACAAAAAAACAAGTCAACCTTGAGCCAGCTATCTGAACCCAGCTTCCTCCAGGATTGAACTCAGGACATGAGCAGAGCCGAGACTGCAGTACTGCAGCTTTACCACTTTGTGCCACAGGGCACCTTTTTTACCTACGGAGACCCCAAAGCAGCCGATACTGTTCTCCTCTCCTCCATTTTATCCTCACAACAACCCTGCGGGGCAAGGTGAGGCTGAGAGCGTGTGCCTAGACTGTGGGCACCCAGCGATCTCCCTGTAGCAAAGTGGGGATATGAATCTGGATCCGAGCCCAAATCTTTAACCACTACGCCGCACTGGCCTGTGATAGTCACTGCGCTATTGCAACTAGATGGGACCCGGATATAATAGAGAGAGGGGCATCTACTGCCGGCCACTTTGAAACTCTGCAGAAAGAGAGGGTGGATTGTTAAGTATGTTAACAAAAGAATATATGAATATCAGATTCCGGGTTGGATCCAAATCACTGGGAGTGGCTCATAGAATGGAATTTTCCTCCCCACCAGGGCTGCAGCCTAATGCTTCCCCCTAACGCTTGCCAGAGACAACTGGCAAGGCCGGCAAGACCCACAAAAGGGGAACTTACAGCAGGAGAAAGGAACGGGTGGAAACTGCTGCTGGTTGCCCCCCCCCCAGCAGAAGTCTGGATCCCACCAGGGCTGTTTTTGTAGGAAAAGCCCAGCAGGAACTCATTTGCGTATTAGGCCACACATCCCTGACGTCACCACTGTTTTGCGCAGGGCTTTTTGGTAGAGAAAGCCCAGCGGAAACTCATTTGCGTGTTCGGCCACACCCCCTTACATCAAGCCAGCCAGAACTGCGTTCCTGTGCATTCCTGCTCCAAAAAAAAAAAACGCCCTAGATCCAACTCACTGGGGGCAAAAAGTGGGGCGTGGGACCTATTGCTATCACTCCCGCCTTGTGAATGCCCCAGAAACACCGGGCCAGTCACCGCCGGCAAGAGGGAGCTGCCCCCAATGGCCTCGCCCAGCCAGGCCGAGTTCTTATGTCTTACGCTCGAAAGGTCAAAAAGAGGGAAGCGAGTCGATGCAGCTAAAGCAAAAAGCACCCTACTTCAATACTCGCCCAACCCCCACACTTTCAGCTCTCTTCCCTTAAAAAAGGCAGGTGGGGGTGGAAGGGAGTGGGGGTTTCACAGCATTAGTAAAAAAGCACAAGCGAGAACACACGGACACTCATTAACGAAGATGGAAAGAGATGAAAAAGGAAAGGAACAATGACATATCCACAGATATATTGCAAGTTCTTTTTCTTTTTTTAAGGGAAACAATTTTTTTAAAGGAACACAAAAGAAAAACAAAAACAAAAGAGATCCGGGGGCAGTTAGTGCACCTGGATTTCTCGTACCAGGAGCAGTGTCAAATTTTCGGGGATAATTTGACCCCTCACCCCTAATGTACTCAACTCCTGAAATGAAAACAGAAATAAGAAAAAGGAAACAAAAAAGAGCAACAGTGAAAATTTCACACGTGGAGAAACGAGGAGGTGCCGTCGCCGCCCCCTCCCTCCTCCCCGTCACCCGCGGTACCTGTGGATATTGTTAAAATTAAAGGGAAACATACTTAAAACATTACTAAACTAAATAATGAGAATGTGAAATGAGGTGCGCGTTTTGTCAAGCTGCAAATGGAGCAAACCAGTTCCCCTGGGTGGAAGAGGAGGGGATACAAAGGGGAAGAACTGTATCTTCCTCCGACAGTCGTTTCAGTTGACTCTGGGCCACTGGGGAGCGGAGGTGGAAAATCTACTGGTCAGAGATGATTGGGCAGTAATGCTTTTCTGTTCAGTTCTGATTTCCACTTCATGCGCAGTGCCCTACTCCCACTCTGCACTCTGAACGCGCTCTCCTAATGGGCAGATTCAGCTTCAACAAGATACTACACAAATTGTAGTCTGCCGTTTCAGATCCAACGCAAACTCTTGTTTGAACATATGAAGCTGCCTTCTACTGAATCAGACCCTGGGTCCATCAGAGTCAGTACTGCCTACTCAGACTGGCAGCAGCTCTCCAGGGTCTCAAGCTGAGGTTTCTCACGCCTACTTGCCTGGACCCTTTTTAGTTGGGAGATGTTGGGGATCGAACCTGGGACCTTCTGCTTCCCAAGCAGATGCTCAACCACTGAGCCACCGTCCCCTCCCCTGTGTGCAAAAGGGAAATGACTCCCGTGATCGGAGCACTAGGAAGGGAAAAGGAAGCTTGCATTTTTTTTTTTTGTTTAACCACAGTACAAATCATAGCTTGGTATTCCGTGAGAACTGACCCCTCTTTACTGTAACCCAAGCATCTTTCTGTACCTCACCGACCTGACGAGAAGCTGAGGTCATCTCTCAAACCTCCTCTACGTGGAGACTGCGTTTTTTGATTTACAAATAGAGTAGAAGCGCATGCCCCTTTTGGAGAAAGCAACATGCCCTCCCCGACACTGCTAAGAAAATGCACACTGGGATGAGACTGGGGGATACCCTTCTTATCCTCCCCCAAGCTCTCCTCTTCAAGCTGCTGGGGGCAAACCAGGATCCACTCCTCACATGCATGTGAGAGAGTCATAAATGAACTAGATGATGGGTGGCCATGGCAAGGAAAGAGATGGCACCACTGTGACCAAGGGACAGAATATATGAACCTATGAAGCTGCCTTCTACTGAATCAGAACCTCGGTCCACCAAAGTCAATCTTGTCTACTCAGACTGGCAGCGGCTCTCCAGGGTCTCAAGCTGAGATTTTTCACACCTACTTGCCTGGACCCCTTTTATTAGTTGGAGATGCCAGGGATTGAACCTGAGACCTTCTGCTTAACATGCAGATGCTCTACCACTGAGCCACCGTCCCTCCCAGAGACCAGGGTATGGCTTGTACGTATTTTTCAGAAGACACACATTCCCACCCCCAACAGGAAAGAGGTGGAAGTACTCTCAACCCAGCAGAGAAAGGTATTGTTCCCAATCTGGGGCATAATTTTTCCCTGGGCATTTGATTGGTGGCTCAAAGTGTTTGCCGCAGGCCATGGCCAATAGCTAGCTAAAAGCTCTTGCCGCCTTATGTATTCAGCATCCCTGATCTTCCTTTAAACTAGGAAACTTTACACACAGTGCCTCTCCTGAACGAGCGTTACAGAAGTCCTGAACGCCACGGATGCTGAAAAGACTATTCAGAAGTCTAAGGGAGAAAAGGAACTCCTATGGGAAAAAGGAACTCCTACGGGAAAAAGGAGCTCCTATGGGAAAAAGGAACTCCTATGGGAAAAAGGAACTCCTACAAGAAGACAAAGAAACTCAGCCCAGTTGCCCTCTTCTGGGCCTGGAGACCTTCGGCTGTAGAGTTTACAAATGTAGTTCACTTTTAAAAGAAGACCTCTCTTCACAAGGGACTAGCAGTCAGATAGCTTTTTCTCATCCCCCACGCTTCAAAAAGTGATCTAGCTGTTTAGGGTATCAATTCAGGGAAGAAACGACCCACAGAAACAGGGACGCTGCCTAGGGTGAACCATCGCTGGCACCGTGTTGCAGTAGGTGGCAAAAGGCTGACCCTCCAAACCACTCCCACCTCTAGCTATTCCTCCAGGCCAGCGTTTTGATTGGTCCGCTGCAAGCCAATCGCCAGCATCACATCCAACAGTGCTGCTGGCGGCTTTGGTAGATGCTACTTTCCCAAACTCAAGCCAGGACCACCAGCCCAAAACCTGAAGAGCTTGATGGTTACGGCTGCAATGGTTTGCGTTACCCACCTCGTGGCATGTCTCAGGGAGATCGGTTTAAGAGGAAAACTGGGTAGATTTGCCAACCCTGCCTTTGAGATGCACGCTGCCAGGCTCCAAGCCAGGGGTGGCCAAACTGCAGCTCGGGAGCCACGTGTGGCTCTTTCACACACATTGCGTGACTCTTGAAGCCTCCACCGCCCCATCGACCAGCCTGGAGAAGGCATTTGTCTATTTATATCAATTCTCAAAGCCAAGCCGCCCCGCAGCTTGGGGAATGTATTTAAAGTTGCTTTCTTTCCACCTCTCTCTTCCTCCCCGTCTATTTGCCTGCCTACCTGCCTTCCCTCAAACATTGGTCATTCACGTCTTGCGGCTCTCGAGCATCTGACGTTTACCCTACGTGGCTCTTAACGTTAAGCAAGTTTTGGCCATCCTTGCTCCAAGCTCACAGTCCCTCATGTGGATTGGAGTCAAAGGACGCATACTAAGCGGCATACTTTGAGTCCCTGCTCAAAGCCCTTTAAGCATACTGTTCATGAGCATGAAAGGGCAGCTAATCCACATTAAGCAGACGCGAACGGGAACAGAGTGGCCGCTGCCGTACATGTACAGCAGATTTGGGAACGCAAGGGGACCCCACAGGCATGGCCAAGCCAGTGCCTTCTCAGAATTAATCCCGGGAAAAACCCAGGTCACTTACTCGTCCCATCGTCCGGTTCAAAGCTACCAGTGTTGTTCCACGTGTTGCTGTTGCTATTCCCGTAACCTTCTTCCGTGCTGGCTGGCTCCGCATAGTCCGCTGGGTTGAAAGTTCTGAAATAACGGAGTGGGGTTAGAATATCACCGTGGCACAGGCTTGCTCGGCCGTCCTGCTACCCTTTTGGCAAGCACCGGTCATTTCGACTCTAGGGTGACGTCGCATCATTGACGTTTTCATGGCAGACTTTTTATGGGGTGGTTTGCCCTTGCCTTCCCCAGTCATCTACACTTCCCCCACCCCCAGCAAACTGGGGAGTCATTTGACCGACCTCGAAAGGCTGAGTCAACCTTGAGCCAGTTACCTGAACCCGGCTTCCACCGGGATCGAACTCAGGTGACGAGCAGAGAGTTCAGACTGCAGTACTGCAGCTTTACCACTCTGCACCATGGGGCTGCTACAACTGACAAAGATAAAGCTAGGTCTGAGTCCAGTGGCGACCGAGAGGGGGATGAGATTTTCAGGGTACAAGCTTTTGAAGAAAAAGAAGATACAGGATTTACACCCCACCCTACGCTCTGAATCTCAGAGTCTCCGAGAGGCTCACTATCTCCTTTAACTTCTTCCCCCAGAACAGGCACCCTGGGAGGTGGGTGGGGCTGAGAGTGCTCTCCCAGAAGCTGCCCTTTCAAAGAAAACTCCCCGAGAGCTATGGCTGACCCAAGGCCATTCCAGCAGCTGCAAGTGGGAGGAGTGGGGAAGCAAACTTGGTTCTCCCAGATAAGAGTTCACGCACTTAACCGTTACACCAAACTGGCCCCTCTTGTGAGAGTCAAAGATCCTTTTGTCAGCCAAAGCTTAACACCCTGAAAAACTTGCTCGTTCCTAAGGTGCTACTGAATTCCAGTCTAACTCTGCCGCTGCGGACCAACATAGTCACTCTCCTGAAACTAATCCAGAGAAGCTATCATCTACAGCGGCAGAGCTCCTTTTGCAAGCAGATACCAGACTGAACGCTCAGCTCAGTCCTCTCACCCACAGGGCCCTCTCTCTCCATACAGGATTGAGCCTCAGTCCCGGCCCCCTGAGCCAGAAGCTGCAGCTCCTCTGTACCTCTCTGAACAGAGGGCAAGATCCACACCTGCCTCTCAGAACTGCCTTTCCCCTGCCCTGGCCTCCGATCTTCTTCCACTTGGTGCCACCTCTTGCCACAAACCCCTTACAGAGAATCCACCAGGTGTAACGTATCAGGCTGAAACTGTATTTCTTTGAGTGTAAGCCTGCTAGGAGAAGCAATACCAGCCTGAACATTGTAGAACCTTTTTCCTGAAAATGGGAAGGACTGGTGCTTCGACTAACAGGTGGTTTTACTATTGTGTGGGTGAGTACATATTGATTTTTTTGCATAATTCTGTTCTATACGAATGTTTTCTTATCGGCAAGCCTCGAGGTTGACTAAGCCTTCCATCCTTCCGAGGTTGGTGAAATGAGTACCCAGCTTGCTGGGGGGGGGGGGGGGCAGATGACCTGGGAAGGCAATGGCAAACCACTCTGTAAAAAGTCTGCCCTGAAAACATTGTGAAAGCAACGTCACCCCAGAGTCGGAAACGACTGGCGCTTGCACAGGGGACCTTTCCTTTCCTTCCTTTGTGCAACACCAAGTGAAACCACGGTGTACTGGATTGCAAGTTAAGCCTTTGGCTGAGGAAGGTCCAGATACTGAACTGGTCCCTTGGCATTTCCCTTCAACTACGTTCCTGGTTTTACCGTGTCACAACATTGGCTGAAAAAGACTATTCATTGAGACTGTACGGCCTGCAATAATTGGACATTCTGGGGTCTTATGGACTGTTTTGCATTGATTATGAATAGCAATTCATTGGTGTTTGGAAGATTAATTATATTGGAATAAGTATTATTGGAATCTTTACATTGGAATGCTTACAGTGTGCTGTACGGTTTTCTTTTGGCAGCACCATTTGGCAGCTCCTGCCAACCCTCTGTTGTTTTACTCAAATTCCCCACCCACAGAAGAAAAATAAAAGATGATGATGATATTGGATTTATATCCCACCCTCCACTCTGAAGAGTCTCAGAGCGGCTCACAATCTCCTTTACCTTCCTCCCCCACAACAGACACCCTGTGAGGTGGGTGGGGCTGGAGAGGGCTCTCACAGCAGCTGCCCTTTCAAGGACAACTTCTGCCAGAGCTATGGCTGACCCAAGGCCATGCTAGCAGGTGCAAGTGGAGGAGTGGGGAATCAAACCCGGTTCTCCCAGATAAGAGTCTGCACACTTAAGCACTACACCACCACACACAATGTGTTGGGGATGCTTACCCCATGCCTTGGGCTGAGAACCTTCCTCCCCGTCTTCCAGATCCACCTGTAAAAAACAAACCAAAACATGAATTTTTAGGCATGAATCCTCTATATAAAGAGGCATCGTACATGACTGCAAGTTCCTATTGGTGAAAAAACAGCTAAGAGCTTTCTGACTCAGACTGAGAAAGAAGACGTCTCATATGAACATATGAAGCTGCCTTATACTGAATCAGACCCTCGGTCCATCAAAATCAGTATCATCTACTCAGACTGGCAGCGGCTCTCCAGGGTCTCAAGCTAAGGTTTTTCACGACTACTTGCCTGGACCCTTTTTGGTTGGAGATGCCGGGGATTGAACATGGGACCTTCTGCTTACCAAGCAGATGCTCTACCACTGAGCCAGTGTCCCTCCCACAAGATTGCAAATTTATCCCCTGCCCTTCTTTCTGAATCAGAGACCCAAAGTGGCTCACAATCTCCTACATCTTCTCCCCCCACAACACCCTGTGAGGTGGGTGGGGCTGAGAGGGCTCTCACAGCAACTGCCCTTTCAAGGACAACCTCTGCGAGAGCTATGGCTGACCCAGGGCCATTCCAGCACCTGCAAGTGGAGGAGTGGGGAATCAAACCCGGTTCTCCCAGATAAGAGTCCGTGCACTTAACCACGACGCCAAACAGGAACCACCTCCTGCAAGAGAGCGGCATGTGCACTTCATTTAAGCGGGCCTCGAAAAGCTTTTTTCTGTTGCTGTTGTTCAGCTTACCTCTCAGTGGTTTGTTTATGTTTAAGTTTAATTCAATTTATAATGGTTGGATTTCTTAGCCAAAGCTTCGATATTTGATGCTGAAATTATCTGACCGTTTTTACCAACAGCACGACTACGCGGTTGCTCCCGATTTGGGGAATGCCGCCAAAAGGCAGGCTGCAAAATTATCCCGAGCAGTGCAGCCGTGCTGACCAGCCATCTGCACTGCTCAAAGGCAGAGGGGTCCCCAGACTCCTTTCCACCCGCTCTTGCTCACCTCTGCCTCGCCCACGCCCCCGTCGGCCTCTCTCTGTGCCTCTTCCAGAAGATCCACCAGTCTTGCCACCATCCAGTCCGTTCTCCTGGCCCCGAACTGGAAGATACAAAACCTCCCTAGTACATTTTCGTCTCAGACCGGCCCAGGGCTCGGTTGCAAGGGCAAACAAACACACTTAGAACCACAGAATCAGAAGGGGCTCCCAGGGTCATCTAGTCCAACTCCCCGTACAATGCAGGAAATTCACAAGTCCTTCCCCTTAAGTTCACAGATCCTCATTGCTGTCAGATGGCCATCTAGCCTCTGTTGAAAAACCTCCGAGGAAGGAGAGCCCACCACCTCCCGAGGAAGCCTGTTCCACTGAGGAACCGCTCTAATGGTCAGGAACTTCTTCCCCCTAAATTCAGAGGATCCTCATTGCTGTCAGATGGCCATCTAGCCTCTGTTGAAAAACCTCCAAGGAAGGAGAGCCCACCACCTCCCGAGGAAGCCTGTTCCACTGAGGAACCGCTCTAATGGTCAGGAACTTCTTCCCCCTAAATTCATAGGATCCTCATTGCTGTCAGGTGGCCATCCAGCCTCTGTTGAAAAACCTCCAAGGAAGGAGAGCCCACCACCTCCCGAGGAAGCCTGTTCCACTGAGGAATCGCTCTAATGGTCAGGAACTTCTTCCTAATTTGAGCCGGAAACTCTTTTGATTTAATTTCAACCCATTGGTTCTGGTCCTACCTCCTGGGGCCGCAGAAAACAATTCTGCACCATCCTCTATATGACAGCCCTCCAAGTACTTGAAGATGGTGATCCCCATATACACCCCAGAAAGCACTGTGTTCGGGAGCCCAAAATCTGTTCTCCATCCCCAGACCAACGGAGGCCAGACTAAGCTCTACACGGGCCAGGGCCTTTTCAGTGGCAGCACCGACATTATCGAATGTTCTCCCAGAGGCCACAAGAGCCCTGCGGGACCGCTCCCAGTTCCCCAGGGCCTGTAAAACCGAATTCTTTCGACAGGCCTGCCACATCTAATGGGGGATGAGGCTGCCACCGCTATGCCGCTGAGCAATACGATCTGCAAGACTGTTAACAGATTAACAGAAGAACTGAGATATCTATATTAAACTGCCTGGATTACAAAATCTTTTCCATAGCACCAAATGTTTGGTCTTTTAAACTGTCTATGTTTTTTTATCTTTACGACTGTAATTTTAAAACATTTTATTATAATTGCTAGCCGCCCAGAGACTGCTTGCGGAGTGGGCGACATATAAATCCAAAGCAAATAAATAAATTAAATAAATAAATCATATCATCTCTCAGCTGCCTCCTATCCAAGCTAAACATCCCCAGCTCCTTCAGCCTCTCCTCATAGGACTAGGTCTCCAGAGCCCTCACCATCTTCGTCGCCCTCCTCTAGTCCCGTTCCAGCTTGTCTACATCCTTCTTAAAATGCGGTGCCCAAAACTGAACGCAATACTCCAGGTGAGGTTGAACTAGAGCAAAGCAATGCCATCGCTTGTGGCAACAGAGAGGATGGCACACTCAAAGGCACCTGGCACACTATGCCAAACACTGACGCACAACTGGGCACAACAATATACCACGAGCGTAAGGACAGCAATGGAAAGAGAGGGAAGCCACGCTGGAATCCAGCCACCCCAACCTCGGGGGCTTTGACCTGAAGTAACACGCCAACTGGGCATCGTTAGCTCTCCGGGGCTCCTAACGTTAGCCGACTAGGCTTCCTTTTAAAAGGAGACGAGCAGACAGATCTAGCATGCCAGAAGGGCTACAGAGTACAGAACGGACAGAAGAGGATGTGGGGAAAAATTCTTTGTGGGAATTAAAGCAGCTGTAAGCACCGGAATGACAGATGCCTGACTGTCGATTTGTGCCACTGAACTGGCATCAGTGGGGTTAAAGAAATCCAGTTGGCTCTGGGCAGCTTGGTGCGTTGGAGAGAACTATTTTTTTTCCTTTCCATGCAGGGCTTGCTCAGTGTAAATACACACACACACACACACGATCACAAAGTTGGAAGGGACCTCCAGGGTCATCCAGTCCAACCCCCTGCACAATGCAGGAAACTCACAAAGACCTCCCCCTAAATTTACAGGAACCTCATTGCTGTCAGATGGCCCCTTGATGTTGGTTCCTGGGAGAGGGGGTTGAAACTTTTCTCCCAGATCTGAGTACTCTGCCGCCTTTAAGACTCAGTGCGTTTGCAAAAACACCTGAAGATTAACAAGCCACAAGGCTTCCACGTCAAGCCCCTCAGACGAGAGGCTTTGAACACCTTCTGCCTCGCCTCTAGTCTAATCATCCCAGCCCGTGCAACGGTGAAGTCTCCCCTTTTAACGAAGTCGAGATCCGTACACTCTCTTCCGCGGCTCGCACCCCGGCCCCTTCTTGGCAATCCACCACGTCGTCGGCTGAAGTCTCTCTCCCTCTCTCGGTTCTCTTTGCCTTCTTCGCTGGGTTCCGTCTGCCCACTGTCCTTCTGTCCTGAAACACCTTTCTTCTTGCCGACCATCTCCCAGGAGTGCTGAGGGCGAGAAAGACCAACCATGTTCATGTGACTCTTATTTTTTTTTATTTATTTAAGATTTTTAGCTCGCCCTTCCCATAGAACCGGCTCAGGGCGGGTGACATCATAAAAAGAGTCAACAGTAAAAAGAGTCAACAGTAAAAGATCAATTTAAAATATATAATATCTAAAATTACAAAGACTAAGATGGCAGATTCAGCCTCACAGACGTGACCTATTGTCCATGTCCAGCAGATCTTGTAGCACTGGGATGGAATTGGGGGGGGGGGGGGAGGCCGATAACAAGTGATGCCCACTGCCTCAGCTGAAAGCCTGGCGAAAGAGCTCTGTTTTACAGGCCCTGTGGAATTGCAGCAGATCTTGCAGGGCCCGGATCTCCAGGGGGAGCTCATTCCACCAGGCAGGGGCCACGGCTGAAAAGGCCCTGACCCTCATAAGAGGCCAGATGGACACCTCCAGGGCCGGCTATTACCAAAAGTTGTTAAATCGCTGATCATAAGGACCTATGTGGCTCATACAGGGAGAGGCGGTCCCGAAGGTATGCTGGGCACTGGCTGTATAGGGCTTTAAGGGTAAGTACAACACCTTGAACCAGATCCAATGGGTAGCCAGTGCAGTTCATGCAGCACAGGGATGGATCCGTGCCTGTACAGGCGACGAAGTCAAAATCCGTGCAGCTGTGTTCTGCACCAGCTGGAGTTTCTGGAGGAGAGTCAAGGGCAGCCCCAGCTAGAGAGAGTTACAGTAATCTAGCCTGGAAGTGACCATCGCATGGGTTACTGTGGCCAGATCTTGGTACATCTTCTTAACATCCTGAAGGTTGTGTGCGTGACTGCTGCCGCCCCCCTCCGTGGACTGGAGCCCAGCAGGAACTCATTTGCATGTTAGGCCACACCCCCTGACACCAGGCCAGCCGGAACCGGAAAAAAGCCGTGGACTGAACAGTCCCTCTGATGGGAGGGACCAGCGTAGAGCAAAACCAGATTCGGAATCGGCTCTAGAACTGCCGCAACTGGAGCAACGGCAGAACTGCAAGTGGGGGGGGGGGGGGAGAAACACCGTTTGGCCGCAAACCTCCTAAACCAAAGGAACAAACACCTCCCATCCAATGCTCTCTCTACTTTGCGGCAGAAAAGCAACCAACTGTGTACGAAACACTTAACAAAAATATCAACAATATAAAGCCTCTCTTTGTCATTTCAGTGAAGTGTAGAGATGATATCAAATACACAGCATACAAAAACCCACAAAGGAACGGGATCCACCAGAAACTGAAAATACAAAGTCTTCAGTACTTAGTCCTTCAATCCTCTTGTCCTTTTGTTCAATTCTCTGTGGTACCCAAGTTCAGGCGACAAGGGTGATTTTCCTTACATGCCTGTCGACTTTGTGATTTTTTTTTTGTATGCTGTGTATTTGGTATCATCCCTACACTTACTGAAATAACAGAAACTTTATTTTACTGATATTTTGATTGAGTGTTTTGTACACAGTTGTTGGTTGTTTTCCTGCTGTTATATACTGTGTTGCCACTTTAATTAGGGCTCTCGACTTCGTGAGCTGCTAGCGTTAAAGTCGTGAGCGAGCGGTTTGGCTCCTGCCTAAATTAGTTCGCTCCGGGGCCATCCTCTCTGAGCTAAAAAACTGCGAGCTAGCTCACTGCTAACGCAGCTTAGAGGGAACGCTGCCCCGATCAGGGAAGTCTGGGCCAGCCACCTCCCAAACCAAGCTGGAGCCCCGCCCCCCCCCCCCCGACTTACCGTGTCTGGATTCCCCTCCAATAGCACGTTGATGGCTCTGTTCACGTCCCCGTTACAGTCGTGCAGGGCGATGACGCACTCATCCTGGTTCTTGCCTGTGATGTCGATTAGCTGCGGAGGAGGAAGCGCAGAGGATCTTTCTCAGCACAGCTCACGAGCCCCACAACCCATCCCGACAGCCACAGCTGCCCTGCCTGGGATCAGGAGCCTGCTGAGACCCCTCCCCCCATCCTCCCGGAAGGAGAAGGAGTACAGATTTACACCCCGCCCTCCTCTCTGAATCAGAGTGGCTCACAATCTCCTTTTATCTTCTTCCCCCACAACAGACACCCTGTGAGGTGGGTGGGGCTGAGAGAGCTCTCACAGCAGCTGCCCTTTCAAGGACAACTCCTACATGAGCTATGGCTGACCCAAGGCCATTCCAGCAGGCGCAACTGCAGGAATGGGGAATCAAACCCAGTTCTCCCAGATAAGAGCCCACACACCTCCCAGATAAGAGCCCACACACTTAACCGCTACACCAAACTGGCTCGTAAACACCATGCAGCAGGACCACAGAGAGAAGAAAGCGGCCAGGAGGGCTTCTGGTGTCCTGGCCCAACTGGTGAACCTCCTGATGGCACCTGGGATTTTTTTGGCCACTGTGTGACAGACCAACACAGCTGCCCTCTAAACCTTAATAAATGGTTGTTTCAGGAGTGCAGCCGCGTTGATTGGCAGCGGAAGAGCAAGACTTTAGACCAGCAGCGCCTTAAAGACGAAAGATTTCCAGTGTGTAGGCTTTCGAGAGCCAAAGCTCCCTTCATCAAATAGGGACCTCCATTTGCACCCATATTTGAAAAAGAGAGTTTTGACTCTCAAACCCTTTTAACAAAGGGCTGCCCAGGTTCCTCCGGTGGGGCTTACAGGTCATGTTGCCAGTACTAGTCAGGAAGTGACATCATCACAGCAGTGACTTATGGGCCACAATCTGGCATTTGGGCAAAAACTCTTTGGTAAAACTGGCTCGTACCATAGAGCTGTTGCCCAAATACCAGTGTCACCGAAAAGTCACTGGGGTGATTACATCACTTCCTGTCACACTGGCAACATACCCCGGGCCTTCCTCTTTCTACTGATAAATCCGCCTGCTGGCCAGCTAATCTTATTGGTCTCTAAGGTGCTCCTGGGTTCAAGTCTTGCTCTTCTACTGCAGACCACCTGAAACTCATCCCCATTTCTTTTCCTGAAATGGAAGGTTTTTCATAAGGCACAGCGGAAAGGCAACCGCCTAGGCGCCTCATGTCGTGGCCAATGACCAAGAATGGCAGATTTTCCACTAGTAGTATTTTCCCCGGGGGAACTTTTTCCCTTGTGGATAAACCCCTCCCTTTGGAGGTCCATCAGCATCCCGGGGACTCACTTGTTTCACTTTCTCCTCAAAGTCAGCATCGTTGTGGTCCGATATCATCTGTGCAAGCCGAATCTGCTCTGCAGTGGCCTGGGACAACAAAGAACAAGACCAAACTATTAAAACCATCCTTTTGTATTTTTAAAAAAATGAGTAAAGGCATGCTGTGGCCTAAAAGGAAAGAAGGGATACTTGGCATAGGTGGGTGTAGTGTCGTGGCAGGGACCTACAGGAGTATAAGCTGAGAGCAGTTCCAACTATCAAAGTCACAAAACAGAGACCAGGGGTGGCCAACCTTGCTTAAGTTTGAGAGCCGCAAGACATGAACAAATATTACATGCATATCTTTATTAAAACAGTACTTTCTTTGCACAGAAAGATAAAAATACATAGATATGCACACAACCATGCTAGAAGGGTTTTTTTTTTTTAAATCAAAAGCTGGGAATAACAGTCCCCATAAGACCAGCACAGGGAAAGGTTAGGGAATTATTTTTTGGCACTAGTAGGAGAAGGAAACACACATGTACCATATAAATGAGGGGTGGCCAACAGTAGCTCTCCAGATGTTTTTTCCACAACTCTCATCAGCCCCAGCCAGCTGATGGGACTTGTAGGCAAAAAAACATCTGGAGAGCTACCATTGGTCACCCGATATAAATGACAGACCCCTCTTTTGCATCATTACGCATCTTTCTTTGCCTTGACACCTTGACAAGAACTATGAAATTATGGGGGAACCCTGCACCACCCTTTTTAATTCTGACCCTCCTTCCAGTGGCTCCCTCGGCTCTTGTGCTCTCTTTTCCCACTCTAGGTCTCCAGGGGACCTCTGTGGTGGAGAAGAGCTTGCATGCCTGATTATTTCCCCCTCCTTCCTCCCTTCACACATGGTGGAAATAGTTGCTACATATGGGTGGGAGCTCAGAGGCGGACTGAGGTCTGCATGCTAAGCATGCTTACTTAAGAGTAAGCCTGCATTAAGTTCCTCCTGAGCCATAGTTTGACCACCCCTAATCTGGAGCATGATTTGAACACTAGGACTCAGGTTTTAACCTTAGTTCCCCTTCCCCATTGAAACCTGAATCTATGCTCTATGTAGGGCTGCCCTTGAAGACTGTCCAGAAGCTACAACTGGTACAGAAAGCTGTAGACAGACTGCTGGTCACAGCGGCTCACAGGAACCACATCACTCCAGTTTGGGTCCATCTATACCGGCTTCCAGTTTGCCTCTGGGCTCCAATCAAGGTGCTGGTACTGACCTTTAAAGCCCTGCATAGCCTGGGACCAACATAGTTAAGGATTTCTTTCTCTCATACAAATCCACCCATATGTTCTGGTCATCTTCGGAGATGCTGCTTCGACTGTCTTTGCCATCTGGATGGTGGCAACCAGAGAGAGAGCTTTGTTGGTTGTGGTCAGGGCTTTTTTTGTAGCAGGGGCTCATTTGCATATTAGGCCGCACCCTCTTAATGTAGCCAATCCTCCTGGAGCTTACAGTAGGCCCTGTACTGAGAGCCCTGTAAGCTCTTGGAGGATTGGCTACATCAGGGGAAAGGAAATGTTCCCTGTGCAAGCACCAGTCGTTTTCGACTCTAGGGTGACGTTGCTTTCACAACGTTTTCACGGCAGACTTTTTACGGGGTGGTTTGCCATTGCCTTCCCCAATCATCTACACTTCCCCCCCAGCAAGCTGCGGACTCATTTGACCGACCTCGGAAGGATGGAAGGCCGAGTCAACCTGGAGCCGGCTACCTGAACCAGCTTCCGCTGGGATCGAACTCAGGTCGTGAGCAGAGGGCTCCGACTGCAGGACTGCAGCTTTCCCATTCTGCGCCACGGAGCTCTTTCCATCAGGGAGGTGTGGCCTAATATGCAAAATGAGTTTCTGCTATGAATAAAACCTTGGTTGTGATACCAAAATGTAGGAACTCCCTCCATAGGAAGGTTTCTCTCTCTCCCTATAGGTGCCTTCCACCAGCAAGTGGAGACTTTTTTGTTCCCTTTGGTTCACCCCTAATAATGGTTACTGGCCCCTAGTTCTGGTGTTCTTTACTTATGTCCTTTTACTTGAATTACTTTAAATGTTGTTTTGAATCACTCCGATGTTTTAACATTTTTATGTTCGCTGCCTTGGGCACCCTGATGAGGTGGGAAGGCGGCATAAAAAGGTTTCAAGCAAAAATAAATAAATTGGGCATCAGCACCGAACCACTATGTGTGCTAATCGTTGCCTAGATTAGGGGTGGCCAAACTGCGGCTCAGGAGCCACATGTGGCTCTTTCATGCATACTGTGTGGCTCCCGAAGCCCCCATCGGCCAGCTTGGAAAAGACATTTGGCCCTTTAAATCCCTTCTCCAAGCCAAGCCAGCCAGCTGCTTGGAGAATGCATTTAAAGTTAAAGTTGCTTTCTTTCCACCTCTCCCTCGCTGCCTCCTCTCCCTCCATCTATTTGCCTCCCTCCCTCCCCTGCGGCTCTCAAAAATCTGACATCCGTGTCTTGCGGCTCTCAAACATCTGAGATTTATTCTACGGGGCTCTTATGTTAAGCAAGTTTGGCTGTCCCTGGCCTAGATCCCAACTACAGTTTGAACAGCTTGTCTTCCATTTGCTGTCCTCTGAGGCATTCGGCTTCGTAAGCTTTCTGTCACCCCGATGACGCAGCAGCCTGCATGATAACTTGCTCACTCAGATAATGCACCGTAACCCAAATTTCTTCAGCTGTGATTCAGCATGATGCATGAGCTGACCCACCATCTCCAAAGGGCTTCTTTGTAAAAACAGAACCCACGATGACCTCAAGAATCTATTCCTTAGGAGTCAGACAAGGAACTGAAACTGCTACGCGTGGCAAATGCGACAAAAAAAATACATTTCCCTTTGGGTTTATGGAGAGCCGGTGTAATGTTGTGGTTAGCGTATCGGACTAGGACAGAGGTAGCCAAACTTGCTTAACATAAGAGCCACATAGAATAAGCAACAAATGTTTGAGAACAGGGAGGGAGGAAGGCAGGACGCAAGGAAGGAAAGGTAGAAAGAAAGCAGCTTTAACTTTAAATGCATTCTCCAAGCTGCAGGGCAGGGGAGACTTCGAGAGCCACACAACATGTGTGAAAGAGTCACATGTGGTTCCCAAGCCACAGTTTGGCCACCTCTGAACTAGTATCTGGGAGACCCAGGTTTGAATCCCTGCTCTGCCATGGAAGCCTGCTGGGTGACCTTGGGCCAGTCACGCACTCTCAGCCTCACTTACCTAAGAGGGCCGCTGTTAGGATACAATGGTGGAGAGGAAATGATGTAAGCTACTTTGGGTGCCCACCGGGGAGAAAGGCAGGACATAGATAAAGTAAATAAATCAATACAGGGGCTTGATGGCTACTGAAAAAGAAGACTAGGTTTTTATACCCTGCTCTGGTCTACCTTAAGGAGCCTCAAAGCAGCTTACAATTGCCTTTCCCTTTCCCTCCCTACTATAGGCACCCTGGGGATAGTGTTCCCTCTAAGTTGAATTAAGAACCTAAGAACATAAGAGAAGCCATGTTGGATCAGGCCAGTGGCCCATCCAGTCCAACACTCTGTGTCACATAAGGGAAGCCATATTGGATCAGGCCAATGGCCCATCCAATCCAACACTCTATGTCACATAAGAATATAAGAGAAGCCATGTTGGATCAGGCCAGTGGCCCATCCAGTCCAACACTCTGTGTCACATAAGAACATAAGAGAAGCCATGTTGGATCAGGCCAATGGCCAATCCAATCCAACACTCTGTGTCACACAGTGGCCAAAAGGAAAAAAGTTCACAAGTGGAGCTAGAAGCCCTTCCACTTTGCCCTCCCCCCCAAAGCACCAAGAATACAGAGCATCACTGCCCCAGACAGGTCCAACAATATGCTGTGGCTAATACCCACTAATGGACCTTGCTCCATATTTTCATCTAACCCCCTCTTGAAGCTGGCTATGCTTGCAGCCGCCACCACCTCCTGTGGCAGTGAATTCCACACGTTAATCACCCTTTGGGTGAAGAAGTACTTCCTTTTATCCGTTCTAACCCGACTGCTCAGCAATTACGAGTTCTCGTATTGTGAGACAGGGAGAAAGTCCTCCTTTCTCTACTTTCTCCATCCCATGCATCATCTTGGAATTCATGTGAGCCAGCTCAGTTTTTCAGTCTGCGGCTTGCACATTTTTGTCTTAGCTCAGCCTGCTCAGGAAGGATGGGGGCTCACTAATTGATGCAGCAGCTCACAACTTTAATGCCAGTCGCATTAAAGCAGAATTGTTGCTCACAGGACTCCACAGCTTCGAAGGAACATTTGCTTGGAGAAATGTTGACTGCAGGGTGACACGATAGAGGTTTACAAGATGCATGGGGCACAGAAGGCAGAGAAAGAAGAACTTTTCTCCCTTTCTCACAATACGAGAAGTGGACATTCAATGAAGTTGCTGAACGGGTTAGAATGGATAAAAGGAGGTACTTCTTCACCCAAAGAGTGATTAACATGTGGAATTCACTGCCACAGGAGGTGGTGGTGGCTATAAGCACAGCCGGCTTCAAGAGGGGATTGGATAAGCATATGGAGCAGAGGTCCATCAGTGGCTATTAGCCATAGCATATTGTTGGAACTCTCTGTCTGGGGCAGTGATGCTCTGTATTCTGGGTGCTTGGGGGGGCGCAGTGGAAGGGCTTCTAGCCCCACTGGTGGATCTCCTGATTGCACTTGGGATTTTTGGCCACTGTGTGACACAGAGTGTTGGACTGGATGGGCCACTGGCCTGATCCAACATGGCTTCTCTTATGTTCTTATGGCCACTGTGTGACACAGAGTGTTGGACTGGATGAGCCATTGGCCTGATCCAACATGGCTTCTCTTATGTTCTCATTGCCTGGGAAGTAGGTGGGGCTGAGAAAGTTCTGAGAGAACAGTGACTGGCTCAGGGTCACCCAGCAGGCTTCGTCTGGAGGAGCAGGGGATCAAACCTGGCTCTCCAGATTACAGTTCACTGCACTTAGCCACTACACAACACAGCCTCTCTTCGAGGGTGCTCATGCATGAAATGGAAGTTCTCCCCACTTTTCCAGCCTTCTCTCAGGCTAAGAAAACTTGGGGAAACTGATTTTTAAAGAGAGAGATTTTAAAAAAACAAAGGACTGGGGCACAGGATAAAGGAAGGACACTGGAATCTGTCTCTCCCCCTCCCCCTCCCTCCTGAGCAAGAACTCTGGCTGGCCTCCAAAGCAGGCAAGTTCAGTTGTGCGTTAGCAAAAAAAAAACATGCCAGGGTGTGGAGGATTTTCCCCACCTTCTCCCTTTGTCTCTCAGGAAGACGTTAGGGTCGGGCAGGGCTGTTAGTCACGACTGAGGAGAGAAACACTCGGGAGCCAGGACTCCTCCCCTCCCCAAGCCAGCAAGGTTTCCAGGGACGCGCCTCCTCCCCGCTTTGGCCTCACCTGTGGCCGCTGCTTGTGCTGTGCCTGGTTCTGCGTCTGTGTCTGTTCCCAGCTTCCCCGGGCTCGGTTAGTGCCCACCGATGTCATCATTTACAGTATATACAAATAACAGTATTTACAAGGTAGAACTCTGCAGGAGGAAAAGAGAACGAGCCGTTAACACTGGAAATAAATGGGCACCCCGTTATACTCGAGAGCAGGGCTTCTTGGGTAGAAAAAGCCCAGCAGTGACCTATTGGCATATTAAACCACACCCCCTGATGCCACCGTTGTTTCACACAGGGCTTTTTGGGTAGAAAAAGCCCAGCAGGGACTCATCTGCATATCAGGCCATACACCTGACACCAAGCCAGTCGGAACAGAGTTCCTGCTCAAAAAAAAGCCCTGCTTAAAACTACTCGGTTACTCTTTAGCACCGAAAAAAAAAAGGTACAAGGGTACATTCCACAATCAGCTTCTCTCTGGAATAACCCTAAAGGTAAAGGTAGTCCCTTGTGCAAGCACCAGTCGTTTCCGACTCTGGGGTGACGTTGCTTTCACAACATTTTCACAGCAGACTTTTTACGGGGTGGTTTGCTATTGCCTTCCCCAGTCATCGACACTTCCCCCCCAGCAAGCTGGGGACTCATTTGACCGACCTCGGAAGGATGGAAGGCTGAGTCAACCTCAATCCAGTTACCTGAAAACCCAGTTTCCTCAGGGATCGAACTGGGGTCGTGAGCAGAGCTTAGGACTGCAGTACTGCAGCTTTACCACTCTGCGCCACGGGGCTCTTAGAATAACCCTACAAGAATGAATAAGGCCACGTGTATGGACCTGGGGAGCTCCCAGAGTTACAGCTCAGCTCCACGCTGGAGAGATCAGATCCTCCGGAACAAAAGGGATGCTTTGGAGGACAGACTCTATGCCATCGTACCCCACCAAAATCCCTGTCCTCCCTAGGCTCCACCCTCAAATCTCCAGCAGTTCTCCAACCTAGATCTGGCAGCCCTCCCACCCCACCCTGTTCCAACCTCCTTAACGCTGGGGAACTCATCGATGTCTTGTCGTCTCTAGACTGGAACTGATACTCAAAAGGAAAAACTTTTTGGTCTGTACTGATTCTCTGCTTTCCACTTAAAGCTAAAAGTGTTTTGACAAACCGCTTTCCCGAGGGAAAAAACTTTCCATGATAACGGAAAATTACCAGGGTGTGTTTCCACACAAAACGAACCGAAGCAAAAACTGGCCCTCTAGACTGGCAAGGAAACATCCGTTCGTTCTTTACTTTGAGCCTCCAGAACGCCCAACCAAGGATCCCCATCAAAGATGGCTGCCGCTGACCTAGCTGCCTCTTCACTGAGCGCGCTCACGCCCGATTGGAGATTCAAACCGTGGCCTTCATGACTCCAAAGCCGGACTACACCAGCTCTCAACGCAACACCCAGAAGCCCAAATCTGGTCCCAAGTCTTATAAACAGAAGTGAAGCCAAGCAAGGTATCCTATGGAGAGTTCTAGATCAAGGCACTGTGACGAGATGCCGGAAAGGCAGCCGCAAACCAAGCTGAACAGCATTTGGGGTATTGTTGAAGTACGAAGTTTGTGCCAACTGGAATACATACGATCCGGCAGATGTGTTGCCTTATCTAAAAGAACCAACCAGCCACCACTCCCACTCCGACAGATGGAATTCCCATGCGAGAGTCCTTGAAATACCATGAAAATGTAAAACCTAGAGGGGAGTGGTGGAGCTCCTCAACAGGACCCACATTCAGAAGCGTAATTACTGAGAGCAGGGCTTTTTTTGTATCAGGAACTCCTTTGCATATTAGGCCACACACTCCTGATGTAGCCAATCCTCCAAGAGCTTACAGGGCTCTTTGTACAGGGCCTACTGTAAGCTCCAGGAGGATTGGCTACATCAGGGGGTGTGGCCTAATATGCAAAGGAGCTCCTGCTAGAATTCTATCCCTGGGCCACAAACCCCTGATGTAGCCATTCAAGAGCTTACAGGGCTCTTCGTACAGGGCCTACTGTAAGCACCAGGAGGGTTGGCTACATCATAGGGGGGCGTTGTGGCCAGTTTGGTGTAGTGGTTAAGTGTGCGGACTCTTATCTGGGAGAACCGGGTTTGAATCCCCACTCCTCCACTTGCAGTTGCTGGAATGGCCTTGGGTTAGCCATAGCTCTCGCAGGGGGTTGTCCTTGAAAGGGCAGCTGCTGTGACAGCCCTCTCAGCCCCACCCACCTCACAGGGTGTCTGCTGTTGGGGGGAGAAGATAAAGGAGATGGTAAGCCTCTCTGATTCAGAGAGAAGGGCGGGGTATAAATCTGCAGTCTTCTTCTTCTAATCTGAGAGTAATCAAAACCAAATCAGACAGGAGAATGAAAACAAAACAGAAATTAAGTATCCTGATATTTACTGATGATCCACTGGCTGTTGAAGTCGAAGCTCTCAACTAAACTGAAAGTTCTTTGGGCAGAAGCGACACTGCTTTTGTTTCCAGGCGTCTCTTTTCTGCTCTCCGTTATCTACAGCCAGAGATTCCTGGAATTCTCAGCAAGGAGGCATCCACAAAATTAGGAACTCTCCAACCCAGAACCGCAGGCAGCCTGGAACGGCCAGATGTTATCTTGGGAGCTGGGGCAAAGAAAGGGGCATGCAAAACATGCAACGGGAGCTCTTTCGTTCCGCAATAGGGAGGCTGCACCATAAATCCAGAGGAAGGAGGCCAGAACCACTGCTATTACCACGGGGAGAAAAAGTGCTCTTATGTGGCCAACAGCCAGCCAAACTGCCAAGAATAGGAGGAAACTGTCCTTAGAACTGTAACTGAGCAGTAATGGTTCCTGCATCCACTCCAAGAACTGCAATTGTGCAAAGAAGAAGAATTGCAGATTTATACCCTGCCCTTCTCTTTGAATCAGAGACTCAGAGCAGCTTACAATCTCCCATGCCTTCCCCCCCCCCACCACAAGAGATACCCTGTGAGGTGGGTGGGGCTGAGAAGGCTCTCACAGCAGCTGCCCTTTCAAGGACAATCTCTGCCAGAGCTATGGCTGACCCAAGGCCATTCCAGCAGCTGTAAGTGGAGGAGTGGGGAATCAAACCCGGTTCTCCCAGATAAGAGTCCACGCACTTAACCAATGAACCAAGATGGTCCCCAAACACTGGGAGTTCTCCATGTTCTTCTCCCACTCCCTAAACAACAGAAGCTGTGTTCAACTGAGAAACAGAAGCTGTGAAGTTACAGAACAGTCAGGATTGAGAAAAAAATCTTACTACTGACCAGGCTCAAATTTCCACTAACCTACTTGGGGGGGGGGGGGGGGCGGGGAGTGGAGAATCACATTGGCTATCCTCACGTTTCCTCAATTTCCTACACTGCACAGGGGGTTGGCTAGATGACCCTGTCGGTCCCTTTCAACTCTGCTTTCATTCTAGGCCTTCCGAGAAAAAAATGGGATAAAAAAAATGAAATGGATCAATCTACTGCAGCAACACGCATTGGAGTAGTTTTACAAGCTACTGACGAGCAGTTAATCATCGCAGCAAATGAGGAAAATTTTAGAAGCGCAAGATTTCTCCATTATATTTATTCGCCGTTATGAGGCACATTATCAACAGAAGTGTAGTGTCCAGGATCACGTGACGAGATGGTAGCGCTTTGCTCTGGCAAAACGACCTCACCTAGAGTATTGTGTTCAGTTTTGGGCACCACATTTTAAGAAGGATATAGACAAGCTGGAGCGGGTCCAGAGAAGGGCGACGAGGATGGGGAGGGGTTTGAAGACCAAGTCCCATGAAGAAAGGCTGAAAGAGCTGGGGATGTTTAGCCGGGAGAGGAGGCAACCGAGCCCACTTCGGTGGGGTAGGGCGGGATATAAATCGAATGAAATAAAAAATAAAATAAAATGAGAGGCGATATGATCACCATCAAGTACTTGAAGGGCTGTCATATATAGAGGATGGTGCGGAATTGTTTTCTGTGGCCCCAGAAGGTAGGACCAGAACCAACAGGTCGAAATTAAATCAAAAGAGTTTCCGGCTCAACATTAGGAAGAACTTCCTGACCATTAGAGCGATTCCTCAGTGGAACGGGCTTCCTCGGGAGGTGATTGGCTCTCTTTCCTTGGAGGCTTTTAAACTGAGGCTAGATAGTCAGCTGACAGCGATGAGGATCCTGTGAATTTAGGGGGAGGTGTTTGTGAGTTTCCTACATTGTGCAGGAGGTTGGATTACCCTGGAGGTCCTTCCTAACTCTATGATTCTATGAAGAAAAGTGCATACACACAAGAACTTATACCCAGAATTAAACTTTGTGGTCTTAAAGGTGCCACCGGACTCAAGCGTCGTTCTAAAAAAAGAGAAGGTTTGCTGGAGTACAGCACACATGCAGACCACGAGATTCCAACTCGATACCTGCAATTCGAAAGCTTGCTGGTCAGAGGTTTGGCAAAACTCAAATCCAGCAGCACCAACAAGATTTCCAGGGTATATGGCTTCGAGTCTAAGCTCCCTGCATCAGGCACACCTGGTCTGGTGAAGACTTTGTTCCAAGAGCTGCTTGCCAACCTAAGAAGACTATCCTGGGCCGAACGGATTAACACATCCAGCAGCTGCATCTCTTCATAGGACAGTGAAACGTCTTCCCCTCTTCTGTGCCTACATGTTACCGGTGCTCAAAAACTGGCCATTGTTTTCATGGTTTTACAGAAGGAAGTGGTCTGAGGACAGCTGTTTTCGTTGAATTCTGGCTGGCGAGGTGGCATAAGGAAGGAGATTCACTTCACTTCCTGTATTATAACGTCAGTGGTTTTCATCTCGTGGGCGGAATAAACTTCCTGCTTACACATTAGGCCTCTCAGTCAAGGAGATCAACATCTACAGCCCGTTGTTGTTTTAAGCGGAGGTTAAATTCCTGCATTTATTTGCTACTCCAAGATTGGATCGGAACCCAGTCCTGAGAATCCAGAAAGAATTCTATCATACTTCTGCGCTCCTCCAGATCGGCCCCAACCACAACATCAAGAAGAAAATATTAATCGGTGCTTTTGTTCCCAATCCAGGTGCCAACCTGAAAATCCGAAGGCCCATGCTTGACAGGAAAGTGCCAGATATCAAAATGGGTAATGAAAAACTGGAGAGGGTCTGGCACACAGAAAGGACACAGCACAAAGTAAGAACAATCAAGAAGCGGGCCACTATGCAACCCTCATGAGAAAAAATACTTAAGAAAGTTAAAGAGTTAGAAGAGGAGAAGAGAGGTAGGAAGATGGGAAGAGCCCATTTCAAAAAAGTAGGAGGGCTCAAGTCAGGAGCAAGAGCTGTCAGACCCAGTCAAGGAAAAGACGAAGTTTAAGATCTTTATTCCAGCTTCAGGGGCATACACACGCATCGTCGGAACGGACCTCTCTGTCAGTTCCCCCAATTTATACATCTTTACCGTTATAATTCGAGCCAAAGCGCACCAAGCAAAAGCGGGGGTTTTGTGCGGGGTTTTTGCTAAGCTCTCATCATCGCAGGTGCCCACTATCAGTTCATGGTTCTCATCTCCTCCAGCTCTTTGACCTTGGTTACCTAGCAACTAGCCAATTCCCAGACGTGCCATCCTCCCTCCAGATAAGCAACAAGTTACAATTATATCAAAGGCATATTAAGCGCAGCATAGCACTGAAGCGCAGCATAGCATTGTACAATTGGATACACATGACAAGAGAAACAAGATGGAGTGACTCTTGACATTCTGCCCCCCCTAAGGCTCCCCCCGGGCTTATCAGGATGTTTGTTGTAAAAGTCTTTAATTAAGGCCGTACAGTTGGTATCTTTGGAACTGACCCATTTCGGCCCGACTTAATGGAAAGTGAGTCCATTTGATGAGATAAAACAGTTCACCACGTTTGATCTTGGCATCAAGGATTTCCTGCACTTCATGATGAATCTGACCACGAACCAGAGTCGGGGGTGGTGGTTTCATCTGGGGGGTGCCAAAGCGAGGGTCCAGGGTCCTTCAAGTAGTTGGTGTGGAAACAAGGGTGGACTTGTTTAAGATTTTTTGGCAGTTCCAGTTCAGCAGTTACCTTATTTATAATCCTGATTGGGAAAGATCCCAAATATTTCATCCCCAATTTTTTACAGTTTTGTGCATTAGGCAAGTATTTGGTTGAAATGTACACCTTGTCGCCCACTGCTAAGTCCCAAAGTTCAGTGTTTTTTGTCATATTGGGTTTTGTAGGCTCCTTGCGCCCTCTGTAGTTGCTTACTAATAATTTCCCAACCTCCTGCTATCCCTTGCCACCATTCGGTAAAGTCTGCGGGGGCTGACGAGGGGTGGGCAAGTTCAGGGAACGGTTTGCTTTCATATCCATACACCGCTTGAAAGGGGCTCACTTTAATGGCGCTATGCACGCTGTTGTAAGCATACTCTGCAAAGGGTAGCAGAGTCGCGCAACTGTCCTGTTGGAAGGACGTATAGCAACGTAAGAACTGTTCAAACACCTCGTTGGTGCGTTCCGTCTGTCCGTCGGTGGTAGGCAGAACTGAGCCCTTGCTCCATTCCCACTAGTTCACAGAGGTGCAACCAAATTTGGCAACGAATTGTGGGCCGCGGTCGGAGACCACCTTAGCAGGGAAGACGTGTAGCCGAAAGATGTGCTGGATAAACAACTGAGCCAGCTGCATGGCCGTGGGGAGTTGCTTACACGGCACGAAGTGAGCCTCCTTAGAAAAAGTGTCCACTACCACCCAGATCACTATCTTCCCCATCGAGGGAGGTAAGTCAGTTATGAAGTCAATGGATATGCATGCCCAGAGGCGCGAGGTGGGGGGGGAGAGGTTGCAAGTGTCCCGGCGGCAAACCCCCCCCCCTTTTCACCACGATACAGGTGGGGTACCCTGGTGTATATTCTCTCACATCCTTATGTAAACCTGGCCGCCAGAATTGTCGCTGAATCGAATGTATTGCCTTTACAAACCCAAAATGCCCCCCCCCCCCAGCTTGGAGTCATGCACCCTCTGGATCTCTCGTTTACGTAAAGGGAGGGCACGTAGAGTTTCCCCCCCTGGCGCCAAAACCCATTCTCCGCTTTTGTTAATTGCAAATCCTCCTCCGGGGGACTGTTGAGGAAAGCTTGTTTCAGTTTGGCTAAAAACCCATCAAGGGGCTCCCTTTCCTTCCGGCTCTGCGCACGCGTGGTTACCAATGCGCTTAGTTGGGAGGGCGTGGACAATGAGTCAATAACCTCCTCCTCCCTCTTGCTATCATGTTGAGGGAGGCGGGACAACACGTCCACCAAAAAGTTCAGTTTTCCGGGGATGTGTCCCAGCTTGAAATTGAACCGCCAAAATAGCCCCGCCCACCTTACTTGCTTATTGTTGAGCTTGCGGGTGGCAATGAGGGCAGCCAAGTTTTCATCATCTGTTCAGAGTTCAAATGGTTCCCACGCCCCTTCTAGGTAATGGCTCCACTTTTCTAGGGCCAGTTTGATGGCGGAGGCTTGTCCCACAGTGATCAGTTACGCTCAGCTGGGCTGAACTTTTGAGACAAGTATGCGCAGGGGTGCAATTGCTATCTCGCCCCTCCTGGAGTAACGACATCGCTCACGTCCCACTGGACCACAAACCTTTTGTTTTCATTGGGGTGTATTAGGCAGGGCTTGGAGGTGAACCGAGCTTTAAGTTCATCAAACGTCTTTTGGCACTCTCCCGTCCACAAGAGGCTAGAGCTACCCTTAGCGGCTTGCGGCCCCTTCCCATTCATTTTCAATAGTTCTGTGAGGGGTAGGGTGATCTTGGCAAAGTTGTTGATGAACCCCCTATAGAAATTTGTGAACCCGAGGAAACTCTGGAGTTCTGTACGGGTTCGAGGGGGCTCCCACTCCACCACGGCTTTTGCTTTGGTAGGATCCATTCCCAGGCCCCCCGTGGAAATGCGGTATCCCAAAAAGTCGAGCTCTGTCTTGTGGAACTCACACTTGGATAGTCTGGCAAATAACTTGTGCTCGTACAGAGTTTGCAGCACTTCCCTTACCAACTGTATGTGTGAGGGCAGGTCTTGCGAGTATATCAGAACGTCATCCAGGTAATAGACCACGCCCTTATATAGGTATTTATGTAATACTTCACTGATTAAGTTCATGAATACCCCTGGCGTTCCCTTAAGGCCAAACGGCATGACCAAGTACTCGTATTGGCCCAGGGGTGTGTTGAAGGCTGTTTTCCACTCATCCGATGCGCACCCGGAAGGAAGCATCTCGGAGGTCAAGTTTAGTGAAGACTTTCCCTTGGGACACCTCCCCCAAAAGATCCCGTATGAGGGGGAGGGGGGTACGCATTACTCATGGAAATCGCATTCAAGCTGCGAAAGTGAGTGCAAAGCCGTAAATTGCCATCTTTTTTCTTTCTAAATAGTACTAGAGCGGCATGTAGGGACTTGGCGGGTCGGATAACTCCCTATGCAGGTCGAGTTCCAGGAATCTCTAACTCCTCCCTCTCCCCCTGACTCATTGAATACAAGCTTGGCTTTGGGAAGTGGCTCCTCCTCCACCAGTTCAATGGCACAGTCAGTGGATTTGTGGAGGGGGGAAAGCTCAACCGCCTCCTGGGTGTCACACACGTTTTGGAAGTCTTGATACTCAGGGGGCAAACTGGGCACCAACTCTAGTAACGCAAAGTTTCTCAAGCTGGGGAGGCAGGTGTGGGCCCCATTTTTTATTCCACCAGTGACTCTCGCACACCGGATACAAGAAGTAAATGGTGTTCCCGCTCCACTAGACCAGCGGATCGTGGTCGGCCAGCCACTCCAGGCTGAGGACGGCTTGGAACTTGGCGGCCAGGGCAATAATGAATGTGCGAGGTTTCCAATGTTCCCCCACCCCCAAGGCACACACTTCGGTCCTCGTTCTACATGGCTCCCCCTTCATTGGGCTCCCGTCCAATTGTTCAAACACGTAGGATTCTTGCAGGGGAACCGTTTTTAATCCTAGCGCTTCCACCAAGCTCGGGGATAATAAGTCTTTGGAGCATCCTGAGTCCAGTAGGGCGCGGATGCAAGAAAAGTGTTTCGTAACAGGGTTTACTAGTATTATGGGTACATAATACCAAGTCCCGGATAATCTCACCCATAGTGGCGTGGCCGTGGCTCTGACCTCTTGTTGCGTGCTCCTCACAGCAGGTCTGGGTCGTCTCCTGGCAGCTGGGCTTCTCCATCCTCCTCCTCGTACTCTTTGGGGATCGGCTCGCGGAACTGCAGCACCGCTCACTTGGCCTTGGCTGCTGGGGCTCCGGCGCCACCAGTTTTTTTCTTAGCTTCCGCCTTCAGAGATGTGGAGTTCCGCGGCTCCTTCAGCTTGCTGGGGCATTCGCTGGTGATGTGATTTCTTCCCCCCCCCCCACACACACTTGAAGCACAACTTCGCTTTGGCTCTCCGGTCACACGAAAGCCGTTCAGGGGCGCGCTTGGGTAGATTGGGTCAGGGTGTCTTTTCCTGAGCTTCTTTTGGGGGGCCCCCTTGTTGCTTCTTATGGAGGGCAATCATCTTGTTGCGATCCTCTATTTCGCAACCTAGCTGGGTCCACCCGACCAGATCTCGTGGCTCCCCCAAGTTTCAGGGCTTCTCCATATATGTGAGAGTTGAGGCCCCTCTTGAATTACTCGGTCCTGGCCCCATTGTCCCATCGTTGAACTTTGGAATTCAGCACCCTGAACTCGCTGAGGTACTCTCAGACCGACCCAGAGCCCTGCTTCAGGTCTTATAGGGCCACTATCGCATTAGTCTCCTGTAGAGGGTCTTTGAAGTGGCGTCGTAGAGCCCTCAGGAGGTCCGTAGCCGAGTTCAGTACAAGGGATTGCCTCTCGAATAGGGTGACATAACACCGGGCCGCCGGAGGCAGCTACTAATGTACACTACTCGCGACTGTTCCGTCGGGAAGCTATGGGCCCAGACGCTGAGGTGCCCTCGTACAGTCACAATGAAGTAGGCTAGTTCCGATGGGTCCCCATCAAATCTTGCCTCACTTACATGGGGGCCCCCAAGCACCGCCACCGGCTCCTCTGGCTCAGGTTGAGGTTGTGGCACCCGGTCGCCACCCACAGGTTGTTCACCTCTCGCAGGGGCTCCCCCCCACAGCGGGAATCGGTGGTTCCCCCCCCCCCGGGGGCTGGCTGCAGGGGGGTGCAGCTGCGATCCGCTCCCCCATCGCTCGCACTTGCCGGGCGAGGTCCTTCATCTCTCAGATCATGAAGGCGTGCATGTCATGCATTTCTTCCCGGAGTTGGGTGCTTTGAGTGGCTAAAGCTTCTTGCATCCACTCTGCGGTTGCATCCCCCAGCCCGCCAGACCGGGGGTCCTCCTCTCACCTTTCGTCGCCCTGGAACCCCCACGGGTGGTAGGAGCGTTGCAGTCCCGGAAGTCGGTGTTGCTGCTGGGGGTCCTCTCTCAGATCTCCGATAATACTCTCCTGGAAATCCATGGAGCTCCCGTTTTTCCTCCGCAATGTCACGGTGACTGGGGTGACCTGCAGCCCTTCGGGCTTGGGTTCTTTCTCACCGTCGGTTTTAGTAATCCCCGTAGCCTGTTCACCAGCCATTATGAGTCCGGGGTTAGGCTAGGCCAGGGTGATAAGAGAGTGCTGACAACATGTCAGACCCAGAGTCAAGGAAGAGACAGTTGAAGTTCAAGATCTCTATTCCAGCTTCATGGGCATACGCATGCATTGTCAGAACTGACCTCTCTGTCAGTTCCCCCAATTTATCAACCTTTGCTCTGACTGTTATGATTCAAGACAAAGCACGCCAAGCAAAAGTGGGGGTTTTGCGCGGGGTTTTTGCTAAGCTCTCATCACCGCAGGTGCCCCTAGCAGTTCATGGTTCTCATCTCCTCCAGCTCTTTGACCTTGGTTACCTAGCAACTAGCCAATTCCCAGACATGCCATCCTCCCTCCAGATAAGCAACAAGTTACAGTTACATCAAAGGCATAACAAGCACACCATAGAATTGGAGCACAGCATAACATTGTACAATTGGATACACATGACAAGAGGAACAAGATGGAGTGACTCTTGACAAGAGCTTGATGTCTCCAGGTGTCTAAGTCAAGCATTAGAGCAAACAGCATTCTTTCCTAAGAACACAAAAGCACATGGTGTTATCGCAACAGTCCTCACGACAACCCAAAAAGGTAGGCCAAGATTACTATCTGCACAGCTTAGAAAGCAAAGAAGTCCTTGTTTACCTAACGATGCCCAATTAGTTTATAACTCAGCAGAAATTCGAACCAGGAGACTCTCAAGTTATACTCTCCACGCTGAGCCCAAGACACACACCTGTCATCTGAAAGTGGGTCAAGGCGTCCAGGTATCTCCTCCTTTATAAGAGACACAAAGTATGAGACAAACCCATAAAGGTGCTAGATTCCCTCCCGCCACATCCTTAATATTGAAAAAAAAAATTCTTAAAGACTCAAAAAGCAAAAGCTACAAGGAGGGTAATTCTTCTTAGTTGCATAAACATTGAAACGAGCTAAAAATGCCGGCAAGGGTTTTATGTTTTTAAGGGATTCAACCAGGCACGCTCCACAGATCAGATACAGAAAGCAGGCAAACTGCTCTTGCATTGAAATGAGACATTCCATGCATACAGCAGTGTCCAAGGCTGCAATTGGATGCACATTTACAATATCAGTAGATTTGCACCTCCAATCCACATGCATAGGATCCGGCTGCAAGAAACAGCAGTGCCAACGAGGAACTTGTTTAAGCAAGAGCTCTGTATTTCTTTGAGAGATTTTACTGTTTTATCACACTATGCAACAAGAGTTCTCTGAACTGGTTACAAAAAGTTTTAAAAGAGAAAACCTGGAAGGATGCAAAATGTCATTTTCACTCATTGTGGGAGTCTTTTTATGACATTGCGCAGACAGGTGTGTTGAACTTGGATGAGGAAGTCCAGGGATCCTCAGCATGTACTTCACTCTGGGTTTTCTGCAAGGCGCTCTCTGTTCTTCTTCCCCATCTATAAAACTTAGCAGCAGCTCATTTTGTGGATGGCCACAGAAAGGACTGAATCACTCTGAGATTGCAAAGTGCTCTGCAGCGGAAGTGCAAAGTAAATAAAAACAGTTTCTGCGAAATAAGAATCCTAGTTGAAAAAGTCGACCACAGCACAACAGAGAATCTCCAGCAAAAGAAAAGTTGAAGCTGATTCGTTACACAATGCTGGTCCAAATTTTCTTTCGCAACGAGATGACCTTTCCATAATGGGAGTACTGAAAATATGAAAAGCAAGGAAGGGGAACAGAGCAGTATAGTTTTCTCACAACCACTCCATCCTACCCAAATCTACCATGTGACTAACTACAAAAGACCTAAAGATTATTTTGATTATAAGGGGCAAAAGAATACTTGGAGGGGAGCAATAAAGGAGATAGAAGAAATGAACACCAAACCTCAGAAATTGGTTACAAGCTTGAGACCTTCCTATACAAGCAAACATTATTACTGAAACTTGTTTCAATTACATAATTTCTGAAAGAATACCATGCTTGACTCTTTTTTTTTATGGAAAGAAAGTTACTTTGCCAAAGCGCATCCCTGGTGTGCCTCTTTATTATTCCTTTATAAATGCCACACCTTCTAAATCAATTTTTTAAAACTTTCCTAGGAAATCCTGGAGGCTTCTGCCGGCCACCAGGCACAAAGGAATCTGCGTGATATGACAGCATGATATAGCATCAGCTCCAAAGGGTTTGCATCCGGGCCATGCAAGCAAACATTCTGTATTGTCAAGTGTGGCAGACCTGGGCTCAAACCCGTTAAAAATCATTAAATCAAATCTTAGGTGACTCATGGTTTCTCCGGGTCTGTCCTATCTACAGCAATTCCAGGACAGACACGGCACTGAAGTTGTTCGGAGCAAGAAATAAGGCTGAAACTTCAAAAAAGAACGGGAAAGAAGACGGTAACAAAATTATTTAACACAAGAAAAAAAATGCAAGGCTCTCCTTAAAAGCCATGCAAAATAAGGACGCATTTTAGTTGAGAGATGGTGTAGCGCAGACCTGAGCCATGACTACCCTGGGTCAAGCCCCAACCTGGCCACAACCCCTTTCAACAAACTACTCTTAGTCTTAGCCCCTGGGGCAGTATGGGTTAAAAACTCTCACCTAACTTAGAGGCAGAGGAGTTAGCCATGTTAAAGGGGCTAAGACTAAGAGTCTGCTGCTGCAAAACAGTAAAAAGTCCAGTAGCACCTTTAAGACCAACAAATTTGCATTGTAGCATAGGCTTTCAAAAACACAACTCTCTTCACCTGACAAAGAGCTGTGTTTCTCAAAAGCTCATGCTACAATAAAATCTGTTCATCTTAAAGGTCCTGCCGGACTCTTTACTCTTTTGCTTACTTAGAGAGCTATTACAAAAGTAACCGTAAGATCACACCTACAGCTTCAAAGGATGTACACACTCTACATAAACCCTGAGTAGTCTTCCTTGGGAACAATCCTGAAGACAGCACGGCTCACGAGGACAAGTCCGGAAGTTTCGTTTGTTTGCTTCTGAACGGCAGACTCCCCTCCCTGTTTCCACATGGGAAGACTAGAAAATATTTGGAGACAAGGCTTGTGGGCAGTGTTCCCTCTAAGCTGAGTTACTGTGAGCTAGCGCACAGATTTTTAGCCTATAGTTCACACATTTTTGTCTTAGCTCAGGAAGGATGACCCCAGAGCACACTAATTTATGCAGCAGCTCACAACTTTAATGCCAGTAGCTCACAAAATAGAATTTTTGCTCACGAGCCTCTACAGCTTAGAGGAAGCATTGCTCACAAGGGTAAGTCTGGAAGTTTTGTTTGTTTGCTTCTGAATGGCAGACTCCCCCTCCCTGTTTCCACATGCGGAGACTAGAAAATATTTGGAGACAAAGTTTGCGGGCTGTGTTTCCTCTAAACTGAGTTCGCATGAGCTACAGCTCACAGATTTTAAGCCTCCAGCTCACACATTTTGGTCTCAGCTCAGGAAAAATGGCCTCAGAGCAAACTCATTGATGCAGTGCCTCAGAACTTTAACACCAGTAGCTCACAAAGTAGAATTTTTGCTCACAAGACTCTGCTGCTTAGAGGGAACATTGATTGTGAGCAGTGTTTCCTCCAAGCTGAGCTAGCTCACAGTTTTTTAATCTCATCTTTGTCTTAGCTCAGACAAAATGGCCCCAGAGCAAACTAATGCATGCAATAGCTCACAACTTTAACGCCAGTGGCTCACAAAGTAGAATTTTTTGCTCACGAGACCCTGCAAATTAGAGGGAACACTGCTCAGTCGCAAGGATGAGTCCGGAGAAGTTTTGTTTGTTTGCTTCTGAACGGCAGACTCCCCTCCCCGTTTCCACATGCGGAGGCTCGATGGCTTGAAAAATATTTGGAAAGAAGGCTTGCGCGGGGGGGGGGGGGGAGAGAAAGAATCCGCCCCGCTTCTTTTTTCTCCTACTCTTCGTGCACCGTGGCGGGCCAAAAATGCAGAGAGGGGAGAAAGAGGGTGCGGGGAAACACAGACAATGGGAGAGGAAAAGGCCAAGGAAGGAGCCCCCCGCGGGAAGACGCTCCGAGCCCGGCCTGGGATGAAGAAAGAAGGGGGAGAAGGGGAAAGAAAGGAGGTGGGGAAGGGAAGAGAAAGAAGGGGGGAGGCTCGGCGTTTCCCTCCCCCTCCGCTGCCGTCGAGCCCTGGAAGCGGAAACAGCCAGCAGGGCCTCAAGGTTGGAGAAGTGGGGGGGAGAGAAGCAGGGAAAGAAAAAGGCCTGCTCGACGAGATGCAAAAAATAAGCTCCGAGGAGGAAAAAAAGAGGAAGGGAAAAAATGGTACCGGTCTGGACTTGTCCGCCTCAGGCGCTCCCTGGGCGGGCTAAGCGCGCTACGCGAGTCCCCGGCTTCGTTCCGGCCGACTAGGCCGCGCTGGCGCTCGAGACCGGAAGTTCTCACCTCCTCACGCCCCCCGCTTCCTGCCGAGGCCCAGCTTCCCCCTCGCTTCAAATACCGGTCGGCCGAGGCGGCCCCTTCCCCCACTCCTCCCCCCCCTCAGCCGCTTTGAAGGGAAAGGGGGGGGGGAAATCTCCTCAGGAAAAAGGGAAATACCAAGAGAGAAGGGGGGGGAAGGGGAGATGATTGACGGGGGGAGGGGCGGGGCCGGCGCTTAAAGGGCCCGCGCGCTATTTCACCCGGGGCGGCCGCACAACTTTACCTGAGTCTCCACCGCCGCCGCCGCCACCACACACACTGACAACTAAACCCAGCGCGGCCGCGACCGCCCCCTCCTGGACACGTGACGCTGGTGGAAGGGGGGGAGGAGGCCGAGAGGGGCTTCGGCGCGACCGCGTCACGTGAGAAGGGCGAGGCCACGCCCACCCCGCCGCGCCCCCTTCCGAACGCGCGAGCCGCCGAGAGAGGGGCACGTGATCCACGTGAGCGTTAGAGATACGAGATAATGAAAGGGACGGACATTTCCGGGTCCCATTCGAAAGACTAGGGATACGGGGTGGAGCGGGAGCTCGCCAGGGTGATTGCTTTTTTTGAGTATGGAGATTGATTCAGGTGGGGACAGGACTTTTTTTGGTAGCAGGGACTCCTTTGCATATTAGGCCACGCCCCCCTGCTGTAGCCAATCCTCGAGGAGCTTACAGTAGGCCCTGTACGAAGAGCCCTGTAAGCTCTGGGAGGATTGGCTACATCAGGGGGGTGCGGCCTAATATGCAAAGAAGCTCTTGCTTTAAAAAAAGCCCTGGGTGGGGAGCTGTGTTGGCCGGAAGCAGCAGAACAAATTTGGAGTGTAGTGGCACCTTTAAGACCAAGAAAGTTTTATTCAGGGTATAAGAAGTGTGCCTGCAACCCGTGTCCCCTCTAAGCTGAGTTATTGTGGGCCAGCTCACAAATTTTTAGCCTCCAGCTCCCACAATTTGGTCTTAGCTTAGGAAGGATGATAATCATTTATGCAGTCGCTCACAACTTTAATGGCAGGAGCTCGTAAAGCAGAATTTTTGCTCCCAAGATTCTGCGGCGTAGAGGGAACATTGCCCACAACCTCCTTCCCTCTCTATGAGTACCCGTCTTCAATTCTGACATGTTTATTGACTGCTGTTTTCCAACACAACAAATGGTATCTATAGCCAGCTTCAAGAGGGGACTGGATAAATCTCTGGAGCAGAAGTCCATCCGTGGCTACTAGCCACAGGTAGGGTTGCCAATCCCCAGGTGGGGGCAGGTGATCCCCTGGTTTGGAGGCCCTCCCCCCCCCCTGCTTCAGGGTCGTCAGAAAGTGGGGGAAGGGTAGGGAAATGTCTGCTGGGAACTTTGTTATTCCCTATGGAGATTTATTCCCATAGAAAATCATGGATAATTGATCCGCGGGTATCTGGGGCTCTTGGGGGAGCTGTTTTTTGGGGTAGAGGCACCAAATTATCAGTATAATATCTAGTGCCTCTCCCCAAAATACCCACCAAGTTTCAAAAAGATTGGACCAGGGGGTCCAATTCTGTGAGCCCCAAAAGAAGGTGCCCTATCCTTCATTATTTCCTATGGAAGGAAGGAATTGAAAAGGTGTGCCGTTCCTTTAAATGTGATGGCCAGAACTCCCTTTGGAGTTCAATGATGCTTGTCACAGCCTTGATCTTGGCTCCACCCCAATGTCTCCTGGCTCCACCCCCAAAGTCCCCAGATATTTCTTGAATTGGACTTGGCAACCCTAGCCACAGGGTATTGATGGAACTCTCTGAGGCAAGTGATGCTCTGTATTCTTGGTACTTGTGGGGGGGCAACTGTGTGAGGGCTTCTAGTGTCCTGGCCCCACTGCTGGACCTCCTGATCGCGCCTGGGTTTTTTGGCCACTGTGTGACACAGAGTGTTGGACTGGATGGGCCACTGGCCTGATCCAGCATGGCTTCTCTGATGTTCTTAAACCAAACTGGTTGTTCTTTCAGTTTGTTAATTGTACTATTTTGGCATAATAAAAACACCAGAGAAGCCATGTTGGATCAGGCCAATGGCCCATCCAGTCCAACACTCTGTGTCACACAATGGCCATAAGAACATAAGAGAAGCCATGTTGGATCAGGCCAATGGCCCATCCAGTCCAACACTCTGTGTCACACAGTGGCCATAAGAACATAAGAGAAGCCATGTTGGATCAGGCCAGTGGCCCATCCAGTCCAACACTCTGTGTCACACAGTGTCCAAAGAAAAAAAGGAGGTTCACAGGTGGGGCTAGAAGCCCTTCCACTTTGCCCCCACCCCCAAGACAAGATTCTGACTTGGTACTATTTTTATTATTATTTTATTTCTATTTGTATCCTGCCCTCCTTGCAAACAGGCTCAGGGTGGCTAACAACATAGTAACATGATAAAATACAATAATAATAATAATATTTAATTTGTATCCCGCCCTCCCCACCGAAGCAGGTTCAGGGCGACTCATATAGTATAACATAAAATACAAACATTACAATAATAAAAGCACACTGTTTACACAACATTTTACAATTCACTTATATATACTATTACATGAAACCCATCTAATTCAAACCATCAAATTCAGTTCCAGCAAATTAGTTTGGTGCTACAGTTTCAATGTTACTCATCTTACAATTTTTCGTGATGACAGTACAATAGATTCCACATTAAAAAAAAGCTAGCTGAAAGTGGGTAGTCTTGCCGGCCCTGTGGAACTGGGTAAGGCTCCGCAGGTCCCGCACCTCTTCTGGTAATTGGTTCCACCAGTGTGGAGCTGTGATCAAAAAGGCCCTTTCTCTTGCAGCTTTCAGTTTGGTCTCTTTCAGCCCAGGGATTGTCAATAGATTTTGCGAACCAGATCTCGGTACCCTCTGGGGAACATATGGGGAGAGATGGTCCCTAAGGTAGGCAGGTCCTCGGCCATATAGGGCTTTAAAGGTAATAACCAGCACCTTGTAACGAATCCGGTACACAATTGGCAGCCAGTGCAGTTCCTGCAGCCTCGGTTGTATGTACTCCCACTTAGGGAGCCCCAATAACAGTCTGGCTGCCGCATTCTGCACTAGAGCAGTTTCCAGGTTCGGCACAGGGGCAGCCCCATGTAGAGGGCATTACAGTAGTCTAACCTCGAGGTGACTGTTGCATGGATTACTGTTGCCAGATCGTCGCGCTCCAGGAAGGGGCCCAACTGCCTCGCCCGCCTAAGATGAAAAAAAGGAAAAAGTGGCTGCTATCTGGGCCTCCATTGACAAGGAAGGCTCCAGTAGCACCCCCAAGCTCTTGACCTTGCACGCCATTTCCAATGGTACAAAAGCTGGTAGGGGGATTTCCCTTCCCAAGCTGCCACGGCTCAGGCAAAGGACCTCTGCCTTCACTGGGTTCAACTTCAACCTACTCAGCTTGAGCCATCCTGCCACGGCTTGCAACGCCAGGTCCAGATTTTCTGGGACACAGCCAGGGCAGCCGTCCATCAGTAGATAGAGCTGGGTGTCATCAGCATATTGGTGACAACCCAGCCCATACCTCCGGGCAATCTGGGCAAGGGGGCGCACGTAGATGTTAAACAACATCGGGGAGAGCACCGCCCCCTGGGCACCCCACAATTAAGTGGATGCCTCTGGGATAGTTCTCCCCCAATCGCCACCCTTTGTCCCCGACCGTCAAGGAAAGAGGAAAGCCATCGCAAGGCCAGCCCCTGAATCCCCACGTCGGCGAGGCAGCGGGTCAGTAACTGGTGGTCGACCGTATCAAACGCAGCCAATAGGTCCAACTACATCAGCAGTGCCGAGCTGCCTCAATCCAGATGCCGCTGGAGGTCATCCACCAGGGCGACCAGCACTGTCTCCGTCCCATGACCCGGACGAAAGCCGGACTGGTGAGGATCTAGGACGGAAGCGTCAACCAGAAAACTCTGCAACTGTAATGCTACTGCCCTCTCAATAATTTTGCCCAAAAAGGGCAAATTTGAGACCGGCCGGTAAAGTGTCAATTCGGCCGGATCCGATGTAGCCTTTTTCAGGAGAGGGTGGACCGCAGTGTCTTTAAGAGGCGTTGGAAAAAGCCCCTCTGAGAGGGATCTATTTACAATGTTCCGTATAGGACACCTAAGCACCCTCTGGCAAGGTTTAATTCGCCAGGAGGGGCACGGGTCCAGATCACAAGCTGTTGGGCGTACAGCAGAGAGGATTCTGTCGACTTCCTCCAAGCTGACTGCGTCAAAGCAATCCAGAACTGGACCAGAAGACAGGCACAGGGCCTCGAGTTCACACACTGTATCCAATGTGGCGGGGAGGTCGTGGCAGAGCGACGAGATCTTATCTGCCAAAAATTTCGCAAAAGCCTCACAGCCTATCTCTAATTCCCTGCCTTGCAGCAGTGTTGTAAGATTCCGAACTGTCCTAAACAATTGCGCAGGGCATGAATTTGCAGACACAATCTTGGCCGCAAGGTAAGTCTTTGTGGCTTTGACTGCCATCTCATAGGACCTCATAAACTCTCTATAAGATGTTCTAGTCATTTCATCTCGAGTACACCCCCATTTCCTCTCTAACCGTCTGAGCCCTCGTTTCAGTAGTCGCAACTCCGGGGTGTACCACGGGGCCAGCTTAATGCAAGGGCGTCGAAGTGCGATCTCATCAATGACTCTGGAGAGTAGGGTTGCCAAGTCCAATTCAAGAAATATCTGGGGACTTTGGGGGTGGAGCCAGGAGACATTGGGGGTGGAGCCAGGAGACATTGGGGGCAGAGCCAGCAGCAAGCGTGTGACAAGCATAATTGAACTCCAAGGGAGTTCAGGCCATCACATTTAAAGGGACAGCACACCTTTTTAAATGTCTCCTTCCTTAGAAAATAATTAGGGGCACCTTCATTTGGGGCGCACAGAATTGGACCCCCTGGTCCAATCATTTTGAAACTTGGAAGGTATTTTGGGGAGAGGCACTAGATGCTATGCTGAAAATTTGGTGCCTCTACTTCAAAAAACAGCCCCCCCATAGCCCCCCATACTCACGAATCAATTCCCCATCATTCCCTATGGGAATCGTTCATGGAGGTGCATAATAGCTGTGGGGGCGGGGCTTCCCCCGCCGGCCAGCTGACTGGGGGAGGGGGGAAGCCTGTAAAACCGGGGGATCCCCCGCTGGGACCTGGGGATTGGGAAGCCTACTGGAGAGCTGGCCATGCCAGGACTCAACCAGATCATCAAGAGAATCACCAGGGGTCCCGTAGAGCCATTTGGAACCGCTCAGGGTCCATCAGACTCCGCGGGCGAGCCAAAATTAGCTCGCCGCCCAAACAGGCTTGGAGTGGTACATCTACACGAGCCTTGAGGGCAAAGTGGTCCGACCATGGCACCGCCTCCGCAGTAATATCGTCCACCCAAACCCAGGCCGCAAAGATCAAATCTAACATGTGCCCCGCCTGGTGAGTGGGCGATGTAACAAATTGGGAGAGTCCCAGTGTCCCCATGGATGACACTAGGTCCATCGCCTGACTGGAGGCCACATTGTCAGCGTGGACATTGACGTCACCCAGGATCACAAGCCTTGGGCACTCCAATGCCCAGCCTGCTAAGGCCTCGATCAGGGATGGTGAGGTGCTGGCTGGCGCGTTAGGTGGACAGTACACCAGCCAAATCGCCAACCCCTCCCCAGCGTCCCACACCAGACCAGCGCATTCAATACCGTTGCTTTCTGGGGACGGGAGAGCCCTAAAGGAATAAGTCTCTCGTATGAATACAGCCACCCCTCTCCCCCGCCTGCTAGTCCGTGATTGGTGAAAGACTGAGTAACCCGGGGGAACCGTTTGGGAGGGCCACGACGTCTCCCTCTCGCACCCAGGTCTCAGTCACGCAAATGTTATATTAATATAAAAAATTAAGCGAATATTAAAACCAGATACATAAAATTAATTTACTTGGTGCTGATATATAATGTATAAAATAAATAAATAGACAGGTGGGCAGCGTCCCATAGTTCTTCATGCTTTCTCGTTTTTTGCATGCTTAATCACTGCCCACCCACCAGATATATGTAACACTGCTCACTGTACCCCCATTTCATTGTTCCTTGGAGTGTGCCTGCACACAAAAGCTTACATTCTGAATCAGGGGTCATTTTGTAGAAGAAATAGGTGGTGGAGCTCATTAGCATAACTCATTAGAATATGTTGCCGCCCCCAGCCAAAAGCGACCCAACGCAAGAAAGGAGAGCCCCAGGAGAGCAAGGTCTGCTTGGGCTAGCTAGAGTTCCAGCCAGCCCAAGCAGGCTTCACTCGCCTGGGGCTCTCCTGGGTCGCCCCACCCGTCGAAAGGCCAGAAAGCCACCCGCCACCCAAAACCACATCAAAAGTGGAGAAACGGTGGCACAGGCTTCTCCAGGGGATAATGAAGGCCGCTGGGGGTGAGGCAAAGCCCCTGATGGCTGGCTGCTCGCTCTCCTAATCCAGGGATTGTTATGCAGCTGCACCTACTATTCAATGGACAAGGTAGGTGGGAAGGAAGAGGGAGAACCCTCAAAAAGGTTCAGGAGCTGTGCTTCTGTGAGCTCCTGCTGAATCTGAGACTTGTTCTGAATAATAAAACTTGGTTGGTCTTAAAGTGCTGGACTCCCAACTTTGTCTTTTGTTTGTTTGAGAACAGATGCTTGTTCATAAATTAAAGAGACTGATTTAGAAAAAGACATACAGAGTAATAAAAATTATAAGTGATAAATTAATTTAGGCCATGTGCAGTGTTAAGACTAGACCTGGAAGGCATACAGAGACATCAGTAGATATAGACTCGGGTGGCGCCGGTCTGAAGCAGCGGAACAAAGGTTGAGTTTTAGAACAAAGCAGGAGTCAAGTGGCACCTTTGAGACCAACAAAGTTTTATTCAGAATGTAGACTTTCGTGTGCCAGAAGCACACTTCATCTGACAATAGGATGGAATGGCAAGCAGTCCTAAATACAGAGAAAGTGGGCAGTGAGTTAGTATGTAGTCATGGAAATGTTTTTTAGCAGATTAAAAGAATCACAGGTTGGGGTCTGTTAGTTTATGTTAACTGGGCTGAAACAACGACGAATGGTAATATAAAGCAGACTGATGTCCATGTACTAAACCCATTATTATTTTGTTCGCGGTATAAGCTTTCGTGTGCATGCACGGGGAGGGCGGGATATAAATCTAATAAAAACAAAGTCACTACATGTGCATAAAACTTTGCCTGCGAGCACACACACTAAGTAATGCACTTTCAGTGCACTTCCCAACTGGATTTTGCCGGTTCATACAGTAAAATCCACTTGGAAAGTGGGCTGAAAATGCATTATTCACTTAGTGCGCTCGCCGCCTTTGTTGGTCTTAGAGTTGCCGCCGGACTCAAAACTTCGATCCGTTTCTATGAGCAGCGCCGTGGTCAAGCCGGAGTTTATTTTTACTTTCCTCCCTGGAGCGCCCCGGACACGTTCGATCGGATACCGGAAGTCATCCTAAAAACCGCACAAACTGCGGCTCGGCCAACCTGCAGTCATGTGACCGCGCCCCGCCAGGCTCGCGATCACATGGCGCCGCCTCCCCCCCCCCGTTTCCGGCTTCTCCTCCTTTTTCCTCTTTCGCTTCCGGTGGCCTGACGCGCTCCGCCTCCACGTGACGAGGGCGCAGGCCGGCTTCGGGGGGCCGCCATGTTGTGTGGCCCTCTGGGCGGCTGGGCCAGCAGGCGCCGGGGATGGCGGCGTCCGAAAGCAAGTGGCTCTCTGGGGTGAACGTGGTGCTGGTCATGGCCTACGGGAGCCTGGTGAGGACACGCGGGGGGCGGAAGGGCCTGCCTGGGGGCGCGGCGGGCGGGAGCGGAGTAGGGAGACCCTCGGGGTCTTCGCCCCAGCTTTGCCCAGCCGCGGGTGGGCGTGGGGCCGCAGTGGTCCCGCGGGTGGCGCGTTGGGACGCTCCAAAGAAGGAGGTTGCTAGGGAGACGGCGCCCACCTTCTCTCCCTTCTATTTATTCGGGAGCATTCTTCATGACCCTGCTGCAGTAGGGCTTCGGTTCACACCTCCGCGTACACACGTGGGGACGGTGCATGCATGCATTCACACGTGTGCGGGCACGGCTTTGCACTCGCGCAGGCGTGCAGGCGTGTGAGAGCCGGTTTGGTGTAGTTCTCTGGGAGAAACGGGTTTGATCCCCCACTCCTCCACTTGCACCTGCTGGAATGGCCTCGGGTCAGCCGTAGCTCTCGCAGGAGTTGTCCTTCAAAGGGCAGCTTCTGGGAGAGCTCTCTCAGGCCCACCCACCTCACAGGGTGTCTGTTGTGGGGGAGGAAAGTAAAGGAGATTGTAAGACACTCTGAGAGTCTGTCCTTGAAAGGGCAGCTTCTGGGAGAGCTCCCTCAGCCCCACCCACCTCACAGGGTGTCTGTTGCGGGGGAGGAAGGGAAAGGAGATTCTAAGCCACTCTGAGGCTCTGATTCAGAAAGAAAGGCGGGGTATAAATCTGCAGTCATCTTCTTCTACTCCCCTCCGCGTTTCAGATTTGTGTGATCAGTGTCCTACCGGGTTGCATACGGGAAGGCCAGGGCCATCGCCAGGATTTCATGTATGGTGGAGCCCACGGTGGGATTTGTTGGTTGGAGGGGCTGGGGAGCCACCCAGTTTGGCATCCCAGGGCTCTCGGAACTGTAAGCTGTCTTGAGTTCCACAAGCTAACTCTCCTTTGCCTGGGCAGTCATAGCAACTCTGGACCCCCAACCCTCTTCTTATGTGCCCCTCTCTTGACTCTCACCCTCCCCCCTTCTCTTTGCTCTGCAAGGTGTGTTAGGGAAGGGGAGAGAAAAAAGACCTGCAGCAATGCTATTCCTTGCTCAGAGTGGTGGTGAGCAAAGGGGGCAGATTGGGGACCCTCCAGTGAAAGGGCCATATAGTTGGAGGGGGGGGCGTTGTAAGGATGGGCCTGGCCCCTCCCAGGCCCCACTGTAGCTACGGATCTGGGAAGGGTTCATCTTATGGTTTGCACTGTGTAGTCCGCATTGAGTCTCAGTGAGAAAGAGGGGCTGTAAATAGTAGCACGAATAGAGAGTTTGCTGAAGCCCTGCAGCAGAGTGAGCCCTGCCTCGGGCTTGATGGAAGACCCCCAAGGAAGTCTGGGGGTTGCAGTGGCAAACCATCTCTGAAGATGGAGTCAAGTTGATGATGATATTGGATTTATATCCTGCCCTATGCTCTGAATCTCAGAGTGGTCACAATCTCCCTTTATCTTCCTCCCCCACAACAGACACCCTGTGAGGTGGGTGGGGCTGAGAGGGCTCTCAGCAGCTGCCCTTTCAAGGACAACTCCTACGAGAGCTATGACTGACCAAAGGCCGTCCCATAGCTGCAAGTGGAGGAGTGGAGAACCAAACCCGATTCTCCCAGATAAGAGTCCACACACTTCACCACTATGCCAAACTGGCTTTAAGACCTACAAAGTTTTATTCAGAATGTAAGTTTTCATGTGCTCTAAGCACACTTAATCAGACAAGGAATCAGGTGCAGTGAGCAGAGAGCTACATATTGTTGGTAGGCAGTAGTTTAGACTACAAAATGGTACAACTTTAAGATCCAATGACAGAATAGTAAAATTAAAAAACTGAGCAAACCTTTGATCTGGGTAGCATGAGCGTGAGAAACCAATAATACAGTAACATGTCAAATTGTGAGAATTGTTAATCACTCTATTGTTATATACCTAGGCCAAAATGAGGGCATTTCTTAAGATCTCTTCCCCTGAAAATCCTACAGGGTTGCTGTAAATTAGTAGTGCCTTGGTGGGACTTTTCCCCACCTGTCCTGATTTGAATGGCTTAGAAACCGGGGCTTTTTTTGTAGCAGGAACTCCTCTGCATATTAGGCCACACACCCCTGCTGTAGACAATCCTCCTGGAGCTTACAGAAGGCCCTGTACTAAGAGCCCTCTAAGCTCTTGGAGGATTGGCTACATCAGGGGGTGTGGCCTGATATGCAAAGAAGTTCCTGCTACAAAGAAAGCTCTTGGTAGGATGATTTGTCACATCCCAAAAGCTAAGCCATCTATGAGGATCTCTTGCCTTAAATATTCTATGAGGTTGCCATAACATCATCAGCTGCAAATTGATGGTACTTTCTGCCATCGACACACACATGTCTACGTTCGTAGATATATCTGCGCATTTATGTTCTGTGTTGTCATAGTCATGTGTGTATGGATACGTGTGTACTTTCCCCCCATGTTTGTGTGTGGTTGTAGATGTATCGGTATTACACTCCGTGTGTGTGTTACTGATCTTTTAAGTGTCAGATCCTGCAAACTCACTTTCATTAGGTTAGACTGGGGTGGTCAAACTGCAGCTTGGGAGCCACATGTGGCTCTTTCACACACATTGTGTGACTCTTGAAGCTCCCTCAGCCCCAATGCTGGCTTGGGGAATGCATTTAAAGTTGCTTTCTTTCCACTTTTCCCTCCCTCATCTATTTCCCTCCCAGTTTGGTGTAGTTTGGTGTAGTGGTTAAGTGTGTGGACTCTTATCTGGGAGAACCGGGTTTGATTCCCCACTCCTCCACTTGCACCTGCTGGAATGGCCTTGGGTCAGCCATAGCTCTGGCAGAGGTTGTCCTTGAAAGGGCAGCTGCTGTGAGAGCCCTCTCCAGCCCCACCCACCTCACAGGGTGTCTGTTGGGGGGGGGGAGGTAAAGGAGATTGTGAGCCGCTCTGAGACTCTTTGGAGTGGAGGGCGGGATATAAATCCAATATCTTCATCTACCTCACAGGGTGTCTGTTGTGGGGGAGGAAGGTAAAGGAGATTGTGAGCCGCTCTGAGACTCTTCGGAGTGGAGGGCGGGATATAAATCCAATATCTTCATTTACCTCACAGGGTGTCTGTTGTGGGGGAGGAAGGGAAAGGAGATTGTGAGCCGCTCTCAGACTCTTTGGAGTGGAGGGCGGGATATAAATCCAATATCTTCATCTACCTCACAGGGTGTCTGTTGTGGGGGAGGAAGGGAAAGGAGATTGTGAGCCGCTCTGAGACTCTTCGGAGTGGAGGGCGGGATATAAATCCAATATCTTCATCTACCTCACAGGGTGTCTGTTGTGGGGGAGGAAGGGAAAGGAGATTGTGAGCCGCTCTCAGACTCTTTGGAGTGGAGGGCGGGATATAAATCCAATATCATCTTCATCATCATCTTCCTCTCTCCTACATCCAACTTTCATGCCTTGCAGCTCTCAGACATCAGACATTTATTCTATGCAGCTATTACGTTAAACAATTTTGGCCACCACTGGGTTAGACTAAGATGGGTAGCCATGTTTGTCTGTAGCAGTTAAAAAGAGCAAGAGTCCAGTAGCACCTTAAAGACTAACAAAACTTGTGGCAGGGGAGGAGTTTCATGAGTGAGCAGTGACTCACAAAAGCTTCTATCCTGCCACAACTTTTGCTAGTGTTTAAGGTGCTTAGGAGCCCCGTGGTGCAGAGTGGTCAGCTGCAGTCCAAGCTCACTTATGACCTGAGTTCGATCCCGGTGGAAGCTGGGTTCAGGTAGACAGCTCAAGGTTGACTCATCCTTCCGAGGTCGGTCAAATGAGTACCCAGCTTGCTGGGGGGAAAGTGTAGATGACTGGGGAAGGCAATGGCAAACCACCCTGTGAAAATGTCATGATGCGACGTCACCTCAGAGTCGGAAACGACTGTTTCTTGACTACCTTTACCTTTTTACAGGTGTAGCATTGGGCAGCATCCAAGTACCTTGATGGAGTTTCCTTCCATAACTTTGCCTGGAATCGGCCTGCCCAAGCCCTTCCCCTAAACACTTGCCTCAGAACCACCTTCCCCTCTGTCCAAGGATTTTATTTTTGTTTTGTTTTCAAACTAAGGCCTATGTGTCTGCTTATCCGTAGCTGTGGGTAAGAGCCGCTGGAGTGAGAGCCAGTGTGGTGTCGTAGTTAAGAGCGGAGGGCTCTAATCTGGAGAAGTGGGCTTCCTTCCCTGCTCTTCCATGTGAAACCTGGTGCTTCTTGTGGGGAGAGGTTGGGAAGCCGCTTTGAGACTCCTTAAGATAGAGGAAAGCAGGACACCCGCCAGGTGTTTTTAGGAAGTGAGCCAGGTACTGGTTTCGCCCAGCAAGCAAGGCTTTGGATTGACTATTGGAGATGTGAATGGATATATTTTAAAGCAGGGGTGTCAAACATGCGGCCCAGGGGCTGAATCAGGCCCTTGGAGGGCTCCTATCAGGCCCCTGAGCAACTGGCTGTCATCTGCTTCCGTCTCCCTCTCTCTTGCTTCCTTCTGCATCACAGCTTGCTTTGCCAGGCTTGCTCAATCGCACAGGAGCTACAGAGCAAAACCTCTATTTTTTCCATTAGTTGAGGCTCCTCCCCCTCCCGGTTCCCTGTGGAGGGACGGAAAGAGCCAGAGCTTCCTTTGCTCAGTTCCCTGGATCCCATGGGAGAGATACAAAGAAAGCACCTTTAAGACCAACAAGTGCTAATGTTTTAAGCATTATTTTAAGGGGATTTTTTTAGCCGTGTCTGTGTCCTTTAAAAAGTGTATATATCTGCTACCTAATCTTAAATAGGTACACACATGGCCTGGCCCGACACGGCCTAGCCCGGCCCAACAAGGTGTCATTTATGTCAGATCCTGCCCTCATAACACCTCTTACTTTAAAACATTGCTTTGGCAGCAGTTATTTTATTTATTTAATCCGATTTATATCCCGCTCTCCTCTGACGGGCTCAGGCCAGCTAACAACAAACATAAACAACATTTTAAAAAACCCCAACAACATAAAATATCACCGCAACATAAGGATTTGCACTAAAGTTAAGCTGTGGCAACCATTTTTGTGGCTGGCTCCACCTCTTGCGGCAGCCATTTTGTTGCTGCCACCTCAGAAGGATTCAAAATGTGCCCGCAGTCTCAAAAAGGTTGGGGACTCCGGCATAGGACGTCAAATGAACCAACGCGTCTTCAAAACTGAGGGCAATAATGTAATCCTAAAGTGAAAGGTAAAGGTAGTCCCCTGTGCAAGCACCAGTCGTTTCCAACTCTGGGGCGACGTCGCATCATGACATTTTCTCGGCAGGCTTTTTACAGGGTGGTTTGTCATTGCCTTTCCCAGTCATCTACACTTATAAAGTACGGGTGGCCAAACCATGACTCTGGAGCCATACGTTGCTCTTTCACACTTATTGTGCAGCTCTTGAAGCCCCCACCACCCTATCGGATGAGTTGCAAAATGCATTTCTCTCTTTAAATCGCTTCTCCAAGCCAGGCAAACCAGGCAGCTTGGAGAGTACGTTTAAAGTTAAAGTTGCCTTCCTTCCTTCTTGCAGCTCTCAAACATCTGCCATTCGTGCCTTGCTTCTCTCAAACATCTGACATTTATCGTGTGGCCCTGATGTTAAATAAATTTGGCCACGCTTGTCATAAAATACACGCTACCCCATAAGCAGTGAGATAGGACTAGAGATACCAAACGGAACGACAACGTGAACGGCACTGTTTTGGCCAGCATAGCGTGAACGATGTGGAAGGTGAGATTACAAAGCTGCAAAGCAATGCAGTAGCCATTCCCATACGAAGAATCTCTTCGGGAACATTCCATCCCAGTACAGTCATAATCAGGGGTGGAACTCTCGCAGGAGCTCCTGTGCATATTAGGCCACACCCCTTGATGTAGCCAATCCTCCCAAGAATTTACAAGGCTTTTTTTTTTTGTAAGCTCTTGGAGGATTGGCTACATCAGGGGTGCGTGGCCTAATATGCAAAAGAAGTCCTCCTAGGATTCCACCCTGTTCATAATTCCATTGCCAGGATTTCCCCCCTGGATGTTTCCGTTTTGCACATTTTTACAAAATGATAGTGTAAGTGCCTTCTTGAACTGCTCAAGCATGCCTTTCCACAAGGTAGGAGCCGCTATGGAGAATGAGTCTCAGTCTTACCAGTTGGCATGGAGGAACCTTCAGAATGTTCTGTTCAGATGACGGTGCCATGGCATAGTACAGGGGTAGCCAAACTGTGGCTCTTTCACACACACATTTTGTGGCTCTCGAAGTCCCCACTGCCCCATTGGTCCCCTTAGGGAAGACATTTGTCTCTTTAAATCACTTCTCCAAGCCAGCCAGAGTCTTGGTGAATGCGTTTAAAGTTAAAAGTTGATTTCTTTCCGCCTTGCCCTCCCTCCCTCCCTCCCTTCCTTCCTTCCTTCCTTCCTTCCTCCCTCCCTCCCTCCCTCAGGCATGCCTTTCCACAAGGTAGGAGCCCCTCCCTCCCTTCCTTCCTTCCTTCCTCCCCTCCCTCCATTTGCTTTCTTTCCACTTTTCTTTCCACCTACCTACCTTCCTTCTTCCCTCCTGTCTCGCGGCTCTCAAACATCTGACATTTATTCGATGTGGCTCTTAACATTAAGCAAGCTCTTAACATTAAGCAACCCTGGCATAGTTGGAGAGGTGGTCCCGCCAGTACGTTGGTCTTAGCCATGAGGGTTTTGTGGGTGATAATGAGTACTTAGAATTGAGCCTGGTAACGGATCACTAGCCAGTGGAGCAACTGCAAGGTGGGTGTGGCATGCATTTTCCGTTCGGCACCCGCTAGTAATCTGGCTGCAGCATTCTATATCAACCAGAGTTTCCAGTTTGACTTCAAGGGCAGACCCATGTAGTGTGCATTACAGTAGTCCAGCCTATAAAGGTACCCATGACACAGATCCACATGGCCAAATGGGCGGACTCATCCATTTTGTGTTTCCCAGCGTAAGAGCACTCTCTGTCTCTCCTCTGCATCCTCCACATCTCGTTAGTGTCCTCCTTGAACCAGGCACATTTGCCAAGTAGCAAACAAACAAATTGCATTCTCCATAAAGCACTGCTTTAAGTTTTCAGCCCTTAAGAAATGATAGAGACAGCCCCAAACGGCATTGGACTTCTTTGTCGCAGCCTCACTTGGTTGGCTCATGCACTTCGCTATGTGCATAAGCAGTGCTGGGGTTTCCACCAGTGTCCCCTCTAAGCTGATTTAGTGTGAGCCAGCTCACAGGTTTTTTAGCCTCCGGCTCACGCATTTCTGTCTCAGCTCAGGAAGGATGGTCCCAGCGCGAGCTAATTGAGGCAGCGGCTCGCAACTTGAATGCCAGTCGCTCACCAAGTAGAATTCTTGCTCACGGGACTCCACAGCTTAGAGGGAACATTGGTTCACACTACGCTAAATCATGTGTTTTGCCGCTAGGTTTTTATTGTGTGAAAATAGCAAAAATCCAGTTGCAGAACACATTTAGCGTAGTGTGAACACACCCAGTGTTTTTACGTTTGGAGCGGCGGGGTGGGGGGGGACACAGGATCTGGAAGGTGATTTCAGCTTCTGCATAAATTAACCTTGCTTTTCCTGGCTTCCTTTTCCAGGTCTTTGTGCTGCTTTTCATCTTTGTAAAGAGGCAGATCATGCGCTTTGCGATGAAGTCCCGCCGTGGCCCCCACGTCCCAGTCGGGCAGCACGCATCCAAGGTTCGTCTGCAAGCCACGTTTGGGAGATAAAAGGAAGTACTTCTTCACCCAAAGGGTGATTAACATGTGGAATTCACTGCAACAGGAGGTGGTGGCGGCCACAAGCATGGCCAGCTTCAAGAGGGGTTTAGATAAATATATGGAGCAGATGTCCATCAGTGGCTATTAGCCACTGTGTGTGTGTGTGTATATATATATAAAAAATTTTTGGCCACTGTGTGACACAGAGTGTTGGACTGGATGGGCCATTGGCCTGATCCAACATGGCTTATGTTCTTATGATTGGTCACTCCAGAGAAGGCAAGAGGGTCAGAGAGCCTTGGGCAGGGGTGGAATTCTAACAGGGGCTCCTTTGCATATTAGGCCACAGACCCCTGATGTAGCCAATCCTCCCAAGAGCTTGCCAAAAAGAGCCTTGTACGCTCTTGGAGGATTGGCTGTGTCAGAGGTGTGTGGCCTAATATGCAAAGGAGCTCCTGCTAGAATTCCACCCCTGGCCTTGGAGGAGGTTAAAAACAGGGTTACAGCAGTGAGATTTGGCGAGAGCCAGTGGCTTCAGTGGAAAAATGAGGACTCGAACCTGGGTTTCCGGGATCCTAACCTGACTCTCCGACTACTACCACACCTGTGCTCTGGGAAAACGTCTCTGTCTTTTGTTGGGGAATTTTCTCTTTGTATATGTCATAAACACTTTCTCTTACCCTAGTTCCCCAAACAGCCTGATGCTCTCAGGATTTAATATATGAGACCCAGAAACTTTTTCAGAACAACGGAAAAGCTTTATTGTTCTCCAGTTATCTCTCAAGACAGCGCAGTCTGGCTATATTTTACTCAAGAGCCAGTTTGGTGTAGCGGTTAAGTGTGCGGACTCTTATCTGGGAGAGCTGGGTTCGATTCCCCACTCCTCCACTTGCACCTGCTAGCATGGCTTTGGGTCAGCCAGAGCTCTTGCAGGAGTTGTCCTTGAAAGGGCAGCTACTGTGAGAGTCCTCTCCAGCCCCACCCACCTCACAGGGTGTCTGTTGTGGGGGAGGAAGGTAAAGGAGATTGTGAGCCGCTCTGAGACTCTTCAGAGTGGAGGGCGGGATATAAATCCAATATCATCTTCTTCAATTTATATCCTGGGCTCCCTGTCGAGGCGGGCTCAGGGTGGCTCACGTGGTTTTATTGTATATAAATATACAATAAAACGTTAAAAACAATTTAAAACATAGAAATGGACATTTCAGATGCTATGATCTTGTGGGTTGTCTTGCTGTTCCAGCTGGGTGTTCTCCGTAAAGCAGATCTTAATGGTCCAGATGTTCTGTATGGAGCAGATTGCAAGAGGTGGTCCAGATGTTTTTTGGAGACTGTAGTAGCCAGTGATTCAATTTGCAAATGCCTGGTGGAAGAGTGTCGTCTTACAGGCCCTGCGGAACTGTGCAAGCTCTTGCAGGGCCCTGACCTCCTCCGGGAGCTCATTCCACCAGTGTGGAGCTGCTACAGAAAAGGCCCTAGCTCTAGTTGTCATAAGCCTGGCCTCTTTAGGGCCGAGGATTGAAAGCAGGTTTTTTGACCCAGACCAAAGTGCTCTCCGGGGAACATGGGAAATGCGGTCCCTAAAGTATGCAGGCCATATAGGGCTTTGAAGGTAAGAACCAGCACCTTGAAACGAATCCGGTATGCAATGGGCAACCAGTGCAGTGCTTTCAGCACCGATTGAATGTGCTCCCGTAGGGAAGACCTGTTAACAACCTGGCTGCGGCATTCTGCACTAGTTGGAGCTTCCGGGTTTGAGACAAGGGCAGCCTCATTATAGAGGGCATTGCAGCAATCCAATCTTGTGACCGTGGCGTGGATCATTGTCGCTAAGTTGTTGCGTTCGAGGTAGGGGACCGACTGCCTTACTAGCCGAAGATGATAAAAGGCTGATTTGGCGGTGGCTGCCACCTGGGCCTCCATAGTTAAAGAGGGGTCCAGGAGCACCCCTAAGCTTTTAACCTTGGGCGCAGATGTAAGTAGCGCCCCATCAAAGGCCAGTAATAAGACCTCGGATCTTGGACCACCACGACTTAGGTAAAGGACCTCCATCTATCGTATTTTTCGGACTATAAGACGCACTTCCCCCCCCCCCCCCCAAAAAAAAGTGGGAGGAAAAGTGTGTGCATCTTATAGTCCGAAGGTACGTACCTTCGGGGGGGGGGGGGCCGATCTGCTGCCTCTTCCTCCGATCCGGCGCTTCCCCGCGCCTGCCTGCCTGGCTCCATCTTCTTCAGGCAAGCGCTGGGATCGCTCTACTTGGCCCCAGCGCTTTGCAAGTGCCAGCTGCGGAGGGGGCAGCGTGCTTCCTACTTGCCTGTGTGCCTGCCTTCAGCTGTGATGTTTAAAGCAAGCGCTGGGATCGGAGGGGGGAGGGAGCGATCCCAGCGCTTGCTTTAAACATCACAGCTGAAGGCAGGCACACAGGAAAGCAGGAAGCACGCTGCCCCCTCTGCAGCCGGCGCTTGCAAAGCGCTGGGGCCACGTGGAGTGATCCCAGTGCTTGCCTGAAGAAGATGGAGCCAGGCAAGCAGGCGTGGGGGAGGCGCCGGATCGGAGGAAGAGGCAGCGGATCGCCCCCCAGGAGGAAGGTGCGTCCTATCCTCCGGAGCGCCTTATGGTGCGAAAAATACGGTATATAGAAAAGCAAAACAGTTAGATAGCATACTCGCATCATACTCTTTGTTAGGCACTTATGCATTCTCATGCAATTAAACTCCAGTTTTAGTAATTAGGCTTACACACTCTTATTTCTTTAGATGGCAAACCTCATACAATTTTATATCTGCAAGATGTCTAAATGTGCTTAAGCATAGCAGTTACGATTCTATATTCTCAGTCTTTGTCAGAAATCTCTAAATGCTATTAACTTAATCTTTTGTTAAATATATTTAACCCAAATAGCATATTCTTTGGCAAACCTGCCCAGAGCTCTCTGATACAGGTGTCAAGCTGGTGGGAAATTTCTAAGGCTTGTATAGATTCTGCCATGAGAACTTATCGCCGAGCTGGTGGGAAATTTCTAAGGCTTATATAGATTCTACCATGAGAACTTATCGCTTATCTCTGATTCTGTCTCTCTTCCCAGGTCGATCTGACAGTTTTCTCACCAGCTGCAAATGCAGATGCTCACTGATACTGGCTAATGCCCATCTTTCTCTGAATCTCAGATACTGTCCGATGAGAACTTTCTCTCTCATCTGATTCTTCCCACTTCGGTCAGAGAAGCATCTTTCCTTGCCAAAATACCATTTTTCCCCTCTCTCCTGAAAAAACCTCTCTCTCTCTCTCTCTCTGACCTTGATTCTATCCTAAATCTACAAGCTTATAGACATCAAGTAATTTTCAAGTGTTTCAAAGAGTGTAAAATGATTTAAATCTCTCATGGGTTGTTTTCATAAAGGGGCCAGTCAGAATTTTTCTCCACAATATCTTTTAAGTTGCCAGTGGACTCCAGTTCAGTCCTACCCAACCCCAGCTCTCATCAGCTCATGTGTTCTGTTTGCTCTCCTTTCTCCCCAGAGCTTGAAAGAAGAGACCGACATCCGGCTGTCCAGGGTCCAGGACATCAAATATGAGCCCCAGCTCTTGTCCCAAGATGACATCCGGCTGCATCAGCTGGAGACTCCCCAGATTCCATGTACTGCATTTCACATCCTTCAGCTGCCGGGGTTGCGGTTGGGGCGGGTGGGGAATTCCCACTGCTTTCCCCCGTAGCCTGAGAGCCAGTTTGGTGTAGTGGTTAAGTGTGCGGACTCTTACCTGGGAGAACCAGGTTTGATACCCCACTCCTCCACTTGCACTTGCTGGAATGGCCTTGTGTCAGCCATTGCTGTGGCAGGGGTTGTTCTTAAAAGGGCAGCTGCTGGGAGAGCCAGTTTGTTGTAGTGGTTAAGTGCGCGGACTCTTATCTGGGAGAACCGGGTTTGATTCCCCACTCCTCCACTTGCACCTGCTGCAATGGCCTTGGGTCAGCCATAGCTCTGGCAGAGGTTGTCCTTGAAAGGGCAGCTGCTGTGAGAGCCCTCTCCAGCCCCACCCACCTCACAGGGTGTCTGTTGTGGGGGGAGGAGATATAGGAGATTGTAAGCCGCTCTGAGTCTCTGATTCAGAGAGAAGGGCGGGGTATAAATCTGCAGTCATCTTCTGTGTAGTACGTTGCCCTGACTCGAGCCTCTGTGTTTCCTTGCAGTTTGCTATTCCTACCTGTACAGGATGAAGGCCCTGGATGCTCTCCGAGAGTCAGGTAAATGGGAGGGGGCGGGAACCATGTCACAATCGGGCCACCCGCAGCCAACGGGAGTTGAGGCCAGAAAGGCCTCCGCAGAAATGAAAAGCAAAAGGACTGCTGACTGAATGAATTGGCTATATGAACCTAAGAGAAGCCATGTTGGATCAGGCCAGTGGCCCATCCAGTCCAACACTGTCTCACACAGTGGCCATAAGAACATAAGAGAAGCCATGTTGGATCAGGCCAATGGCCCATCCAGTCCAAGACTCTATGTTGAACACATTGCTGAGATTGGGTCCCATCACCAGCCTGTTGGGCTTGAAAAATTGCCCCTCGAAGCGCATCATTTCTCATCCGGAGAACACGTCGTTTTCAAGATTCTTCATAGTCCCCTCTTTCAGAAGCGCACATCTCGTTGGACATTAGAAATTACCGGACAACAGAAATTATTAGAGTGAGACTTATTGAAAGTTGGGACTGTTATCTTATTGTTCTGTTATAATATTATTTTGGTTCTGACCACAAGCCGAAGCACGAAAGAAAAACAAAACCGTGCACAACCGATAGTAACAAATAGGCTGGAATTTTTCCAACTACGAATAGACTTTATTGGGAACCTGGAAGTGCCACTGCTTTGATTAAACATCAGTATTATGTTATAGTGTGCATGGTGTGTATGAGGACTGTGTAGAGGTGTGAGTGTGTTTATTGCCCAGCAGCCAATGCACAGCAGCCAAGAAGGTCAGAGCGCCTGCTCCGGCTGCAACGCCACTGAGGATGTTCTCCGCAGGTGAGAACGAAACGTCTGGAAGGAAAACTTTCTCCAGTAGAACATGGCACTTGAGCCCGAAAGATTCTACAAACCCTAATGTGTTTATTGAATTTGACCATATTGTGAATGCAAGCCTATTTGTTACTATTGGTTGTGCACAGTTTTGTTTTTCTTTTGTGCTTGCGCCGTGCGTTCCTTTCTTTGCTTACACAAGCCAAAGAAGACGGAGATTGGACTTTTGCACAAAATAAATTTATAACTTGCATTTTTATGAGTTCTAGGAAGAGCCCGCAGGGGGAAAAAAAATCCTGTTTTAATCCTGAAATAACAATATAAGAATAACAAAATGGTCGCCTTTTGATCCATGCGAATCCTAAAATAACAACAAAATATTATTAATGGTTATCCGCAATTATAAAAATCTATTAAAATCTACAGATTTTTCCCGTGGGCTTTTTCCCAGTTACTGTTTTTAAGATACATGAGTGACATCTAGTTGTCCCAGTCAGCGCTTCTTTTGGCTTTTCATTTCTGTGCCTCCATGCTGGCTCCCTGCCCCCCTTTCTTTCCTTGCTGGAAAGGCTTCCATGCAAGGGCTGTCGACCTTTAGGTGGGCCTGGGGCCTGGTGATCTCCCAGAATGTCAGCTGATCTCCAGACAACAGGGGTCAGTTCCCCTGAAGGAAAACAGCTGCTTCAGAGGGTGGACTCAATAGCATTGGACCCTGACTGAGACCCTTCCCATTACCCTCCGTCATCCCAAAGCTTGCAGGGATTTCCCGTCCCCGAGCTGACAACCCTACTGCCAAGCAGAAAAGGGCAACCAGAATGATTCAAGGGTTGGAACCCTTTCCCTATGAAGAAAGGTTAAAACGCTTGGGGCTCTTTAGCTGGGAGAAATGTCGACTGAGGGGGTGATGGAAGTTTACAAGATGATGCATGGGATGGAGAAGGTAGGGAAAGAAGTACTTTTCTCCCTTTCTCACAATACGAGAACTCGTGGGCATTCGATGAAACTGCTGAGCAGACAGGTTAAAACGGATAAAAGGAAGTACTTCTTCACCCAAAGGTTGATGAACACGTGGAATTCACTGCCACAGGAGGTGGTGGCGGCTACAAGCATAGACAGCTTCAAGAGGGGATTGGATAAGCATATAATAATAATAATAATAAATTTTTATTTATATCCCGCTCTCCCCGCCTAGGTCCATCAGTGGCTATTAGCCACAATGTATTGTTGGAACTCTCTGGAGCAAGTGATGCTCTGTGTTCTTGGTGTTTGGTGGAGGTCACAGTGGGAGGGTTTCTGGTGTCTTGACCCCCCTGATGGACCTCCTGATGGCGCCTGGGGGGTTTTTTGGCCACTGTGTGACGCAGAGTGTTGAACTGGATGGACCATGAGCCTGACCCAGCATGGCTTCTCTTACATTCGTAAGCAATAGTTTTTACCTAATTTTCTTCTCCTTACTGAGCAGAGAAGAATGTAGATATATAGCCCACCTTTCTCTCTGAATCAGAGTCTCAGAGAGGTCCTTTACCTTCTCCCCCCCACGACACCCTGTGAGGTAGGTGGGGCTGAGAGAGCTCTGACAGCAGCTGCTCTTTCAAGAACAGCTCTGCGAGAGCTATGGCTGACCCAAGGCCATTCCGGCAACAGCAAGTGGAGGAGTGGGGAGTCAGACCTGGTTCTCCCAGATAAGAGTCCACACACTTATCAACTACACCAAACTGGCTCAGTTGGGGGAGTGCTGGCACAGGATTTCCACTAGTCACGGAGTGGCACTCGTGGCCTTTCGCTCCCCGGGGCACAGCGCAGTGCGAGCACAGCTTGTACATTTCCCTTTTTCTGTTGGAGAATCAGCCTGTTGTAGAATTGAGCCCCAGGGGAGACGCAGCCCTGCCTGCCTCTCTTCAGCCTGCAGGGGGCGCCGCGTGCTCATCTCCTCCCTCACTCCTCCCCACAGAGATCCCGTTCTCGGCAGAAGGAAGGCACCCCAGGTCCTCGACGGGGAAGAACTTCCGCGCCTACCTACTGGACCTGCGCAACACCAGCACCCCCTTCAAAGGGGTCCGCAAGACTTTGATCGACACTCTCCTGGACGGATACGACAGCGCTCGCTACGGGACAGGGGTGACTGCATTCTCCTCAAGTCCTTGCAGGGAGTGCAAGTTTTTTTTAAAGAAACCTATTTTATTAAATAACGTTACAGTCTTTTGGTAGAAACGAGCAGGGGTTTTTTTTGTAGCAGGAACTGCTTTGCATATTAGGTCACAAACCACCTGATGTAGCTAATCCTCCTGGAGCTTACAGTAGGCCCGGTACTAAGAGCCCTGTGAGCTCCAGGAGGATTGGCTACATCAGGGGGTGTGGCCTAACAGGGATGGAATTCTAGCAGGAGCTCCTTTGCATATTAGGCCACACACCCCTGATGTAGCCAATCCTCCTGGAGCTTACAGGAGGCCCGGTACTAAGAGCCCTGTAAACTCTTGGAGGATTGGCTACATCAGGGGTGTGTGGCCCAGGGATGGAATTCTAGCAGGAGCTCCTGTGCATATTAGGCCACACACCCCTGATGTAGCCAATCCTCCTGGAGCTTACAGTAGGCCCGGTACTAAGAGCCCTATAAGCTCCAGGAGGATTGGCTACATCAGGGGGTGTGGCCTAACAGGGATGGAATTCTAGCAGGAGCTCCTTTGCATATTAGGCCACACACCCCTGATGTAGCCAATCCTCCTGGAGCTTACAGGAGGCCCGGTACTAAGAGCCCTGTAAACTCTTGGAGGATTGGCTACATCAGGGGTGTGTGGCCCAGGGATGGAATTCTAGCAGGAGCTCCTTTGCATATTAGGCCACACACCCCTGATGTAGCCAGTCCTCCTGGAGCTTACAGTAGGCCCGGTACTAAGAGCCCTATAAGCTCCAGGAGGATTGGCTACATCAGGGGGTGTGGCCTAACAGGGATGGCATTCTAGCAGGAGCTCCTTTGCATATTAGGCCACACACCCCTGATGTAGCCAATCCTCCTGGAGCTTACAGTAGGCCCGGTACTAAGAGCCCTATAAGCTCCAGGAGGATTGGCTACATCAGGGGGTGTGGCCTAACAGGGATGGAATTCTAGCAGGAGCTCCTTTGCATATTAGGCCACACACCCCTGATGCAGCCAATCCTCCTGGAGCTTACAGCAGGC